>NC_072002.2:1254000-1567500 GCF_028885655.2 Pongo abelii
ATTTTAGTGTCTTTTATTATTCAGAGGTTGAAAAGCAAGCCTCCACCTAAAGTGCCAGTCCTGGGGCCTTGATGAGACCCTTTGCTGAAGAGAACCTCCACTTGACGTGGGGGTTCTTATTTTATACAAAATGAGGACAAGAGGGAGCAGTCAAGCAGCAGTAAACCAAATCTTAAGCAAGAACCAAACTCTTGGGGGAGTTTGTTTCTTTCTGTCACATAGTGCGCAAGTTCTGGAGAGATTATAGAGGTGAAGAATAATAAAAGATTTTATTTTTGAAATATCTTGCATGGTTGTCCAGGTTGGAGTGCAGTAGCATGATCATAGCTCACTGCAGCCTAGAACCCCTGGGCTCAAGTGATCCTCTGTCTGAAACTCCCACACAGCTGGGACTACAGTTGGGAACCATCACACCTGGCCAAACTTTTTTAATGTTTAAAGTTTTTTGTATAAATGGGGTCTTCACTATGTTGACAAGGCTGGTGTCAAATTCCTGGCCTCAAGCAATCCTATCCTCTCAGCCTATCAATATACCAGGAATACAGGTATGAGCCACCGTCTCTGGCCAGGCCCTTTTTAATGTTTTATTCTCCCAAATTCTTCTCAGAAAAGTCAACATGCACCAAGTATCAGCTGAGATTTGAACTTCAATCCTGAGGTGAAATCAGTTGCAAAATTCTCCATTCCCAACAAGGGTTAAATGGAGAAAGAAATGGTGAGAGGGGGCAGCTTGATTCTGGCCATGCTAACTGGGCACCTATTGTGTGCTGACAAGACCCACAGAGCTCCTTCCAAGCTCCAGCTGCAGCGGACAACCATGGTGTAGAAGGCATAGCACAGAGGAGGGAGCCTTAGCAAGCGGAGCACCCCTCCATGGAGTATTGACACTCAGCCAATTATTTCCATCAATGCTGGTTTATTCTGCCCAAGGGAATACTTCATAGCACAGAGGAGGGAGCCTTAGCACGTGGAGCACCCTTCCATGGAGTATTGACACTCAGCCAGTTATTTCCATCAATGCTGGTTTCTTTCTGCCCAAGGGAATACTTTTGGGCTGTCAGGAACATCACACTAAATGTTCTGAAAACTAGTAGAAGGTATGAGGGGTTGCATTAAACCATTGTGAGCAAGAAAATGTATTCAAACTTCTTAGATTTGGTTAAAACAAACTTTTACTAAAAGGCAGCACAGAGTAAAGATTGCCTGTGGGAATTTAAAAACATCTTAGAAAACCACTCCTTTCTCAGTTTAAGAGGAAAGGCTAAAGGCTTCTGTGGGATAATAAGAAAAAACCATATTTATGTAATACTTTGACTTTCTATTGGTCTTAACCACCGTTGCTACATAATTATTCCAAAATGTTTCTCTTATTTACACACCGTACTGTTCAAAAGTACCTCACCGATACTGTAACCTCCAACTAATCCACCTCATAGTCCCTGACCACCACAGAGGCCTATTATCCTCTGCTTTTTACTGTCCCTCTCCCCAGTCCAGCAAACTCATTTCTGCATAAACCTTCCTGCATAAACGTCCTGCATAAACCTCCTGGGTATCTGCCCTTATTTATCTGCACCCTCTGCTGAGATTGTTTTGTCTTCACCCATCCCAAACCCATCCATACTTCCAGTGCATTACCAGGGGTAATTATCTCATCCACCCAGCCTGATTTTTAAACTTACCTTCCTGCCCCCACCCTCTCTCCACTCTGAACAAGCTTTAACTAGGTTCTTGTTAAGTTTTGTGGTTCAGAGAATCTGATAGTGTGAGTTTCCCGAAGTAAAGATAATGCCTTAATAATTTTCACTTTAATTGCCTTTTGTGCAGTGTTTTGCACATAATTTAACACACTAAATCCTCCCTGGGTAAATGTATAAAGCTTTGCAATGTCGTATTTCACTCCCTTAGAGTTTGACTCTTTTCCCATAAAACCATCCAGAGTCCCGTCTAACCAGAAAGAAAATGCTCGTGGTGGTTACCTAACATTGCTGAGAATTCCCCATATGTATGGGGCAACTGGCTGCTTCTCAGAAACTCCCTCTTTCTGGCAGACATCCCTGCTGAGAATGGAAATAAATGCTGTCTATGCCAACTCTCTAGGACAGTATCGGTTTCATCTAGACTAGTTTTCACAATGAGGAAACAGCATGCACACAAGTACTTTATTCTCACTCTTTGACCCTTGGGTTTATTAACAAGGTGAAATTATACAGACGAATAAATTAGTTTAAATAAAAAAACAAAAAAAAATGTAACTGAGGGAAGAAATTGAAAATGCAATAAAAATAGAAGATATTCAGGAATTCAATGTTATTGGTGCATAGAAATGCTACCGATTTTTGTACGACTGCTTTTTACTGTCACTCTCCTCAGTCCAGCAGTCTCATTCCTCTTCCCGCATAAGCCTTCTGGGTTTCTGCCATTTTTTATCTGCACCCTCTGCTGAGATTATTTTGTCTTCACCCATCCGAAACCCATCCATACTTCCAGTGCATTACTGGGGTAATTATCTCATCCACCCAGCCTGATTTTTAACCTTACCTTCCTGCCTCCACCCTCTCTCCACTCTGAACACGCTTTTACTAGGTTGTTGTTAAGTTTTGGGGTTCAGAGAATCTGACTAGGATGAGCTTCCCGAAGTAAAGATAATGCCTTAATAATTTTCACTTTAATTGCTCTTTGTGCAGTGTTTTGCACATAATTTAACACAATAAATCCTCCCCGGGTAAATGCATACATCTTTGCAATGTCGTATTTCACTCCCTTAGAGTTTGGCTCTTTTCCCATACAACCATCCAGAGTCCTGTCTAACCAGAGTGAAAATGCTTGTGGTTGTCACGTAACATGGCTGAGAATTCCGCGTATGTATGGGGCACCTGGCTCCTTCTCAAGGACTCCCTCTTTCTGTCTGGCATCCCTGCTGAGATCGGAAATAAATGCTGTCTATGCCAACTCCCTAGGACAGTATCGGTTTCATCCAGACAAGTTTTCATAATGAGGGAACAAGAAGCATACAAGTATTTTATTCTCACTTTTTAGCCCTGGGGTTTGTTAAGAAGGTGAAATTATACAGAAGAATAAATTAGTTTAGCTGAAAAAACAAAAAAAATAGGTAACTGAGAAATTGAGAATGCAATAAAAATAGAAAATGTTCAGGAACTCCATGTTATTTGTGCATAGAAATGCCACTGATTTTTGTACATTGGTTTTGTGTCCTAAAACTTTACTTGCTTATCCATTCCAGGAGGCTTTTCAAGTTTTCTCCAAAAGGAGTTTTGGAGAGTCTTTAGCATTCGCTACATAGAGACTCATATTGCAAATAGAGAGAGAGAAATCAATTTTTTTTTCTATTTGGATGCCTTTTTTTCTATTATCTGATTGCTCGTGTAGGATTTTTAAATCTAATTAAATTGTGTTTGAGCGATTTTTGTACATTTTAATATGTCTGTAATTAATTTTATATCTGAATAATGTACCCTCATAAAGGAATGTGTAACTGTTTTATTTAGTTGTTTTATTATTGATGCACATTTGATTTGTTTTCAGTTTGGAAAAGTACCAAATAATGCTGCTTCGAGTACTTTTCTGCATTGCAAACTATGCTGGCATTTCTATTATACCTAATAGTGGAGTTGCTGGGTCCTAGAGTGTGGTTAAGTACATCATGTAAGTTAGGAGATACTACCCAGAAGTTTTTGAATATGGTTATAACAGTTTACACACAGAACAGTATAAGAAACTTCCAGTTGCTTGACATCATCACTAGTATTTAATTTTATCAGTTTTCAAAAATGTTAACTATTGCATAGTGGTATTAAATTGTATTTGTAGTATGCATTGCTCTGATTCATAAGGATGTGGATATGTTTATCTCTCTACTTGTTGGCCCTTCGGTTCTGTATGTGGAACTCCTAGTCACATGTTTGACAATTTTGTTCAATGTATTGCATCGTTGTTTATTAATTGATCGTATTTAGTTAAATAACCTAGATATAAGGCTTTCGCCACATAAATATATGGCAAATGTAGACTTCCACTCTGTTCTTTCTTTTCTACTCTCCTGAAGGTTTAATTTCTATGAAGAGAAGGTTTTAATTCTAATAAGATCCAATTTATAATATTTTTGTCTTGATGGCTAATGCACTTTGTGTCCTAAGAAATCTTGGTCTGTGCCAAGGTCATGAACATATTTATCGATGTCATCTACTAGAAATATTGTTTTCAACTTCACCTTAAAATTTAAAATCAACTTATCATTGAAATTTGTTAATGATGTAAGATAGTATTTCTTTCTCACATAACCAGTTGACCCAAGGCTATTTACCTAGAAGACTGTCTTCTCTCCACTGCTCTTCTGTGCCTCTTTTGTAATATACAAAATATCCAATTGTGTGGGTCTGAGTTGGACTCTCGAGTTTTTCTAGTTTTCTTTGTGCCTATTTTGGCATTACTAACATACATAGCTTTTATTACTATAGCTTTAATCTAAGTCTGAATATATACCATTGTAAGCTCACAAGCTTTGTTATTCTTCAGGGCAGTTTTTACAGTTCTCTGATTTTGTATATGTATTTAAAATTTTTAAATTGATTAGACAGCTTCCACAAATTTTTGCCAAAATATTGTATTGTGAAAATACAAATCTATAAATCAATTTGGAGAGAAGGTACATAGAAACAAAGCAAAACAAAACACTAATAATCTCCAAACCAAACTTAAGGAGAACCCCACAGTAAGAAAAGAAGTTCCAAAATTGGAATAAATATTTGCAACCCATGAAATTACAAAGGGGCTCACACATACACTGTACAAAGATCTCTATCTTCTTTTTTTTTGTTTTAACAGAGTGTCGCTCTGTCACCCAGTCTGTAGTGCAGTTGTGCAATCTCAGCTCACTGCAATCTCCATCTCCCAAGTTTCAGCAATTCTTCTACCTCAGCCTCCTGAGTAGCTGGGAGTACAGGCATAGGCCACCATGTCTGGCTAGTTTTTTTGTGTGTGTTTTTAGTGGAGACGGAGTTTCACCATGCTGGCCAGGTTGGTCTTGAAATCCTGACCTCAAATGATCCACCTGCCTCCGCCTCTCGAAATGCTGCAATTAAAGGTCTGAAGAACCACAGCCGACCTGTAAAGATGTCTTAAAAATTAGTTAAAAAACAAACAAAACAGAAAAAGAGAAAAAAGAAATATCTATGAAGTTAAAAAGAAAAAAAAAGGCAAAAGATATTATTTTACAGGTCTAGTACCCTGTGCCCCTCACTGTAATGGGGATGGACATGGGCTTCACAGGACATGAAATGCATCAAACAGTTGCTGGTTGAACGTGATAAATTCTTGTGGGACCAGCCTCAAGAGCAGAGCCCGTGGTGCATTGTTTCATCCCCTAGCCCTACATAAAAAAACCTGGCTGCGCCATGCTCTATGCTTACCTGCATTGGCCATTGCCAGAGCCCTGAGCACCTATGCACACCTAAGCCTGCCCAAACTCACCCCATCCTAATATTCTTTCTGGTATTGAACATGACAACATGTCGTCACTGAACATGTGCTTATACAGTTTTGTGTTCAATACCTTATTTTACAACAGGAAGACTGAGGCCCAAAAAAGCCAAAGACTGGTCCAGATTGCAGAAATTGGGCAGAACACAGAGTATTATGAAGGGAGCCAGCTTCCTAGGCTTTGCATGCACCCCACCCGTCAGATTTGCTTTGGAAATGAGCGCCCCTAAGTCCTGGCATACCCTGTGCTCTACTTTCTACCCGGGCATTCTACTATTCCACTTCTCACATAGGTGTGCAGGCATGCACACACAAACACCACACACACACACACAAGCTTCTAAAGTGGAGATCATGGACGTGAGGTTAGGGAAGAGGAAACCAGAGAAGTGACAAAAGGGGAAGAAATAGTAGAGACAGCTTTGCCATGATGCAGAGGCATCTTCCCCCCAGCTACACTTCCAGGAGCTGACAGCATAGGCTGAAAGATCCTCCAGGTTCCCTGGGTTCTGCCGGGCCTGGGGACCTCCCCAGCTGTTTCGAGAGGACAGGACTAGGGTTGTGACTCCCACCTCTGTGGGCACCTGGAACTAAAATGACCTCTGCCCTCCCCCACCACCCCGTGTGATATAAAGACAGGCTACGCGAAAGAAAGAATCCGTTTTCTCCCTCATAAATGGGGGTACTTGAAGGGAATAATATCAAGGATTTCAGATACTCATAAGTGTCTCTTCGCCTTGGCTTTTCATTGGTAACTCACTGCGCTTTGAGACTCTAAGAAGAGGCTTTTCAGTTTCTAGAGGTCCTTCAGAGAAGAGAGAGGCCTAGAGACTTGGACAGATGAGGACTTGGAATAAAGCAGAATGTGACAATTCACTGGGCTCTGGAGTGTGGGGCCGAGGAAAAAATACTAGTTTTTGGGGTGTCCTTGAGATCTTCATTCGGAAGTGGAAGAAAATAGTGTCTCTGAATGCTGTTAAAATGTTTAATGAGTACACAGCACATCCAAAGAGGCTGAGGAAAATAGGAATCAAGGGAGGCTTCCTAGGTCACTTTTATGGCCCTTGGAGCCTTCAAATACTGCTCCTTTTTCCCAGGGGTCTCTGAAGAGCCACTGCCTTGAGAATCCCCCAATACAGGTACCTGTTTTGTGATGCTTCACCCTGGGGCTACAGTGCTAGTGACAGCCTCTAGGTGGCGGCAGACTCCGTGTTTCTTGTGCCCGCTGGGCTTTACTGGAGCAGCTGGAGCCAGAGGCAGAGTCACGCTGAGGTCCTGCACCTCCTGTTATCATTCATGATCTCCAAATTATTGGGTGGCCAAAAGCAGGGAGAAGGGCTTTGTGATTTTCCATGTTATTTTACTCAGCGACTCTTTCCCTAGCACTCACCCTGTGGCAGCTACCTTGGTAGGTTCACCATGTGGCACCAAAAATGATTATGTTATCCCTGCCTCTCCGCGGGGAGCTCACAGTCTAAGGACTGCAGGACAAAAACACTAAAGCAAGTACATGCAAAATAAAAGAGCATTTTATAATGGAAATAAAGTGGAATGTTGGGAGGGAGGGTTGGGGAGAGGTTGCCTGGAGGGGACATGAATGCCTTGCTGAGGTGACATTATGTTGAGACCAGAATGGCAACAGCGAGCCAGTCCTGTGGAAAGTGTGTCAGGAAAAAGCCACTCTTTGTGAAGAGACTCACAGGCATAGGTGAGTTCGGCAGAGGAGGTTAGGAAGGGACCAGTGTTGCTGCAGGCAGCCTGAGAAAGAAAGGAACAGAGTGGAGGGAAGATCCTGGGGCCTGAAAGAGGAGGTTAGTCATTTGCTCCTCTCTGACAACATGGCCCTGAATTTTAGCACATTTTGACAACAAATACTATCTCACAATATTTGTGAATAAGAATCTCGACATAGCTTAGTTTGGTGTCACTGCCTCAAGGTCTCTTACTTGGGTGGGGCTCTGATTTCAACTGAAGCTGGATTTTGGGGAAGATCAGCCTCCACTCTGCCTCATGGAAATTGGCACGATTCAGTGTGAACTGAGAACCCGAGTTCCTTCCTCTCCATTGGTCTGGGCATCTCCTCAGTTCTCTATCATGTGTGTCTGTACCTAGAGCATCTTAGGACACTGGAGATCGCTTCCTCCTCTTGAGGATTACAATAGAGAGATGAAAAATGAAAGAGATAGGCAGACATGTGCACAGAAAAAGAGAGAAAGGGAGACAGAGAGATTGAGAGAGGAAGCACAAGACAGAGCAAGTAGGAGAAAAATAATATTTTTTTTAAAAATGTAACTTTGGAAGTTGCAACAGACTATGTGATTTCCTCCCCCATTCACATTCCAGAACCTTAATGCCAAGTGTGATGGCCTTAAGAGTTCAGAGGTAATTAGGTCCTAAGAATGAGGCCCTCATGATAGAGATTACTGGCTTTGTAAAAGAAACCGCAGATGGCTGTCTCTCCCTCTCTCTGCTAAATGAGAATACAACCTGAAGTCCACCATGTGTATTCTCACCTCTGTCTCCCATGCAGTAACACTAACAGTTTCCTCATCTGTCCTTTCTACTTTCTTTAAAAGAGGATGCTGATTGCAGACAACACGTGACAGATGCATTTCAAATCACAAAGGAGTTGAGATATACGTGATTTTAGTTTTAAGTAGAATTTCCTGAAGAGTTTTAGTTACAATACCATGTTCAAGAGGATGGTAGTGAAACTCATAGTAAACACTTGGCAAAACATAGGTTATGGGGCAGCCATCTGCTAGAAACACTTCATAGGGGTTTATATATGAAACGTGAAATATCATAGGTTTAATCCTGGCACAGAAACAAAACCAAGTGCACTGCCCTTGAACAGCTGACCAGTCCCCAGCACAGGTCCATATCAAGAAACGGATAAGAATGAATCCATTTAACCCCAGAAAGGTCTTCATTTGCCCAAATTGAAAACCAAATTTCACTCAGGAAACTAATGTTGGGTTTAATTAAATATAAGTCGGTCATATGTTTTCAAAATTAAATTATATGTGCGTTTGCTTGTCTCTATAAATATGTCACCAACTTTGCTCATGGCTCATCTTCTGTATTTTTTGGCTGATTTTCAATGGTTTTCTTATATTGTATGTATGAATAGTTATTGAAATAGTCTTAATTTCACCATGTGTTTAATTATAAATCTATACTTCCTTTGTGTGAGAGAAAATCTTTTGTGAACCAAATTTAATTTTTGGAAAGTTTCATAACTCCATATTTTTTTCTTTTAAAAATTGTAATTGTGGTAAAAACTCATAATGTAAAATTTACCGTCTTAATTCTTTTTAAGTGTATATTTCATTAGTGTTAAGTACATTCACATAGTTATGCAAAAGACCCGTAGAACTTCTATGTCTTGCAAAACTAAAATTAAATGCCTTTTAAGACAATTGCCCATTTTACCATCTCTTCAGCCCTTGACAAATGCCATTCTAACTTTTCTTCCTATGAGTTTGTCTACTTAAGGTACCTGATTATGAACGGAACCATACACTGTCACTTTGTTGCTGGCTTATTTCAATTAACATGATATCCTCAATAATTATCATATAATGTGTCTTTTTAAAGACTGGATAATGTTCCACTTTGCGTATGCGCCACTTGTTATTAAACTCTTCATTGGTCAAGGGACATCTCGGTTGTTTCTGCCTTTTGGCTTGTGTTAATAATGCTGCAATAAATTTGGATGTGCAAATATCTCTCCCGGATCATGTGTTGTATATTTTAAATATATAGCTAGAAGGGGGTTTGCTGGATTATATAATAATCTCATTTTAATTTTTTGGAGAGCTTTCATACTATTTTAAAAATCACTTTGAGATGATAGATTATTGTGATTTTGCTTTGCATTTTTCTAGAAGAGTGATGTCGAGTATCCTTTTAAATGCCTAGTCATTTCTATATCTTCTTTGGAGAAAGTCATTTCAAACATTTACCATTCTAAATCAAGTTATTAACTTTTTTTGTTGTTGAGTTTTAGGAGTTTATATATTTTGAAAATTACCATCTACCAAATATGTGAATAGAAAATATTTTTACTCTTTTCTGTTGTATGTATGTATGCACGTATATAACTCTATACAAGACAGGTTCTTGGTATGTTTTCATGGCCACTCTCAAACTTTTGGCCTCAAGTGATCGTTCTTCCTTGGCCTCCTAAAGATCTAGAATTATAGGCATGAGCCACCATGCCCAGGTTTCACCCACTTATTAGGTGACATTTGTATGTCACTAAATGTTTTCTTTGATGTGTAAAATATTTGAAGCTTAATGTAGTCCCTTTTTTTGTTCTTTTCTTGTTTCTTATGAATTTGATGTCATACTTAAGCAAAGTTTTAAGACTTATGTCATAAGC
The DNA here is from genome assembly GCF_028885655.2 of Pongo abelii. Lineage (NCBI taxonomy): Eukaryota > Metazoa > Chordata > Mammalia > Primates > Hominidae > Pongo > Pongo abelii. Next base: position 1,263,887 of record NC_072002.2, read on the forward strand.
TTTTCCCCTATGTTTACTTCTAAGAATTTTATTAGTTTTTATGTTTAAGTATTGAATCCATTAAAAAAAACTTTTCTTTTTGTATATGATACAAAGGAAGCATTCAACTTTATTTTTTTCTCTGTAAATATTCAATTTTGAAAATTCTTTGTTAAAGAGATTTTTATTTTTCTTTTGTGTGGTCATGGAAAGTTTATGGAAGACTATTTTATCACATATGCAACGGTTTATTTCTGGGATCTCTATTCTGTTTCATCATCTATGTATCTGTTTTTGTGGCAATACCATATTGTTTTTATTTTTATAGCTTTGTATCATGATTTTTAATCAGAAAATATAATAACTCTTTGTCCTTTTTAAAGGGTGTTTGGCTAGTCACATTTCCTAAACAACGTTTAGAATTATACACAAAAGTTCTGCAAAAATATATACCATTGGGATTTTGATGAAAATTACATTACATTTTTATATCATCATGAGTAGTACTGATAACTTCTTTTTTTTTTTTTTTTTTTTTTTGGAGGTGGAGTTTTAATGAGTCAGTTAGGCTGAAGGGCAGTGGTGTGAGCTGTGCTCACTGCAGGCTCTGCATCCCAGGTTCAAGCAATTCTCCAGTCTCAGCCACCAGAGTAGCTGGGATTGCAGTCATGCACCATCACTTATAGCTAACTTTTGTATTTTTGGTAGAGATAGGGTTTTGCCATATTGGCCGGGCTAGTTTCAAACTTCTGATCTCAAGTGATCCACCCACTTTGGCCTCCCAAATTCCTGGGGTTACAGGTATGAGTCACACACCTGCCCTGACATCTTAATATTAAATCACCTCACATTTCAGCAAGACTATATGTAAGATTTTGTGTAATTTCCTCTTATTTACGTATTTGCCAAATTTTCTTGCTTTTGATTTCTAGTTTATTTACATTATATGACTTCACTTTTCTTAAATTTAATAAGACATGTATCCTAACAGAATGCACCATGTGTGATTGAGAATATTGCATATTTTGCTGCTTTTGATTGCAGAGTTCTGTAAATGCTGGTTAGGTCTATAATGTTCAGGTTTGGCTTTCTTCCTGATATTACATCTGACTATTCTAGTCATTATTGAAACTGGAGTCTTGAAGTCCACAATTGTTGTGTTGCTATATATTTCTTGCTTGACTTCTGTCAATATTTGTTTTACATATTTGAAAGACGAGAATCAGTTGAACCTGGGAGGACGAGGTTGTAGTGAGCCTATCGCAAGATCGTGCCACTGCCCTCCATCCTGGGAGACAGAAACTCTGTCTCCAAAAAAAAGGAGAGACGTCAGTGTTATCTACAGTAATAAAAAATTTAATGTATTTTTTGTGAAAATCCCAATGGTATATAATCGCAGATTTTTCAAATTATATTTATATGATTTATAAATTATTGTTATAGATTCCTTTCAAGTCAACACATCTCACCGTTACAGAATACCAATCTGTCTCGTTAACACTTGACTTAAGATATATTTTGTTTACTATAATTATTACCATGACGCTCCAATTGTAACTACTTTTTGTATAATATATATTTTCTTTATACTGTTACTTTCAAGTTACTTGCGTCCTTAGAGCTAAAGTGACTCATGTAGAGAGCACATTGCTAGATCTTCTTTGTTCTTAATCCATTAAATTATTGATTCATTTCTTTAAGTTATTTAATTTTTATATTTGAAGCAATTACTGCAGTTAATGAAGTTACTATTATTATTTGTAATTGTCTTCTGTGTTTCTTGTAGATGTGTTATTTATCATTTTTTCTCTTACTGCTTTATTTTTGTTTGTTGATTTTGTAGTGACGTGATTCAATTTCTTTCTCATTTGCTTTTCTATACATTCTACAGGTTTTTTTGGTAATCATCTTGAGAAATAAAGACTATATAAATCATCTTAAAGTTATGACAATATATAACAACTATATTTCAACTGAATGCAAAGTTGTACCTTTTCATATCCCCCTGTGTTATTAATATCACATATTATCTTTTCTTAATATCTATGAACACACATTTATGCAGATTTGTGCTACATTTTTTAAACTCCATGGCAATATTTTGAAAGTTTTTGCACCATCGTTATGATAATAGAGATTTTTATACCTGTTTATATATTTATCTTTAATAGAGGTTTTTCTATTTTCATGTGCTTTTATGATGCTGGGCAGAATCATTTCATTTTTGGATGTGATAGACTTTCTTTAACATTTCCTTTAGGACTGTTCTAGTGGTTAGTAACACACTCAGCTTTTATTTATTTTGGAAAGGCTTTTTTTTTTTTTTTATTTCTGAAGTGAAATTATTCCAGTTGAAGGATTTTGTTTGGCAGTATTTCTTCTTCTTTAATTATCTTGTCATCTGGGGATTTCTCAGCTACTTTTTAAAAATAACCTCTTTATTACTTTTCTCCTATATTGTTTTTCTTAGACTCCTTTTATAAATACAATGGTCCACTTGATGATGTGCAGTACGTCCCATATTTTTTCTCTATTTAAAATATTTGTTTTCATGGCTCAATATTTACAACTACAATGTCATCAATTGTGTGATTTTTTCTGCTTTATTGGTCTGCTTTTGTGACTGTTGATTGAAATTTTAATATAGTTGTTGTGTTCCTCAGATTCACAATTTTTGTTGGTTTCTAAAAATCTTTTTATTGATATCTCATTTTCTTTATGTATCACTTCTTCTAATATTATTTTGTTGTCTATGTTCTGTTTGTGTTCATTAAGCAGTTTTTTTCTAATTACATTTTATTGAAAACTGCACTGAATGCTAAATGTCCATCTTTACAATGAACATCTACAGTAACGGTAACTCACACTAAAACAAATCATAGTTCTGATAGGCATTATTTTTCTGTTCGGGACAATTTTAAAGTTTTTCTTTTGTCACAAAAACAGGAATGTACCTAATGAAAGGCTCAAAACAGGCCATCTTTTTAAACAAAAAGTCAATGATTCACAAAAGACTATGAATAGAACATGTAACTAATTGATGTAAATCTAATAGGATTTGTTAAAATCAGTCACATCCATTACATCTGAAGTGTTCTTCTATAAAATACGTGAAGAAAAGAAGATTTTATCAGTGTCTTAAAAAGTGGGTTTGTTCATAGACAATCTGATAAGTTACCATTAAAACTGTTTCCTCTGACATAAGGAAATGCAACATTATTTTTCTTGAACCGTTTTAGTGCAAGACTTTCCACTCAATAAAATAGCAGAGCATCTGAAACTGAGAAAATATATTTTATTACAAACAGCTTGTGAAATTTAATACTGCTTTATTTATTATTATTTTTTTTTTGCATTATCGGAGGCTTTTACTGAACTTACAACCAACTTGCCCGCTCAGTATGCAGTTCAGATGTGAGAGACGTTTCTCTGTACAGGAGCCGGTACTGTCTTCAATCCTATGTGTGCAGATGTCTAACACAGGCAAACAGTTTACTCCACATTTTCTAGTAATGTGATCTTCCTATTAGCAAAAAGCGGTAACCAGTCCCTGTAGACTGAAGGGACTCAAGTCACAAGATGTGGATTTCCTCCTCATGGTTTTTATTTTGATGTTGGAAGTCTTGATGCAACATTCTGAGCAGGGTGTTCCGGTCCTGCTCTGCCCAAGGGACTGATAAAGGAAAAAGTTCTATATATTCTTTGTGATTTGACTCACAGATGAATAACTTAACACACAATAATGGAAGTTGATGCTTAATAAATCACACCCTATTATTTCACAGCATCCGTAAGCAGACGACATCTTCAGTTTTCTAACTCTTGTAGTTTTAACACTGCAACATCAATGATGTATATGTCCAGAATCAGCTAAAAAGAGCGTCAGATTCTTTTTCTGTTAGTTCATCTATTTTTCACTGTCCTTGTTCCCAAGTGTATCAGAATGATTACCCGCCGGCATTCTCTACTATTTCTCGTTGGGGTGCTCTCGATTGTCCTCGTGATTGTGGGCTGGTTGGGAGAGGGCGCTTGGGAAGTATGTGCCACTCTCGGGAGTTTGTGAGTCACTGGGATGCATCCAGGGATGATCCCTTCCATGGATGCAGGAAGTCCTCCTGGAGCCACGCCGACGATGACTGGATGAATTGCTTGCTGGTCTGTTACTGACCAAAGCACAGATATGACAAAGAATTCCTTATTCACAGTTTCTTAAGCTTCCTGGGATGGGACCTGTGATGGCTCAGCGGATCTCGGTGGCAGCTGCCTCCTTCATCTCCAGTGACGCCTGCTCGCTGTAGCAGGCAGTGTGAGGAGTGCAGATGAGATACGGAACATCTTCAATGGACCCTGAGCCAAGCTAAAGGGCTATGACTCATTCACGTCGAGGGCTGCCCCTCGTATCTTGCCCTCCTTGAGGGCCTGTGCTAAGGCTTTCTCATCCACCAGGCCAGAACGGGCTGTGTTCACAAGGAATGCTCCCTGCCTCATCTGCTTTATGGTAAAGTCATTGATGAGGTGGTGTTTATGTTCGCTGAGACTGCTGTGCAAGGAGACGCAGTCGCTCTGATACAGCAAATCCTGCTGTGTGTAGATCTTCTGCACGCCCAGGAACAGCTCGATTCCATCCTGCAAGTAGGGGTAATAAAATATGACGCTGAATCCAAAGGCGGTGGCTGGAACTGCAAAAGCCTGCTGCGTGCGACCGTAGCCGATGAGGCCCAGCGTCTCCCCACGAACAGGGGCCACTCCCGAGGCCACCTCGCAGATCTGCTCCACGCTCTGAACCCGCTTGCCTTCCCACAGTGCCTGTTACAGCCATGTGTTCCTCTGGTGCATGTTGAGGATGTGGCAGATAGTGGAGTCGGCTGTCTCTTCCACGGCTGCGGACGGGATGTTGCACACAGCAATTCTGAGCTCGCCAGCAGCCTTGATGTTTACGTTGTCGTAGCCACTGCCCACCCGCACGATCACTCTCAGGGCCTTGAAATTTGCCAGGTCCTCCCTGGTGGGGGTTATGGTGTGGTACATCATGGCGCCCACGACTCTGTTTAGAACCTTCTCGTGGATCTCCTGCGTGGACTGCACGTCACAGAAGGCCACGGTGGCCAGGTCCTTCAGGATGGGCATGTCCACAATGCAGTCGCGGCCGTCCAGCAGCGCCACCACAGGGCGGGGGTGCACGGGGCCTTTCATGATCTGGAGGCGAATTCCTACACAAATTCTGTCCAATCGCTCTCTCTTAAGTTTGCGCTTATCCACAAATGTCATTCTTTAGGGAACTTTGCAATTCTCAGATCAAAAGGCAAAGCAGTCCTCTAAGAACTTAGGGGAACTCGGAGGCGTCTGCGGGCATGACTCCACTATGAATCCTATATAAATTTGTTCAGAAAATCTATACTTCACACGATGGGCTGTCCATCTTTGTAAGGGAATACAGGTTCATTGGTTCAAAGCAATTTAAGGTGATGAAACCTGTTTGCTTGCAACTCAGCCACCATCACACAATCAATCAAAGAATCTCACCACGACCCCAGGTCTGGAGCTCCTGGAGTCCGCGAACGCTGGAAGTGGATGAGGTTTCGGCCCGGTGCAGCCTGGTCCTTGCTCCTGCTCTGAGCCTGGGGCCACCAATGTGTCCGGCATGGTCTCCAGGCTCCTCCTTTCCTGGTGCCCCGCGTACCGGAGGAGTGCCGGTCTCATTAAGCGACTTTGATAATTATTTTGATTTTTAAACTATATAATGCAAAAACAAAAACAACCACAACAAAAGAATAAACCTACAGATTTTGACCTTTCAAGATCAACAAAGATTTTTAAAGGTCAATATTTGTAGGTTTATTTTATTTCTTTAATTGGGACATGTTTTCTCTGTTTTCTGCCTTCTCTGTACACCCTGCAATCTTTTGATGAGATTCAGAAATTTATAAAACAACTGTGTAACGTAGTATGTAAAAAGTTTCTTACTACAAGATAATACAGCAGTCAGTGAGGCTGAATATTCTGGTGCTTCACTAACAGGGTCTTCGATGTGTCTTCTCTGGCCTTCTGTGTGTATTTTTAAGGTAAATATATTTTTCCCCTTATTTTCCAGACACGGTAGTCCTTTGCTTCCGCAGTTGATTGCAGTGTTTGTATCTCTGAGGCTGTGATAAGCATTCAGCTTCTTTTCTCAGCAGTCATAAGTTGTCGTTCTTATTACTCTGCCATTTTGTTTAGCACTCCCTGTTGGGGGAGACAGAATCTAGTCACCAGCGGTAGCCCCAAAAGCCAAACCTTTGAACATATGTTCCACTATTCTCATTGTATACTGAGGGAGATACTAAAAGTTGGAAGTTTTCTCTTGAGCCCAATTTCTGGGAAAGAAGAAGGGATGTGGTGAATGTAAGCCAGACCTGGTTGCCTTGTACAGCAGCTTTTCCAACCTGACTTGTACTGTTATTTTTATGGCTGTGTTTTATTTTAGGCTTTTAGCAGCCTGCAACCATGGTTTTCAGGTTCTGTCTCTAGTGATAAGCAGAAAAGGGGGATGAGGAAAGGGCCTTGCTGGCTCAACCAGAAACAGAAACTAAGAACTCATGGCTGTGGTCTCCCTTGGACGCCCCTGTTCCACAGTAAAGGAAATATCTTTGGAATGTAAAAAGAGAGAGAATAATAGGCATCACCCCAATAGGAAAGAATGAACAAATAACAAAGATGAGAGGTGCAAAGGCCAAGGAGAAAACTTTAAAAATGTGGTGTTGGAAGTTCTGCTTCAAAGAAATTGGTTCTGGAAAATACTAGATTTACTTCTTTTGCTGCCACAGATGGAAATTTCCTACCTTACGCTGATTATGCTCCTAAATCTTCTAAGGCTTCTCTTGTTCCTCCACTAACATTCCAGGGCATTCACAGTGAGAGCCAAAGTTCTCCTCTTCTTTCTGTTATTCCCGTGAAGGCCTTGTGGTCTGAGTGCTTTTCCATTGTTTTTTGGGATCTGAGGAAATCTGCACATTTTGCGAGACTTTTATTTTAAGCTGTTTTGTAAAATCTGTGCCTCACGTCAGAAGTTGTGAGAGTAAAAGTGCAGACTTTGGGTTTTGGTTCACATATTTCAGAAACACAAAGGACAAATGCTTCTGCTTCATAATTTTCAGTCCTGTGATTTCAAATGTGATCGTGTAAAAATATCGGAAAAAAATTTATCAGAGCCAAAGCACTTCAGCACATATGATAAAGTTGAATCTTCTATTTCACTTTATTCTTTTTTTCATCTCTGGTAATGTAAGTCAAAAAGTTTTCTTTTCCTTCGTAGAAACTAACTTAGAAATGTGAACTCTCTATGCCAAGCGCCTCACTTGTGGAATAGTTTATTGTAACCACTCATTTCAAAGAATTTTTAAAGACCTTAGTGCCATAAAAAAAACTTAGAAACTTGCCAAGAATAGAATAAATTCTTAATTGTTACATTATTTCTTAATGAATTATTTTATTAATTAATCTTATACAAAGCTTACTGGGACTGTGATCTGTACGTTTTCCCTGTCTTATTTTTATGTATGCCAAATTAGCGTATAATTTTAGCTTCAGGAGTTTCAGAATAGCACACTTGAATTTATGTGTTATATAAAAAGTTAATTTGATAGTGTGCACATCACATTAAGAAAAGTTTTAGTTTGTGTCTAAATTCACTGCATAGAAAAACTTATCATTAGTGTTTCCATTTACTTTCCTCAACATTTATCTGAATGATAGTATAATTTATTTCTGTTTGCTTACTATATTGTGGTGTTCCACAGCACATTTTACAATATTCAAGTTCTTCCCATATTTAAAAATGTAAGTCTTTTCTTTGTTTTTAAAAAAAATAAATTATAAGCCAGTGCAGTGGCTCACGCCTGTAATCCCAGCATTTTAAGAGGCTGAGGTGGGTGGATCACGAGGTCAGGTGTTCAAGACCAGCCTGGCCAACATGGTGAAATCCCTTCTCTACTAAAAATACAAAAAATGTAGCCGGCCGGGCGCGGTGGCTCACACCTGTAATCCCAGCACGTTGGGAGGCCGAGACGGTCGGATCACAAGGTCAGGAGATCAAGACCATCCTGGCCAACATGGTGAAACCCCTTCTCTTCTAAAAATACAAAAAAATTAGCCGGGCGTGGTGATGGCTGCCTGTAGTCCCAGCTACTCGGGAGGCTGAGGCAGGAGAATGGCGTGAAACTGGGAGGTGGAGGTTGTAGTGAGCCAAGGGCTCACCACTACACTCCAGCCTGGGTGACAGAGAGAGACTCTGTCTCAAAAAATAAAATAGAAGAAAATAAATTATAGCCTTTCCATTTGTATAAAATGAGGAGTAATATATAAAGAACATAATAAAAAATGTTTCTAATATCATTGAAATCTTTATTAAAACTTTCTTCTAAATGCTCTTTATGGGAGATTATAATGCATTTTTTGTGCAATTTTGTTACTCTAACCACATGCTAATAATTCAAAATCTGCTCTTTATAGGTGCCCAGTTTTGGTTGAACATTGTAGCTATCTACAAAGAGTCTTCTTCAGTTGTGTGCTTTGTTTATTCAGTATTTCACAGGTTAATGTTTATTTAATATTGTTTTCTAATATTTTATATTCCTGTATTTCCTTGTTAACATAGGCTGCCTTATATCATTTAATTGTGTTTTTAGATTCTGCCTATGTATTATAATTTTGTATGACTATATTCAACTGTATACACTTTCAAGGAGTGTAGAAAATAAGTCAAATATTGATCAACCATATGCCTATTGCCAACATAATTCTCTGTTCATTTGCCTGTATAAACATTACTCATACTTTATTTATGACTTGTGTATTTGTTTTATGAGTTGGTGGTCAACTAATTTTTTAATCATCTCTGGGTGAGTAGTTGTGGAAATTGTCCTAATTTCCACTTCTATGAATTAATGAATCTATATTACTTTTGTGTGAAGGAAACACTTCTGTGATTTGCAGGTAATTTTTTTTTTTTTGACCTCTGAACTTTTTATTGGCCTCCTTCTCCCCAAAGGGACCTTGCTTCTGCTGGCTCAGCATCTCAAAACGTCAGCGTTGTTGGTCTCAGACAATACTTTGCCGTCCACTATCCTGCGGGGGCGTTGTTTTGGATGGTTTTCAGGTATTTGTTGCTGTCCAGAGCATCACCAAGGGTGAAGTCCTCCCCGTCTTATAGCAGGCGGCAGTAGGTGGCAATCTCAGTCTCCAGTTTGACCTTGATGTTCCACAGGGCTTTGTGCTCCTGGGCCTGGTTCCTCTCTTCCCGGGTTTGTGCCAGCTCTGACTCCAGGTGCAGCAAGATCCTGTTGATCTGCTCCATTTGCATCTACCTCCCTCAGGCTGCTCTCCAAGCTGGCCTTCAGATTTCCCATCGAGTCCAGATCAATATCCAATGACTCGACTGTACCTCTCAGCTCCCTGATCATCCTCTCAGCAGCTCTGATCTCAGTGGACTGCATGGTGAATACTGTGGTGCTCTCCTCAGTCTGCTGGCACCAGTACTTGTCCAGCTCCTCTCAGTTTCTCTCAGCCATCTCCTCATATTGGGCCTGGATGCCTGCCACGATCTTGCTAAGGTCCTGAGACTTGGGGACATCTACCTCCATGGTCAACCAAGAGCTGGAAATCAGGCCTTGTAGACCTTTAACTTCCTCCTCATGGTTCTTCATGAAGAGCAGCTCTTCCTTGAGGGCCTCGATCTCTGATTCCAGCAGAGAGTGAGTGACACTGGTGTTATCAGTGATGTCTCTCTCCACAGACTGGCACATGCCCAGCTCTGCCTCACACTTTAAGGTTATCAGAAGCAAAATGATCATTGTCAGTCTGCAGGACGATGCGGGCACTGTCTGCAGAATTGGCAAAGATCTTTTTATTAGCCTAGTTCTCTGACTTTCTGACAGTAACAAACGATTTTGATTACTGTAGATTTTTAACATGTTTTGAAATCAGTAATTGTAATGCTTCCAACTCTTTTTATGTGGTCCCTTGAAATTCCGTATACTTTGGGAAGTCACATTCTCTGTTTCTGTCAAAAATAATACTAAGAATTTCCTAGGGATTGTATTCAATCTGGAGGTCACTTTGTGCATAATAGACAAGTTCAAAATATTAAGTTTTCGAACTCTTGAACAAAAGCATGTTGAAGAGTAAATTGTTTAATTTTCATGTATTTGTGAATTTTATGAATTTTCTTCTGTTATTGATTTTTAGCTTTAATCCATTTTGGTCAGAAATTATAATCTGTAACCTTCAACTTTTTTATTATACTTTAAGTGCTAGGGCACATGTACAGAAAGTACAGGTTTGTTACATAGGTATACATGTGCCATGTTGGTTTGCTGCACCCATCAATTCATCATTTACATTAAGTGTTTCTCCTAATGCTTTCACTTCCATAGCCCCCAACCAACAAGCAGGAAATAGTGTTTGATGTTCCCTGCCCTGTGTCCATGTGTTCTCAATGTTCAACTCCTACCTATGAGTGAGAACATATAGTGTTGGTTTTCTATCTTTGTGACAATTTGCTAAGAATGATGGTTTCCAGCTTCATCCATGTCCCTGTAAAAACGTGAACTCATCCTTTTTTAAAGTCTGCGTAGTATTCCATGGTGTATATACTCCACAATTTCTTAATCCAGTCTATCGTTGATGGATATTTGGGTTGGTTCCAAGACTTTGCCATTGTGAACGGTGCCACAATAAACATACGTGTGCATGTGTCTTTATAGTAGCATGATTTATAATCCTTTGAATATATACCCAGTAATGAGATTGCTGGGTCAAATGGTATTTCTTGTTGTAGATACTTGAGGAATTGCCACACTGTCTTCCACAGTGGTTGAACTAATTTACACTCCCACCCACAGTGTAAAAGCGTTTCTATTTTTCCACATCCTCTCCAGCATCTGTTCTTTCTGACATTTTAATGATTCCCATTCTAACTGACGTAAGATGGTATCTCATTGTGGTTCTCATTTGCATTTCTCTGATGACCAGTGATGATGAGCAATTTTTCATATGTCTGTTGGTTACATAAATGTCTTCTTTTGAGAAGTGTCTGTTCATATCCTTTGCCCACTTTTTGATGGGATTGCTCTTTTTTTTTCTTGTAAATTTGTTTAAGTTCTTTGTAGATTCCAGATATGAGTTCTTTGTCAGATGGGTAGATTGCAAACATTTTCTCCCATTCTGTAGGTTGCCTGTTCACTCCGATGATAGTTTCGCTGCTGTGCAGAAATTCTGGAGTTTAATTAAGTTTCATTTGTTAATTTTGGCTTTTGTTGCCATTGTTTTTGATGTTTTAGTCACGAAGTCTTTGCCCATGCCTATGTCCTGAATAGTATTGGCTAGGTTTTCTTTTAGGCTTTTCATGGTTTTAGGTCTTACATTTAAGTCTTTAATCAATCTTGAGTCAATTTTTGTATATGGTGTAAGGAATTAATCCAGTTTCAGTTTTCTGCATATGGCTAGCCATTTTTTCCAGCAACATTTATTAAATAAGGAATCCTTTCCCCATTGCCTGTTTTTGTCACGTTTGTCAAAGATAAGATGGTTGTAGATGTGTGGTGTTATTTCTGAGACCTCTGTCCTGTTCCTTTGGTCTATATATCTGTTTTGATACAAGTACCATGTTGTTTTTGTTACTGTAGCCTTGTAGTATAGATTGAAATCAGGTAGCGTGATGCGTCCAGCTTTTCTCTTTTTGCTTAGGATTATCTGGCCTATGCAGGCTGTTTTTTGGTTCCATATGAAATTCAAAGTAGTTTTTTCCAATTCTGTGAAGAAAATCAGTGGTAGCTTGATGGGGATAGCATTGAATATGTAAGTTTTCTTGGGCTGTATGGCCATTTTCACGATATTGATTCTTCTTTTCCATGAGCATGGAATATTCTTCCATTTGTTTCTGTCTGCTTTTATTTCATTGAGCAGTGGTTTGTAGTTCTCCTTGAAGAGGTCCTTCACATCCCTTGTAAGTTGGATTCCTAGATATTTTATTCTCTTTGTAGCAATCTTGAGTGGGAGTTCACTCATGATTTGGCTCTCTGTTTGTCTGTTTTTGTTGTATAGGAATGCTTGTGAATTTTCACTTTATTTTGTATCCTGAGACTTTGCTGAAGTTGCTTATCAGCTTAAGGAGATTTTGGGTTGAGACGATGGGGTTTTCTAAATATACAATCATGTTATCTGCAAACAGAGACAATTTGGCTTCCTCTTTTCCCTAATTGAATATCCTTTATTTCTTTCTCTTGCTTGATGGCCCTGGCCAGAATTTCCAATACTATGTTGAGTGGGAGTGGTGACAGAGGACATCCTTCTCTTGTGCTGGTTTTCAAAGGGAATGCTTCCAGTATTTGCCCATTCTGCATGATATTGGCTGTGGGTTTGTCATAAACAGCTCTTATTATTTTGAGATACGTTCCATCAATACCTATTTATTTAGAGTTTTTATCATGAAAGCCTGTTGAATTTTGTCGAAGGCCTTTTCTGCATCTATTGAGACAGTCGTGTGGTTTATATGGTTGGTTCTGTTTCTGTGATGAATTATGTTTATTGATTTGCGTAAGTTGAACCAGACTTGAGTCCCAGGGATGAAGCCGGTGGATAAGCTTTTTGATATGCTGCTGGATTTGGTATGCCAGCATTTTATTGAGGATGTTTGCATCGATATTCATCAGTGATATTGTCCTAAAATTCTCTTTTTTGTTGTTGTTGTGCCTCTGTCAGGCTTTGGTATCAGGATGATGCTGACCTCATAAAATGAATTAGGGAATACTCCCTCTTTTCTATTGATTGGATTAGTTCCAGAAGGGGTGGTACCATCTCCTCTCTGTACCTGTGGTAGAATTTTGCTGTGAATTCTTCTGCTCCTGGACTTTTTTTGGTTGGTAAGCTATTGATTATTGTCTCAATTTCGGAGCCTGTTATTGGTCTATTCTGAGATTCAACTTCTTCCTCATTTAGTCTTGGTGGGGAGGTGTATGTGTCCAGGAATTTATCCATTTCTTCCGGATTTTCCAGTTTATTTGCGTAGAGGTGTTTATAATATTCTCTGCTGTTAGTTTGCATTTCTGTGGGTTCAGTGGTGATATTCCCTTTGTCATTTTTTATTGTGTCTATTTGATTCTTCTCTCTTTTCTTCTTTATTAGTCTTACTAGAGGTCTATTTGTTAATCTTATCAAAAAACCAGCTCCTGGATTCACTGTTGAAGGGTTTTCTGTAACATTCAATTTTTTAAAAATACTTTTAAAATTTTTTTGCCTAATATTTATTTTTAGGAAAATGTTTTATGAGCTTTTGACAAGACTGTGAGTTTTGTTTTTGTGTAGAGTGGTCTCTATGCATCTCTTACATCTAACTGCTTTAGAGTACCTTCATGTCCCGTGTTTTCTTTTTAATATTCTATCTGGCTTTATTATTAATTACAGAATTGGTGTATTAAAATATTGTTCTCTGTATATTGCTGCTTTTTGCTTGTGTTCTGTTAAGATATTATTGATTTATTTTAAAATCCTCATGTGAGGTGCATATATGTGTGTGTGTATACATAATTAGGTATATACACACAATTATATAAATGTGTATAATTGTCATAGGTTTCCAGTGAATAAACCCTTTTAATATTTTCTCTTTTGTTTTCTTTGACAGTTTTAATTTATAGTACATTTAATAAACTAAGACCGTTATTTAAAAAGTATTTTGCATAATATAATTGTGACATAGTCTGTCTTCATTTGGTTATGATTTGCACAAAATTGTTTTGATTCATCTCACCACTTTTAGTCTGTTTTTGTTACTATATAGTATGATGGCTCATATCTGTCATCTTAGCATTTAAGGAGATTGAGGTGGGAGGATCAGTTGAGTCCAGGAGTTTGAGACCAGCCTGGGAAACAAAGCAATACCATGTCTCTAAAACAAACAAACAAACAAATAAATAAATAAATAAATAAATAAATAAATAAATAAATAATTTGAGTCCCCTGTAGACAGATGTAGTTAGAAGTACTTTTTTTTAATCTCTGTACTCAATTTATGACTTTTGGTTGAGAAATTTAGTTTGTGAGTAGTTACATAATATCCTACATTTGAAGGAATTACTTCGGACACTTTGTGGAGTAACAGTTAAATATTAAATTTGAACTCTATTGAACATGGTCTCAAACAATGGTCACCAAGTCCCAGAACAGGTTGTGTGAGCCCCCTGAGGCCTCCATCCAGCGCTGTTTCAGATAACTCTCTATTTCAATTTATTCCTATATGTTAGTTATTGAAAAACAATAGACAATCACAAAAAAACAAGTTGACCTTTTTGTGTTCCTTGAGCGCAGTCATGAGGCGACCTGCTGACTGGACTTCATGCCAAATAACTCATTACAAAAAGAGCTAGGGTTCCAGACTGCGCCAAAGCTTCATGAGATCCCTCCTCATCTGTGCATGGACGAGTGGCCAATCTGGAGCCCAGGGTGTTGCTTCCCAGTCTGGTGGTGAATCCTCCATAGTCTGGTGGGTGTAAATATATATATCTCTTTTCCCTTCTCCCCATCCCATTGCAAGTTGCTTATTGTATATGTGCTTTTTATATCTGCATTGTCATTTAAGTGGAATAAATTTTGTTAAACCGTAAAGCTACTGTGCATGTGTGTTTTTTCTTCTCCTGTTGTGTGTTCCCCGCACAGAACATTTTTGGCAACACGAACAGGATGAGAAAGCAAAAACAAGCCATTTTTTGGCTGCAGGAACCAGACTGGGAGCTCGGGGACTTCCCATATATTCGGATGGAAACTCCCCCCAGTTTTTTCCCTTGGCCATTGACAGGTCCAAGGGAGTTGGCCTTTGTGAAAATTAGGAATCTAAATTAGTGCATTTTGAATCATTGGCTGTGTGAGAGGTGCTGCAGGAAATCCCAGTTGCTAAATGGGATGCTGAGGTAATTTCGTGGTATGGATGGTGCTTGCTTCCTGCTTATAAGTTAATGTGTCAATATAGGGACTGGTTGCTACAAGAGAAATTTATGCCGGAAAAGAAAAATTCTAATCTGACTTCCAGACTGGCCCTGGTCCAATGCCAGGTCTATGTCTTGACTGATCAGGCTCCGAGCTATCAGCCTATTGCTGAAAAAAGCAGCTGTCTGAGTGGCCCAGTCAGGGTAAAACTGAAGAATTAGTCAGTTTTCAGGGCTTGGAGAGGGTAAAAACTCAAATCCTATCTCAAGGACGGGAAGTTAACTCTAGTAAAGTTCAAGGACGTGCACAAACTGTAACCTTCCTTGGCATCCTATGGAATGCAGAGAAACAGTCCATTTTACCAAAGGTTAAGGTTAAAATACTAGAATTTGCAGCCCTGCCACTGAAAAGGGGGTCTAAAAATTTATTGGCTTGTTTGGATTCTGGAGACATCTTATTCCCCCCATGGGTAACATTTTGTGACCTCTGCAGGCAGTCACTAGAAACTGCTATGAATTTCACTGGAGAGAGAAAGAGCATGGCTTTTCAACAAGCCAAAGAAGAGGAGCAACTGGCCCTGGATCTATGGCCCTTACAGGATGGGTCAATAGAACTGCAAGTTACTGTCCTATATCAACATGCTAATTGGAGCCTTAGGTAGAAAAAAGATGGGAAGAGGGTACCTTTGGAGTTTTAAACCCAGAAGCTGTCAGAGGCTGACAAAGCTTATACTCTCTTTGAGAAGCAGCTGTTGGTCTGCTACTGGGCTTTACAGGAAACAGAACACCTTTGTTTTAATCATGATGTTTTTATGAGGCCCCAAATTCGTATCATGACATGGGTAATGACCTCCCTCAAAACCCATTGGATAGGGTACACTCAAGAAAGTAGCATCATAAAATGGAAATTGTACTTACAAGACCAGGCTAAGCTGGAATTAAAAAGGGGTATCATTTTTCCATCAGGATGTGCAAAACTTGCCAACTCAGGAAACCACCGAGTAAGTCCTGCAGAGAGGGAAGGAAACCTCCCCTGCCCAATGGGGCAAATCCTTTAAAGAACTAATCCCAGAGGATCAGAAACACGCTTGGTTTACTGATGGTTCCACTAAAGACATTGATGGAACCCGATGCTGGGAGGCCGTGGTTTATAATCCTGTTAAAAACATAAGCATTTCTGATGAAGGGAGGGGTGTGAGCAGCCAGCTGGCTGAACTAGAAGCCGTCCTCCGAGCTATTCAGGAGGAGGCCAGAGGGATTTTCTACTTGTATACCGACCCTTGGTCAGCAGAAAATGGTCTTACTACCTAGATGCCCGAATGGCAATGAAACAAATGGTGAATTGCGAATAAAGAGATTTGGAGAAAACAATAATAGGAAGATGTCTGAATCCTGGCACACACTACCATTATTGCTGTTTTCCATATTGATGCTCATGCATCTCTGCTTTCTCTAGACAGACAAATCAGCAGGAAGATCAACAGGCAAAAGTTTCCATCATAAATGCAAACTGGAATGTGGGTGAATGGATTACAACACGTTCAAGCCTGGCAATGAGACACATTATAATGTATGGTGGTATAATTGATAGTGATTATCGGGAAGAGTTAAAGTTCACTTTACACAATATCACTCCAGATTCTTTTGTTACAAGACTGCCGATGTGGGTTGCTCAATTTTCAGTGGTACCTGGTACCTTGTTAACTATTAAACCCTGAGGAAATCTCTGCCTGAACAGAGGTTATGTACAGAACTGGGAAATTCAGATCCACTGGTATAGATAGGTTAAATCCTGGAGCCAAAATATGGTTACAGCCTCCATCAGATCCCGCCCCTAAGGCTGGTGACCTTTTAGCTATGGGAGCAGAAAATAAAGGGGTAGTACAATTTCCTAAAAATGAAAAACAATATCATGTTCCCCTTCATTTTTGTTGTTACAGAGAATGAGCTCTCTGCTAGTAATCAGTACCGGGGTAATCATGTGTGAGGCCAAGAATGAGTTCATCAACTGGGCAGCAACCGCTGCAACAGAAGCCAACCGTAGTCAATGCTGGCTATGCATCAAGTTGCCAGAGGCCACAGGAAATGGACTACCTTGGAGAATTGCCCTTGCCAACATTTCTGAATGGCTCTGTCATTACCAGTGGGGCCAAAACAACACTTGCAATCCAACCTGGACTTCCTTTGCTACTTTAATAACATCTTAATACACTATAGTTATGGTAAAACCATTGTTGTCTCCTGGGGGGCCCTCTGGGTATGCAGATCCTATGGGTGGCCTTACCTGTCCCCATATTGGATGGGGTGATTCACTTGAGGGTGCCATTAATTCCATTCGCCATCCGGGATAATATTCCCGTCTCCAGTAATCTAGATGCTTACAAACATAGCTGGTTATGAACGTGCCAGAATCCCTGGTGGTGGTACCCTATCACAGTATTCTTCTGCTGCCCCGGGTACAATCTTGCTTCAGGAATAAATTAAAATATTAAGCCTACATGTAGAAAAAGCTCTTAATGATAGCAGCACTGGACTTCTGTTGTTATGAGAAGAATTTGCTCAGCTGCGTACTATTGTGTTGCAAAATCGAATGGCATTAGGTATGCTTGCAGCAGCCCAAGGAGGGCTTCGAACCTTGCTGCATACTGAATGTTGTGTGTATCCCTGACAGTTCTCACAATATTACTCTCCTTGCCCAAGACATACAAGGACAAGTAAAACAGTTAGAATCTAACCGTCAGGACCCCATCATGGACTGGCTGTCAAACTGGCATTGGCGTTGGCCATGGTGGGTGTGGTTTTCATTAATTGTGGTTTTAATTCTCCTCTACTTACCTTGTGTCTGTAATCTATACAACGTGTGCCTTCCCAGTATATCTGTAAAAATATTTTTTCTACAATTAAGTGTCAAATTGAGACTGAATGAGGAGGAAAAGTTAAATATTAAATTTGAAATCAATGAACATGGACAGAAACAATGGTCACTAAGTCCTGGAACAGGTTGTATGAGCCCCTTGTGGAATTCATCCATCACTGTTTCTGACAAACAGTTAATGAAAAACAACAGATAGTCGCCAAAACAAGTTGACCTTTTCGTTTTCCTTGAGTCCAGTCTTGAAAGGCCCTCGTGAGTGGGCTTCACGCCGAACAAATCTTTACCAAAAAAGCTAGGGTCCCACACTGCGCTGAAGCTTAATGAGACCTCTCCTTGTCTGTGCACGGATGGGTGGCTGACTCTGGAGCCCAGGCTGATGCTTTCCTATAGGCAAAGCCCAGGGAACAGAGGAGAGTCACATCAAATAGTTGATGAGTCAAGAGATATGTCACAGGGACTCCTGTGTGAAGGGTCCAGACAGGAAACTAACATCGTTTTGGTGCTGAGCCCAGCAATACGTTATAATGTCTTCTGAGGGAAGAAAAAAGGGAAAAAAACTAATGTCACTTTGATGTTAAGCCCCGTGATATGTCACAATTTCCACTGCAGGAAGAACCTAGGCAGAAGAGAATAGTTACTTCAGCTAGGTGCTGCCTCCATTGATATGTCACAATCCCCACTTGAGCAGGAATCAGTCAGCATAAGAAAGTCACATCACCTGAGTGATGGGTGCAGAGATATGTCACAATGTCCCTTGTAGGCAGAGCCCAGGCAGGAGAGCTGCATAACGTGAGTGTTGGACCCAGCAATATAGCATATTTGGTAGGGCCCTGGCAGAAAAATTACAAAACATAGGTGCAGCACCAAGTGATATGTTATAATGTCCCCTGCGAGCAGCACCAAGGCAGGAGAGGAGACTCACATCACTTGGTTGCTAGGAGAAGTGACCTGTTACATTCTTCTTAGTAGGCAGGGTGCAGGCACTTTTTCTAGGTGAGGAATGCAGAGAGACGTCACAAGGCCCCCTGAGAACAGGGCTCAGGCAGTAGCCATCAATTCCCTAGGTATTATGCCCAGCAGTATGTCACAGTATCCCAGGCAAAAGAGGAGAGTCACATCATGTGGGCGCTTGTCCCAGTGATTTGTCACAATCTCTCCTTTTGACAGGACCCAGGCAGAAGAGGAGGGTCACATAACCCAGGTGATGAATGAAAAGGTGTGTCATAATACTCCTGAGGGCAAAGCCCATTCAGCAGAGTTCTAAGTGTTGGATCCAGCCACATGTCACAATACACAAGGTATGCAGGACCCAGGTAGGAGAGGAGGGTCACATCTTGTAGGTGTTGGTTCCACTGATACATAGTAATCCACCCTAAAGCAGAGACAAAGCAGTAGAGGACAGACAAATCACTTTTTAAAAGGAGGGCCAGGTAGGAGAGTCAAATCACCTATGTGAGAAGCCCAGTGATATGTCACAATCTTCTCTGATGGAAGAATCTAGAAAGAAGAAAGGAGACACGTCAGGTAAGAGTTGAGCCCAACGACATACCAAAATTCTTCCTGTAAGCACAGACCAGGCAGGAGAAGAGTCACAACACCTGGGTGATGAGCACAGAGATATATTTCAATGTCCTTTACAGCCAGGGCCCACACCGTAGACTTTCATGAGCTGAGTGTTGGACCCAACAATATGTCACAATATCCCATGTTACAAGCTCCAGGCAGGAAAGTCACATGACCTGAGTGTGGGGCCCAGGGATATGTCACAATATCCCTTGTAGGCAGTGCTAGGGCAAAAGAGGAGACTCACATTAACTCTGTGTAAGACCAAGAGATATGTCAAAATGAGCCCTAAGGGCAGTGCCAAGGCAAGAGAACAGAGGCACCTCACATAGGTGCTTGGTTCAATAATGTCACAATTTTATCTATGGGCTGGGCTAGGCAGAAGACTCAAATCACTCAGGAGCTGGGTGATTTGACATATTTCACAGTTACACTTCCAGGAAAGTCCAGAGTTGAGACTGACAATCCTGCACATGTCCCATATCTAGGTGTGAGAGCAAACACATTCTGTATGTTGGATCTAAGTGTTCAAGTCACAGTCTCAGTGGTGCACTGGATCTGTGCATGGCAGCTTCAGTCTTTCCTGAGGACTGTGGCCCCATAATCGAGTCACAGCCTCATGTGTCTAATGAATGCTGGTTTTAGAGTCACTAACTCAAACATGGATCGCATCCACTTATAAGAGTCAATTGTTCAATTTTCAACTGCCTCTTGGTGTGAGATTCAGAACCTCAACATTGGGCCGTTTTCATGTGAAAAGATGACAATTTTTACTCTTGGCTCAGAGTAGATATGAGTGTGACAATCTCACCTTTGTTCTGGGTCCTGTCAGGACACTCTCTTCACCATATGAAGCCTTTATAGAGTATACATGAATGTAACAATCCTGTCTGAAACCCTAAGCAGGCACGGCCCCCAACTTGTACTTTTAGCTTTAAGCCCTGTTATGACAGTCAACATCTTTCTAATTGCCTTCGTCCAAATAAGAGTTCTTAACTGCCTATGAGCTGTGTTTAAAAATGAGTCACCATCCCACCTGTGGCTGGGTGTTCACATATAAAAGTCACAATCCCAATTGTGGACTGGGTCTGAATGTGTAATTCAGGACCTCAAGAGTGGGCTCTCTCCACTTGTGATAGAGACCATCCTGAATATTGGTGGGGTGTGCATCTGAGAAGCATAATCTCACCAGTCTGCTGAGTCCTGTGGTGACAATTTCTCTACCATATGCACATTGTTTACACAATATGCAAGTCAGTGGTAGTCCTCTGTGTGACATATCACTGGGTCTTGCACACAGGTAATTTAAGCCTCCTCTCCTGCCTTGGAATGCTCACAGGAGGCACTGGGACATACCACTGAACCTAATATTCAGGTTATGTGACTGTCTTTCCTGTGCAGGGCATGGTGGCATATCTCTGCACCAGTCACCAGATGGTGTGACTCTATCTTCTGTCTAGTCTCTGCTTACAGGGTGAATTGTGACTTATCACCAGGCGCAGCATTTAGCTAATGTGGCTCTTCCCTTTTTTCAGGTCCTGCCCACGGAGGGAGATTGTGACATATCGATGGGTAAAAAACCAAAATGATTTTACTCTTTTGTCTTGGCTCTGTCCTTAGAAGGCATTGGGACATATTGCTGAACGAACACCAATGTAATGTGAGTGTCCTACCTGAACCCTGTCCACAGGGAGCATAGTGACATATCTCTGAGCCCATGAAATATTTGATATGGCTCTATTCTCTTACCTGGGCTTTGCCCATTGGAAAGTTTGTGACGCATTTCTTTGTCCAGTGCTTAGGTGATGTGATTCTCCTCTCCAGCCTGAGACATGCCCACAGAAGTAAGAGTGACGTCTCTGGGCCTAGCCCTCAGGTGATGTGACTCTTATCCCTTGTTTCCGCCCAGGGGAGTCATTGTGATGTATTTTTGAGACCATTATTAGAATGATGTGACTCTCCTGATCTTACTGAGATCTGTCCACAGTGGGGATGATGATATATCACTTAGGTGAGCCCACATGTGATGGGACTCCCTTCTCATGCCTGTGCCTTGCCCCCGGGCTAATGTGACATATAACTGGGCCCCTCCCCTAGGTTATGCAGCATATCCCTGTGATAACACTCTTTGTACCTTTCAAGGGCTTTATATAATATAAGAGAAAGTTGTATTCCTCTAAGACCTTCATACAAAGAGAAGACTTAAGACCTACCCATTTTCCAAAGCCTCACTAGGAAAAACAGCATTTCTCTTAGTGGCAGGTTTGAGGTATGAGAGTCATTATTACACCTGTGAGCTGGCCAAGATATATGTTTCAATCTCTCCTCTGGGTAGGGAGTGAGCTGGAGAGTCACATCACCTGGATGCTTCACCAGAGATCTGTCAATATCTTCCCTGATGGCAGGCACCAGGTAGGAGAGTCACATACCTAAGGCTGGGCCAGGGATATGTAACAATCTTTTATGAGGTTGGAGGCTAGGAAGGGAGTCCCGTCACTTGTGTGCTTACCAGGGATATGTTACAATCCCCTCCTGAAATCAGAGTACACGCAGCAGAGTCAAATCACCTGAATATTGGGCTTAGTGATATATCACCACACTCCCTGTGGGTAAGGCCATGGCAGGAGAGACCCATCACCTGGTTACTGATTACTAGGCCCAGTGATATGTCACAATCTTTCCTTTGGGCAAGGTGAAGGGAGAAAGGAGAGTCGCATCATCTGGTGATGGAGGCAGAAATATGCTACAAGCCTCCCTGTGGGCAGGGTTCAGGCAGGAGCCCCCAATCTCCTAGGTGTTAAGTTCAGTGATATGTTACAATGCTCCCTGTGGGCAGCACAAAGGCGAGAGAATAGAGTCACATCACCTACATTCTAGGTCCAATGATATGTCCGCATTTTATTTGTGAGCTGGGCTTAAACAGAAGAGTCTAATCACTCAGGTGCTGGACAAATGTGTATGTTTGTCACAATGACAACTGTAGGAAGTTCCAGAGATGAGATTAATCCCACACATATTCTTGTTTTAGGCATGAGAGGGAACACCTTCTGTATGTTTGTTCTAAGTACACAAGTCACTATCTCAATAGTGGACTAAATTTGTGCATGGCAGCCCCATTTTCTCTTGCAGACTTTGTCCCCTAATTGAAATCATAGATTCCCAGGTGTGCTGACTCATGATCTGAGAGTCGTCAACACATCTGTGACTCTCACACATGAGAGTCAGTTTTTCAACTTTTTTTATTGTACTTTAAGTTTTAGGGTACATGTGCACAATGTGTAGGTTTGTTACATATGTATACATGTGCCATGTTGGTGTGCTGCTCCTCATTTACATTAGGCATATCTCCTAATGCTATCCCTTCCGCCTCCCCCTTCCCAAAACAGGCCTCGGTGTGTGACATTCCCCTTTCTGTGTCCAAGTGTTCTCATTGTTCAATTCCCACCTAGGAGTGAGAACATGTGGTGTTTGGTTATTTGTCCTTGCAATAGTTTGCTGAGAATGATGGTTTACACCTTCATCCATGTCCCTACAAAGGACATGAACTCATCATTTTTTATGGCTGCATAATATTTCATGGTGTATATGTACCACATTTTCTTAATCCAGCTTATCATTGTTGGACATTTGAGTTGGTTCCAAGTCTTTGCTATTGTGAACAGTGCCGCAATAAACATATGTGTGCATGTGTCTTTTTAGCAGCACAGCATGGTACTGGCACCAAATCAGAGATATAGACCAATGGAACAGAACAGAGACCTCAGAAATAATGCCATACATCTGCAACTATCTGATCTTTGACAAACCTGACAAAGACAAGAAATGGGGAAAGGATTCCCTTTTTAATAAACAGTGCTGGGAAAACTGTCTAGCCATATGTAGAAAGCCGAAACTGGATCCCTACCTTACACCTTATACAAAAATGAATTCAAGATGGATTAAAGACTTAAATGTTAGACCTAAAACCATAAAAACCCTAGAAGAAAACCTAGGCCATACCATTCAGGACATAGGCATGGGCAAGGACTTCATGTCTAAAACACCAAAAGCAATGCCAACAAAAGCTGCAATTGACAAATGGGATCTAATTAAACTAAAGAGCTTCTGCACAGCAAAAGAAACTACCATCAGAGTGAACAGGCAACCTACAGAATGGGGGAAAAATTTGCCGTCTACTCATCTGACAAAAGGCTAATATCCAGAATCTACAAAGAACTCAAATTTACAAGAAAAAAGCAAACAACCCCATCAACAAGTGGGCCAAGGATATGAACAGACAGTTCTCAAAAGAAGACATTTATACAGCCAAAAGACACAGGAAAAAATGCTCAATTTTTCAACTTTTGAAACTGCCTTCTGGTATGGGATTCAGAGCCTCAAAAGTGATATATGATCATGTGAAAGAACGACAATCTTTAATGTTGGCTGGGTGTGCATCCCAATGTCATTATATTACTGTGTGCTGAGCCCTATTAGGACTTTCTGTGTTGCACCTGAGGGTTTTATATGGTATGCATGACAGTCTCAATTCTTTCTGAGATTTTCATGCTGGTGTGGACCCATGATCAAACCTGTGGCCTTAAGACTACATATGAGTCAACATCTTTACAATTGGCGGGGTCCAGATAAGAGAATCATCACCTATCTATGTGCTGGGTTTATAACGAAGTTCCCATTCCAACTGTGGCCAGATCTTTACATATGAGAGCCACAATTCCAACTATAAACTGCATTCATGTGTGAAATTCAGGACCTCACCAGTGGATTCTGTTTATATGTGAGGGTGAAAATCATAATGGTCAGGAGGGTGCAGGGGGTGAATAGGAGAAAAAGATTTCACCTGTGTTCTGGGCCCTGTGATGAGACTCTACCACCTGAGGGATTTATGTAATATGTGAGAGAGTGGATGATCTTAACGAGGAGAACCAGGGTTTTTTTTTTTTTTATTTCCGTAAGTTTAGGTAGGAGAAGCAGGATCTCTCCTATTGGCTGGTTTGACATATCAAAGTCATTATTGCACCTGTGAGTTGTGCTCCAAGATATACGTCAGAATTACACCTGCATATAGAAAGAGAGCAGGAGAGTAAAGTCAGTTGGAGGTTGGGTCAGGGATGTGTCCTTTCCCTGAGAAAAGGGACCAGGCAACAGAGTCACATTATCTGAATGCTCAGGCATGGATATGTTGTAATCCAATCCTTAAATTAGGACCCAGGCAGCAGAGTCACATCATCTGGGTGCTGGATCTAGCAATACGTCACAATCCTCTCTGTGGTCAGGATGCAGGTAGGAGAGTCACATCTTCTTGGTGATGAATGCAGAAATACGTCACAAGTTTCTCTGTGTATAAGGTACAGGAATAAACCTTTTAACCCCTAAGTGTTGGGCCCAGGGATATGTCAAAATACCCAAAATGTGCAAACCCAGGCAAAAGAGAACAGTCACATCACCTTGGTGGTAGGGTCAGTGATATGTCACAATCCCCTCTTTTGGAAGGGCCCAGATAAGAGTGGAGAGTCACATCACCTAGGCAATGAATAGAAAGGTATGTCATAATACCCCTGTTGGCAAGATCTATGCAGAAGAATCACATCACCTATGTGTTCAACAAAGATATATGTTACCATACACCATGTATGCAGGGCCCAGGCAAGAGAAAAGGCCACATCACCTTGGTTCTGGGCCCAGCAATATATCACAATTTCCCCTAAGAGGAGGTAACAGACAGGAGAGTCACATCACCTAGGTCAGTGGAGCAGAGCTATATGGTAATGCCCTGGGTGTGTGGGCCCAAAAATAGAGGAGAGTTATATCGCCTGAAGACTGCACCCAGCTATAAGTCACAATGACCCCTGTGGGCAGCACCCAGGCATGAGAAGAGAGTACCACCATGTAGGTGCTGTGCCAGGCTGTATTTCACCATCTCCACTATGGATAGGTTTCAGGGAGAAGAGGAGCATCACATCATCTAATTGATGAGTCTAGAGATACGTCAAAATGAACCCTCTGAAGAGACCAGGATGCAGAATCACATGATCTGTGTGCTTTGCCTAGCAATAACTCACTCTCCCTTCTGTAGACATGGCCAAGGCAGAAGATGAGGGTCACATCTTTAAGGTGGTGAACGCGGAAATATTTCACAAGCTCCCTGTAGGCAACACCCAGGCAGGAGATTCCCTTCCCTCAGTTGTTGGGACCAGGAATATATCACAATGTGGGGCTCAAGCAAAAAACAAAAGAAACATCACCTATTTTCTGGGCTTAAAATTATGTCACACTCTCTCCTATGGGCAAAGCCTTTGTTAAAAAAGAAGAGCCTTGTCAAATACTTGATGGGCTCAGAGATATGTCCCAATGTCATATGTTACAAATTTCTGTAGGCAGGGTTCAGGCAGGAGACTTACTTTGGTGTTGGGCCCAATAATGTGTCACAGTGCTTTCTGCTTGCAGGGCAAAGTCAACAGAGTAATGTCACCTAGGAGTTAGACCCACCAACGTATCATAATCTCCTTCCAAACAAATGCTAAAAAAGAAAAGAAGAGTAACATGAGCTAGATGCTGGGCACAGTGATATGTCACAATCCCTTCTTTAAGCAGGGACTAGGCAGGAGAAGAAAATCACACCACATGGGTGATGGGCATATAGATATTTCACAATGTCCCCTTATGCAAAGCTCAGGAAGGAGAGGTAGATCATCTAGGTTTTGGATGCAACAATATGTCAAAATGGCCATTGTGGACAGGACACCGGCAGAAGAATCACATAACCTGGATGTGGGACCCAGCAATACATCACAACGCCCCTGTGAGTAGCACTAATGCAAGACAGAAAACTTACGTTACCTAGGTGCAAGGCCAAATGATACATCCCAATGTCTCCTGTGGGTAGCACCAAGGCAGGAGATAAAAGTCACATCACCTGGGTGCTGGCTTCAGTGATATGTCAGAATCCCATCTGTGAGCTGGGCACAGGAAACAGAGCTAAAATACTCGGGAGCTGGGCAGAGATGTATGTCACAATCCCCCCTGTAGGAAGCGACAGGGATGAGATGAATAACTCCACACATGTCCAGATTCCAGGTATGAGAATTTGTATGTTGGGCCTAAGTACACCAGTCCCAATCTCAACAGTGAACTGGATTCATAAATGAGTCTTCTCTGGCTGACCGTGTCCCCTTAGGAGAGTTACAGTCTCACAGATGTAATGAATTTTGTTCTGGGAGTCACCCACCTACCTGTGGAAAAGATCATTATATGAGAGTCAATTTTTTCTTTTTCTTTCTTTCTTTCTTTCTTTCTTTCTTTCTTTCTTTCTTTCTTTCTTTCTTTCTTTCTTTCTTTCTTTCTTTCTTCTTTCTTTCTTTCTTTCTTTCTCTCTCTCTCTCTTTCTTTTCCTTCCTTCTTTCTTTCTTTTCTTCTTTGCTTTCTTTTTTTTCTCCCTTGAGATGGCGTGTCACTCTATCACCAGTCTGGAGTGCAGTGGGACGATCTCGACTCTCTGCAACCTGTGCCTCCTGGGTTCAAGCGACTCTCCTGCCTCAGCTTCCTGAGTAGCTGGGATTACAGGTACATGCCACCACAACCAGCTAATTTTTGCATTTTTAGTAGAGAACGAGGTGGCCAGGCGCGGCGTCCCATACCGGTAATCTCAGAACTTTGGGAGGTCGAGGTGTGTGGATCAATTGAAGTCAGGAGTTTGACACCAGTCTAATCATTATGGTGAAACCCCGTCTCTACCAAAAATATAAAAATTATCTGGACATGGCGGCATGAGCCTGTAGTCCCAGCTACTTGGGAAGCTGAGACAAGAGAATTGTTTGAACCTGGGAGGCAGAGGTTGCAGTAAGCCTAGATGGTGCCACTGCACTCCAGTCTGGGTGACAGAGGAAGAGTCTGTCTCAAAATAATAATAATAAATAAATAATAGAGAGACGGGGTTTCACCATGTTGGCCAGGATGGTCTTGATCTTCTGACCTCGTGATCCACCCGCCTCGGTCTCCCAAAGTGCTGTGATTACAGGCGTGAGCCACCGAGCCCAGCCGGTTGTGCCCATTTTTGAGGGTGGTAACTTTTATTGTCACCAGAGTGTGCATGAGTGTTACAATTTCACCTGTTTGCTGGGACCTGTTAAGACACTATTTACCTCCTGTGGTCCTTGTACAATATGCATTAAACATAATCCACTCTGAGGTTTTCATGCTGATATGAAGCTATTATCATACCTGTGGCCATAAGCCCAGGTATGAGAGTCAACATCTCTCCAGCTGGCTGGATCCAGATAAGAGGATCTTTACTTGGCTGTAAACTGGGTTCAGAAATAAGTCACTATCCCAACTGTGACTGGATGTTCACATATGATAGTTACAATTCCAACTGTGGACTGCATTCAGGTATGAGATTTAGGACATCTGCAATCACCTCTGTTCCTGTGTAAGAATGATAATTCTGATGATTGGTGGGTGTGCACACAGAGAACACAATCTCACCTGTGTTCTGGGCCCTGTGATGACACTGTACCATTTGAGTGCTTTATGTGATATGCAAGAGTGCTTATTTTCTCTGACCTTCATAGTAAGAGAAGACCCATAATTTTGCACGTTTTGTTAAGCCTGGCTATGAGAGAAAGTATCTCTCCTATTGGTTGGTTTAAGGTATGAATGTCATCATCACACCTACGTGCTAGGCCAAAATATATGTGACAACTTCACATTTGGGTAGTCAGCAAGCAGGAGAGTCTCATCACCTGGGTCTGTGTCAGGGATATGTCACAGTCTCCCCTGAGGACAGGGACAAGGCAAGAGAGTCACATCCCTAGGTGTTCTGCCAGGGATATGTTCTTGCTCCCTCCTGAAAGCACGACACATGCATCAGAGTCACCTCACCTGGGTTCTGGGCCCAGTGGTATGTCACAATTTTCCCTGTGAACAAGGCACAGGCAGGAGAAACACATAACCTGTTTGGTGGGCCCAGAAGTATGCTACAATTTTTCTTGTGAGCAGGGCTAAGGCAGAAATGGAGGGGATCACATTTTCTAGGTGATAAATGCACAGCTATGTCACAAGGCCTCCAGTAGTCATGGCCTTGGCAGAAGCTTCCTATTGTCTATGTGATTGGCCCAGTGATACATCACAATAACTAAATTATGCAGGGCAAAAGGCAAAGAAGAGAGTTGCATCACCTAAGTGATGAACAAAAAGATATGTCATAATACCCATGTGGAAATGGCCCATGCAGGTGAGTCACATTACTTAGGCATTGGACCCAGTGATATGTCACAATGCACAATATATGCAGGGCCCAGCCAAGAGGGAAGAGTCAAATCACCCAGGTGCTGGGCCCGGTGATACATTTTATTCTCTCTTTGGTCAGATCCCTAGCAGTAGAAGAAACTCACATCACCTCGATGCTGAGGTCAGCCATATGTCACAATACACCTGAGAAATGAGCTCAGGCAAAGAGTCTCATCATTTAAGTGAGAAGCCCATAGATATTTTGCAATGCCTCCTGTGGGTGGTGCTCAGTAAAAAGACAGTCACATTACTTAGAGTCTGTCCCCAGCGATTTGTAAGAATCCCAGCTGTGAACAGGCACCAGGCAGGACAAAAGAGTACCATCACCTGGGTGATCAGTGCAAAGATATGTCACAATGCCCCCTGTAGGCAAAGCCTAGACAAGAGTAGCATCACCTGGGTGTTGGACCCAGCAATATGTCTCAATGGCTCGTGTGGGCAAAGCACAGGACAGGCTCACATAACAAAGTGCCAGGACCAGTGATAGGTCAGGATACCCATTATGGGCAGTGCCAAGACAGGAGAATAGAGGCATACTAATTAGCTGCTGGATTCAGGGATATATCACAATCTCATCTGTGGGCTATACACAGGCAAAAATGTCAAATCACTCAGCTGCTGGCTAGAGGTGTACGTTAGAATCACACCTGCAGGAAGGTCCATGGATGAGATTAACAATCCCACATAAGTGCCGGTTCTGCGTATGAGAGTGAACGCCTCCTGTATGTAACATCTATGTGCATAAGTCACAATCTCAATGGTGGAATGGATTTTTTCCATGAGAGCCTTAATCCCTTTGGAAAGCTGTGTTATCTTAGTGTAGTCACAGCCTCACAAGTGTTTTAGATCTTGGTCAGGGAGTCACAAACCCACTTGCGGACAAAATCCACTTATAAGGCCAATTTTCCAACTTTTGGCTGCCTCTGGGTGTGAGTTTCAGAACCTCAATTATGGCCCATGTTCATGTGGGAGAATGACAATTTTGACTGATGGCTGGGCTCAGGCAGGAGCCTTTCATCCTGCAGGTGTTGAGACAAAGGATATGACACAACACCTAAAATATGCTGGGTGCATGTGAAAAAGGAGAGTCATATTAGCTGGTTGCTAGGTCCAGTTATATGTCACCACCTCTCTTTTTGGCAGGACTAAGGAAAAAGAGGAGAGTCAGAGCTAAAGAAATGTCATCATATATCTGTGGGTAGGGCCTATGCATGAGAGTTGCATCACCTAGTCATTGAACCCAGCCATATATTATAATACACAATGCATACAAGGCCCAGGCAAGAAAGGAGAGTAATATCACGTAGGTACTGAGTCCAGCAATATGTCACAATATCCTCTGAGTGGAAGCTCCAAGCAACAGGGTAACATTACCTAAGTGAAGTGCCCAGAGAGATGTTTCAATGCCCCTGGTGGGTAGGATTTTGAAAAAGAAGTTAAAGAACCTAGGGGCTAGGTCTAGCTATGTGTCACATTCATCTCCA
Organism: Pongo abelii; assembly: GCF_028885655.2. NCBI lineage: Eukaryota > Metazoa > Chordata > Mammalia > Primates > Hominidae > Pongo > Pongo abelii. The sequence continues at coordinate 1,294,030 of NC_072002.2, forward strand.
AGATGGATCCCAGACATGAGAGAAAAGTCACATGATGTAGGTACTGGGCAAAGTAGTATGTCACAATCTTTACTGTGAGCAGGCCCTAGGAAGAAGTAGAGAGTCATATACTCTAGATAATGGGCCCAGAGGTATTTGACAATGACTCCTGTACATAGGGACCAGGGAGAAGAATCACATGACCCGTGTGCTGTGCCCATTTATAAGTCCCACTTCCTTCTGTGGGCATGACCTAGGCAGGGAGAAGAGTCACATCATCCCAGTGCTAGACCCAGAGATATGTCACAATGTCTCTTACGGGCAACGCTCAGGTAAGAGAGGAGAGTCACATAAAATAGGTGATGCACCCAGAGATATTTCACAATGCCTTCTGTAAACTAGATCCAGGCAGAAGATTCACATCAACATCAAGTTGGCGCTAAGCCCAGCAACATGTCACAATCCCTTCTGTGTAAACGGACCAGGCAGGAGAAGAGAATCACATTACCTGGCTGAAGAGCACAGAGATATATCATAATGCCCCTGTAAGGAAGGGCCCAGGCAGGGGAGTTACATCGCCTGAGTAGTGGACCCAGCAATATAACACAGTGTCCCATATGGGCAGTGCACAAGCCGGAGAGTCACATAACCTGGGAGTGAGGCCTAGCTATATATAACCACGCTTCCTGTGGGCAGTGCCAAGGCAGAAGAGGAGACTCACATCACCTGGGTGCAAGGTCTAGCAATATGTCAAAATGCTCATTGTGGGCAGTGCCAAGGAAGCAGAACAGAGTTACATCCTCAATATGCTGGATCCAGAAATATGTTAATATCCCATCCGTGGGCTGGGTCCATGCGAGACCGTCAAGTCACTCAGGTGCTAGGCACTGGCAAATTTCACAATGAAAGCTGCAAAATGGTCCAGGAATTAGATTAAAAATCCCACAACTGTCTGAGTTGTAGGCATGACATTCAACACCTCCTATATGTTGGGTCTAAGCCCACGAATAACCATCTCAAAACCAAGCTGGATTTGTGCATGAGAGCCTCAATTCCTCTGCAGACTGACCTGTGTTCCTGTGAGAAGATGACAATAGTTACTGTTGGCTGGGTGTGCATATGAGTGTCACAATCTCACCTGTGTGCTCGGCCCAGTTAGCACGCTCTGTGTACTACCTAATGGCCCTATACAGTATGAATGAGAGTTGTAATCAACTATGAGAGCTTCCTAATGGTAGGGACCCATGATCGTACTTGTAGCATTAAGCCCAGGTATGAGAGTCAACATCATTACAATTAACTAGGTCAGGATAGGAGAGTCCTCCCTTGCCTATGAGCTGAGTTTAGAAATGAGCCACCATTTCAACTCTGGTTGGATGTTTATATATGAACACGGGCCTAGCACCAAGGTGATGAGAGTCTTTGGCCTAGACACTTCAAGCAGGAGGCAATGTGACATATCTCTGGGCCTATCAACTACTTGATGTGACCTTCCTTTTATACCTGAGCTTTCCCCATAAAAGAGATGTGACATATGTCTAGACCCAGCAACTGGGTGATGTGAGTCTTCTTTATTGACTGAGCCCTGTGTATTTTGGGTATTCTGACCTATCCCTGGACCTAACATCTGGAAGATAAGAAGATCCAGCATGGGCCCTGCCTAAAAAGTTTCTTGTGACAAACTTCTACATGAATCACCTTGGAGATTTGACTCTTCTCTCTTACCTGAGCTTTGCTCATAAGAGGGATTGCTAAGTACCTCTGCAGCAAGCACCTAAATGCTGTGACTCTTCTTCCTTGTCTGGTTCATGCCCACAGATGAAAGGGTGGCTTATCACTGTGTCCAGCATACCGGTTATGTGATTATGCTGCCTGATCTCTTCTCACAGGAGCCATTGTGACATATCCCTGGGCCCAGAAACTATTTAATATGACTCTCCTCAATGACCTTAACTTTGTGCATGGGATAAATTGTGACATATCTCTGGATCCAGCACCTAGGTGATGCGATTCTCCTTTTCTGCATGGGCTATGCTTACAAGAAGGAGGCTGACTTATTGCTGTGTTGACAGCTGATGTGATACATCTGTTCTTGTTTTCTTAGTTTTTAAGAATTTAAACAAGAGACACGAAGAAAAAAAGTACAGCATAATTTATTGGAAAAGAAAATATTTGAAAGTTAAGTGCAGAATACAGTACATCCTGAGAGATATTCCAGGGTGGGTTGCTCATAAGAGTGAGACAGCGTGGATTGTCACTGGAGAAACACCCTTATGGGAGTGTTACATTATTATTAATAAGGAGGAAGGAAGAGGAGTTGCTACTAAGCATGTTCTGGGTGGTATTCTGGGTGCTCATGCGCAGTAGCTGTACATGCTTGTTCATATGTTGCATGTCTCGTTAGCATCTTAGATCTCCACCCAGGAGGGTATTTCTGTTTGTTTGTTTGTTTGAGACACAGTCTCGCCGTGTTGCCCAGGCTGGAGTGCAGTGGTGTGATCGCTGCTCATTGCAACCTCCACCTCCTGAGTTCAAGCCATGCTTGTGCCTCAGCCTCCTGAGTAGCTGGGATTACACGCATGCACCACCATACCTGGCTAATTTTTGTATTTTTAGTTGAGACGCGGTTTCACAATGTTGGCCAGTTGAGTCTCGAACTTCTGGTTTGAAGTGATCCATCTTCCTCAGCCTCCCAAAGTGCTGGGAGTACAGGTATGAGCCAACGTGCCTGGCTAGGGGGTGTATTTTTTGTTATTAAAATAAGCAAAAGTTAAGTTTGAGGACAGGTAAATTCTAAACGCACATGCTTTCTAGAACAGAAAGACCTTAATGGGGATAGCTTTGCTCAAATAAGCCCAATTACAATGCGAATGCTAAGGCTTACTGTGTTTTCTGTACAGTCACCACAGTTTCTGTATCCCGAGATCATGGTCATTTTCTTGACTATCTATTCGGCCTCAATTTCCCCCTAAGATATTTTAGGGCAATCCTCACATTGGAAGTTGAGGGGTTAGGCCATTTTTTTCTGGAGCTGTTTCCTGCTGAGTGGGTGTTACTTCTGCCTAGCCTGGGCCTTAAAGCTTCTTCCTGTGTGATCTGACCGGGTGTAAACAACATCGTTCATGGAGCCAGTGGGCAAGATTTTGACAGCCAAAGGTTGAAAGCCTTGCAAAACTGTCATGCAAACATGGAGTTGCCGCAAGCAAGACAGCAAGAAATCAGTTAACATTTTAAACAAAATTGGAACAAAAGTAAAAGCTGTAAGTATAATAATGACTGATACTATTAAAGAGAGCAAGGCAGGCAATGGACATCTCTTTCATGTTCCCATGGATGTTCCTAGAGATTCAATTTTGTCTGCCTGGGTGATGATATTATTAATATTTTCTTCGACTTAACCAGACTGATTGATCTCAAAAACAGCATTCTTCTTTTAGATATAAACATGCTCCTCTTTGCCTGGCTGGGAGAAGATCCCAGGCTCTTTGGTTTTGTCGGACTACAGTACCCATGGAGTCCAGACGTTGTTGAGTCTATTGAGGCCCTCTACTGCTTGTTGGGGACACATTGAGGTTTTCTGAGATAGTTTCTAATGGGTTCCAGAGCCTCCACCTTATGGTGACATTTGTGCTGCAAAAGTATTCTGCATTAAAATGGTGAAAGCAACAAAACTTTTAAGTCTTTTCTATTTTTTGCCAATAAGCAAAAGTTTTGTGCAGCTAAGTTGGCAGCAGTCATTGGTTCCATTTATGAAAGGTGAAGTTGAATGGTGGTCAAAGTTAGAACATGGGAGGCTGCAGTAAATGCGCTGAAGTTGTCTGAGAGCCCTCAGAGCTGTTGCTTCCATTGGATTAGATAATTTATTGAGAGAACAAGCAGTCTGATGGTCCTCTCTCCATTTGAGACTTTCTGTAAGGGGAGCAATTTCTCTGGCCCTGCATGGTGTGAAGCTCCACTGAGAAAAGCTACAGTTGGGCTGGTCTCTATTGTACCTGGCAAAGGCCGATAGAGAGGAGTATAAGGAGGAGGTGAAACAAGCTTAGATTCTACAGGAGACTCTGATAGTGTGGGAGATGCTGGGGATTCTAAAGGAGGTGTGGGCCTATAAGGGCCCCTATCTGGAGCTGCTGTTGGGCTGTGCAGTCTCGGGTCCCTTCCCCTTAATAAGAGATGATCTTCTAATGCTTCTGAGGAGCTTTGTGGCTTACTAGGCTTTAGCCCACAGGTGCTGCATAGAGCTGGGTTTTGTTGTCAGGCAAAAAATGTTTGCACATAGGATATTTCAGACAATTTTCCCTGATTTCTACAGAAAAGGTCTAGCTGTAGGAGGGGTTAAAAATTTCACAGTCTCATTCTTCAGCTATGTTTTGTCAGCTATTCTGTATCCAGGTTAAATAGTATTACAAAAGAAGATAAGGTTTTTTTTGGTTCATCTAGCCAAAAGCTGTTTCAATTTTTAAATATACATCCCAGGGGTGTTTTAATGGCAGTAGAGGAAGCGGCTCCCATGGTGCCGAGAGAATCTTGCAACGTCAGAACATGTACTAAGTCCGGGAGGCCATGGGCATCACAATGGGAAAAGTGGAACCACCAAAGTGTCCAGCGCTTCCCCTCAAGACTCCATTAACAGAAGCTCTAGGAGGTCATAGTCATTTGCCATACACCGTCCTATCTCTCACCAGTGCTGGACATCTCCAGCCCTACCGAGATGACCCCCACTGCTGGCTGGGGGGCAGACGTCTGGCTGACAAGACTTTCCCTAATTTACTGGTTTGCCATTTATGATGCCCAATTATAACACCTGCAATACTCTGATTCAAACCCCACGACCGGACATCTACATGACTGTGCGTCTTTTGTTCAGCAAAGAAAACCTGTTGAAGAACAATTTCAAGGAGCTGGGAAACGCATAAAGCCTGAAGGGACAGGGTTATCTTAATATTCCACTCAAAACAAAACAAAAGAAAATTGTAAACAGAAAACCTGACCAGAAAATAAATTACAACAACCACTAGGTGGTGATCGAGTATTGCCGAAGGGACAGCAAACGCTAAGCTGAGTCTGAAGTATGGCCAGAAAGATGTGAAATTAAGCAGCAAAGTAGCCCTAATATGAAATGTTAAGAGCAACCCATGTGGTTAGTGTTATTTATGGATAGTACAGAGGCAGCAGCCAAAAGGGGAGTGGACATATATTTTCTCTCTAGAGAATGTAGGTGATTTAAACAGGTTTCCCCCAGAAGTTTAGTGAAACAGCGCTGGAACAACCAGCGATAGCTAACCCAGTAGTGTGGAAGTGCCATAGTATTCACTGCAAGTAAAGGGAAACTGAAATTAATGAAGCGTACAAAGCTCTCTCTGGACCATGGCAACAGAAATGTTGGTGGCTGATGTAATACCTTGGTTCTTATCTTCTTAGCTTAAAAGAATTTAAACAAGAAGCACGCAGCAAAAGAAGTACAGCACAGAGTAATTTATTGCACACAAAAGAGAAAACAATACGTTGAAAATTAACTGCAGAATAGACGGTACAGTCTGAGAAAGAGATTCCAGGGCAGCCTGCTCATAAGAGTGAGATAGCATTAATTGTTGCTGGAGAAAACCTCCTTCTGGGAGTTTTACATGATTATTCATAAGAAGGTGGAAAGAAGCGTTATAGTAAGCATGTTTTGAGTGGTCTTCTGGGTGCACATGTGCAGTAGCTGTACGTATTTGTGCATATATTGCATGTCTCATTAGCATGCAATGACATTGCACCCAGGAATGTGTTTTTACTATTAAAATGAGCAAAGGTTCAGCTTGAGGACAGATAAAATCAAAATGCACATGATCTCTAGAAGGAAAAGTCCCTACTGAAGATAGTGGATTTCAAAGAACCCAAGTGCTCCGCAACTTAAAACTGGCCCCCATGAAGCTGGAACACTATCTGTTCCTGAGGGATCCGGTCCCATTTGTGTCTCTGAGACATTGGCAAGTCAGGCCTGACTTGAGATGAGACTGATGATTTTAAGTGTAAAATACCTAAATAGCAGCTTCGGGTGTATTTTGGAGCTTCTCCACTTAACTTGGTTGATGAAAATGGCTCACAAGACTCACGCCTTGGAAATGGGGTTTTCTCCTTTGCTTTTAACAGATTTTATGAAAACCGATAATTAGCCTTCCTGATGCCTCGACTTTCACATTCGTGAAAAAGGCACCATTGAGAGTGACGTTTCCAGGAAGGCACAGCCCTTGTCCACCCCTGCAGAGCTCTGAAGCTGTTCACAAGCAGGCCAGGTGGAAGATTTCTCTAAAAAGCGATTGAGCACGCGCTCTGGCTAGAGAAAAAAGAGGGCTGTGGCACAATGGACGGTGTCTCAGACATCAGGACAGTTTCCACAGCAGTTTAGGAAAGAAGGCAGAGCCCTGGGCTGCAGAGGATGCAGTGCTCTGGAAGGAACCCTGGGTGCAGCTGAAAGAGGAACCTAAGAAGCATAGGGCCAATCGGGTGAGGACAACCCCCCCAATTTGGGCAAAGGTAAGGTATCTTCGTAGGGTAATACCCTCCCCAACGCTCAGCCCAGACCTGTCCTCCAGGTCCACCTCTGTACTCACTCTCCGTGGCAAAGAGTTGGCATAGCATGAGAACTCAGCAGTGCTTTGGACACTGGGAAGTCCACAGCGCACTCTCCCTCCCTCCCTCCAGGGCTATGCACCCCGGATCCTGGTACATGCTGGAATTATAGTTCTGAAGCCTACCGACAAACAGGCTGAGAGCAGTGAACGGACTACAGCTCTCAGCATATTAGGTGGTGCGAGTACCACTTTGCCCCTTCTTCCAGGGCTATGCTCACCCCGGAGACTGGCGCATGCTGGGATTGTAGTCCTGTAGCCCTTTGACCAAAGGGCTGGGAGTGTTTATAAGAATACATCTCCCAGCAATCTTAGGGAGGGGCACACAGCCCCGCCTCTTCCCCCAGCGACACTTATTGTCTCTGAGACAGGTGCATGCTAAGATTCTAGTCCTGAAGCTCTGCGACCAAAGGGCTGGGAGTGTTTGTGAGCATATATCTCCCAGCAAGCCTAGGAAGACACACACAGCCCCGCCTCTTTTACCACTGACGCGCACTGTCCCTGACCCCAGTGCATACTGGGATGGTAGTCCTGCAGCCCTGTGACGAGAGTGCTGGGAGTCTTTATGAAACTACATCTCCCAGGAAGCAGAAGGAGGTGTCCACAGCCTAGCCTTTTCCTCCAGTAATGCGTACTGTCCCTGAGCCGGGTGCATGCTGGGATTGTAGTCCTGCAACCCCGTGATGAAAGGTCTGCGAGTGTTTATGAGACTACATCTCATACCAAGCCCAGCGAGGCGCGCACAACCCTACTTCTTTCTCCAGTGACGCCAACTTTCCCTGACACCGGTGCATGCTACGACTATAGCGCTGCAGCCCTGTGACCAGCGGGCTGTGAGTGTTTATGAGACTGCATCTCCCACCAAGCCCAGAGAGGCTTGCAGAGCCTTGCCCCTTCCTCCACTGATTAGCCCACGCTCCCTGAGCCCCATGCATGCTGGGATTGTAGTCCTACAGCGATGTGATGAAATGGCTGGAAGTGTTTATGAGACTACCTCACCCAGCAAGCCCAGCGAGGTGCGCACAGACCTGACTCTTCCTCCATTGACTTGCTCACTCTCCCTGAGCCCGGCGTATGTTGAAATTGTAGTGCTGCATCCCTGTGGCCAAAGGACTGCAGTGGTTATGAGACTGCATCTCCCAGCAAGCCCAGAGAGGCACGCACAGCTCCACGTCTTTCTCCAGTGACGCACACGGTCCCTGAACTCGCTGCATGCTGGGATTGTAGTCCCGCAGCCCTGTGATCAAAGGGCCAAGAGTGTTTATGAGACTACATCTCCCAGAAAACGTAGGGAGACGCACACAGCCACACAGCTTTTCCCAGTGACGCATACGGTTTTGATCCCGATACATACTGGGATTGTAGTCCTGCAGCCCTCTGACAAAAGGTCTGAGAGTCTTTATGAAACTACATGTCCCAGCAAGCGCAGCGAGGTGCGCAGAACCTTCCCCTAGTTCTCAAGTGAAGAGGAATGTCGGTGAGCCCCAAGCATGCTGGGATTGTAGTCTTATAGCACAGTGAGCAAAGGGCAGGGAGAGGCCAGGAGACAACATCTCCCAGCAAACTTAGGGAGATGCACCCAGCCCCGCATCTTTTCCCAGTGACGCATACAGTTTTTGATCCCGGTGCATTCTGGGATTGTAGTCCTGCAGCCCTGTGAAAGAAGGTCTGAGAGTCTTTATGAAACAACATCTCCCAACAAGCGCAGCGAGGTGTGCACAACCTTCCCCTCCTTCTCCAGTCACTCGGACTGTCCGTGAGCCCCAAGCATGTTGGGATTGTAGTCTTATAGCACTGTGACCAAAGGGCAGGGAGACGCCATGGGACTACATCTCCCAGGAAGCCCAGCAAGGCGCACACTGCCATCCCTCTTTTTACTTAGACTATCGCACTGTCACGGAGCTGGGTGCATGCTAGGAATGTAGTTCGGCAGCCCTGTGAGCAAAGGGCTGGACGTGTTTATGAGAATACATCTCCCACTACTCCCAGGATGTGCACACAGCCCTGACTCTTCCTGCAGTGACTAGCGCACTGTCCCTGAGCTGGGTGCATGCTGGGATTGCAGTCCTGGTGCTCTATGACCAAAGGGCTAGGATTGTTAATAAGACTACAGCTCCCAAAAAAGCATAGCGAGAAGCGCACAGCCCTCCCTCTTCCTCCTGTGACGTGCGCAGTCCCTGAACCCAGTGCATGCTGGGGCTGCAAGTGTAGTCCTTCAGCCCTGTGATGAAAGGGCTAGGAGGGTTTATGAGAATACATCTCCCAGCAAGCCCAGCGAGTAGCAAACAACCCCGCCTCTTCCTCCAGGGACGCGCAATTTCCTTGAGCCCTGTTCTGGCTGGGATTGTAGTCCTGCAGCCCTGTGACCAAAGGGTTAGGAGTGTTTATGAGAATACATATCCCACCAAGCCCAGCGAGCCGTGCACAATACCGCCTCATCCTCCAGTAACGTGCACTATCCTTGAACTTGGTGCATACTGGGATAGTAGTTCTGCAGCCCTGTAATGAAAAGTCTGGGCGACTTTATGAAACTACATCTTCCAGCAAGCCAAAGGAGGAGCAGAAAGCTTTACCTCTTCATCCAGATACACCCACTAATCCCTGATCCTGGTGCATGATGGGAATGTAGTCCTGCAGCCCTGTGACCAAGGGCTGGGAGTGTTTATGAGACAGCAACTCTCAGCAAGCAAAGCAAGGCCTGCACAGCCCCGCCTTTTCCTCCAGTGACGAGCACTGTTCACTAAGGAGTGTTCATGAGATTACATTTTCCAGCAAGCCCAGCGAGTCATGCACAGCTCTACCTCTTCCTCTAGCGATACACACTGTCCCTGATTCCGTTGTATGCTGGGATTGTGGTGCTGCAACCCTGTGACCAAGGGGCTGTGAGTCTTTATAAGACTACGTCTCCTTGCAAGCCCAAGAGGTGCTCACAGCCGTGCACCCCCCTCCAGCCCCACTTTTCCTTCAGTGCTGTGCACTGTCCCGTGAACCTGGTGCATGGTGGAATTGTCCTGTTGCGGGATTCAGGAGGATGAGAGAGACCTCGGGTTGAAACAGGAGAATCTTTATTGAGTGCACTCAGGACCAGCTGACTCACGTCGAAAAGACTGGGCCTGGAACAAAGACAGCACCTGACTTTTAGACACACTTCACAAAAGGGGGTGGGCTAGCTTGAAGCAAGCTTACAGTGGCATGAAAGTAGGAATACAGAGGCAGGACAAAGACAGGATTACACATGACCATTGTCAAGCAACCCACATGTCCATTATCTAGGTTTCCCTGGGCATGGGCTTATCCTATAACCGTCACTGTGGTGCCCAAACAGCTGTAGTTCAGCCTACTCAGGCTTCTCATGAATTTCATTGTACTTCTTCGATAAAACAGAATACTTGAAGTCACTAGTTACAGAGAACAAGAATCTATAAACTCTTTCCATAAAACAAAGGTAATTTGTTTTTCTTTTCCCTGTGTTGGGGAAGAGCTGGGAGAGTCTCCAAAGCACATTAGATAATATTATCAAGACTTTTCCTGGGTCTGGGCTGTGCCTATTGCTGCCTCTGGGACAAGTCAGCCTAATACAAGAAAACTTATTTCTCTTTCTTTTTAATTTTATTTTTCTTTAATTTCCTTCCTTAGGCCCCTAGCCCTGTGACCAAAGGCCTGGGAATGCACAGTTACACATCTGTTTACTTGTCATGAGAGTCTTTTCCTTTACCCCCATGAACATACTTACCATACCTTCTTTCAAATCTTATCTACTGATTACAGCATCTTGCACTTCTTGAGAATAGGTTCTATTGTCTGCTTTTTATCTTGTGAATCGATTACATTTTCATGCTTCTTCACACATCTCATGAATTATTAAATTCTGTGACAGGAACTACAGGGACTCTGGATTGTGTTGCATTTCTTTGAAAATTATTATGTTAAGAGGGAGTTAATTTGAATAGATTCAAACCCCAATCCTTATCTCTTCTACAGTGGCATAGCTAAAATCTTCATTCGGTTCTTCTAAACAGTGTGCGTTTCTATATAGCAAAATATAGTATTTTATTAAGCTTTATTATACTTATCTGTGAAATAGTTATTCAACGAACTAGTTTACTTCATTATTACTGGAAGTCAGAACCTCAGTTGTGTTCACTTTTCGGATTTTATATAAGTGAAATTATATAATATGTATACTTTTACATGTACTTTCTTCTATGCAACTTTATATTTATGATATTAATTCATGCTATTGCAGATAACTATAGTTTGTTTATTTAAAAAATATTTTTTACATTTTGGCAAAGTATACATAAAATTAACCATTTTAGCTACTTTAAGTGTGCAGCTGAGAAAAATTAACTACACTCACATTGTTTTGCAACTATTACTCCCATTCATAGGGACCTTCTTTCAACTTCCAAAACCAAAATTCAATACACATTAAATAAAAACTCCCTGTTACTCCTCCTTCAGCTCCTAGGAACCACTCTTCTACTTGGGTTTCTAGAATTTAACTACTCTAAGTATCTCATAAGTGGAATGACACATTATTTGTCCTTTTATGACTGGCTCGTGTCACTTTGCACAGTGTCCTTAAGGTTCATGCATGACGTACCATGTGTCAGAATTTCCTTATTTTACATAACTGAATAATATTCCAATGTATGTATAAATCACATTTTATATATTGATGATAATTCAAACAACACGGGTAATTCAAAAACCTTTTGGGTGATGTGAGTAATGTTGCTACGAACCTAGGTGTACGTGTATTATTTTGTGTCTTTGCTTTCACATCTTTTGCTACATACCCAGATGTGAAATTGCGGGTTTATATGGTGAGTTTATGTGTAAATTTTTTAGTTACTATGCTGCTATTTTACAGCAGCTGCAGCATTTTACATTTCCACCAACAGTGTACAAGGATTCTAATTGCTCCACGTCCCCACCAACACTTGTGATTTTCTGTTTTCTTTTCTTTTGGTACTAGCTATGCTGATGCGTATTAAGTGATATATCATTTGGGGTTATATTTGCATTTTACTAATGATTAATTTTGTTGAGCACCTTTTCATGGACTTATTAGCCATTTCACATAATTTTTAGAGAAATGTCTGTTTAAGTATTTTGCCCATACTTTAAACAAGTAGTTTGTTTTATTATTGCTGAATTGTTCTTTGTATATTCTGGATAGAGTCCTATTTATCTATTTTTCTTTTGTTTCTTGCGTTTTTGGTGTCCTGTTAAAAAAAAAAATTACTGCCAAATCCAGTGTTATGACATGTTTTACCTACATTTTATACTAAGAATTCTGTAGTTTTAGCTCTTACATTTAGGGTTTTGATCCAGTTAGTTAATTTTTTCTTATGGTATAAGTTAAGGACCCAGCTTCACTCTTTTACATGTGGGTACCCAATTTTCCCTGTGCTAATTGTTGTAAAGGCAATTCATTTCCCATAAAAATCATTTGACCATATATATGAGGGTTTACTTATATTGGCTTTCTATATTACTCCATTAGTCTATTTGTAGCATGCTATTTTGGAATTTTGTAGTAAGTTTTGAAATCATTAAATGTGACTTCTCTAACTTAGGTATTTTTTTTCAAAATTATTTTTGCAATCCCTTGAGATTCCTCATAAATGTAAAAATTGATGTTTTAATATCTACACAGAAAAATTGGCATTTTACTTCTTGGTTACTTCCTAAGTATTTTATTCTTTTGATGCTATTGTAAATTGAGTTGTTTTCATAGTTTTCTTCTCAGATTATTCATATGACTACATAAAATACAGTTTATTTTTCTATGTTGATTTTGTATGCTACTACTCTGCTGAATTTATTAGTTTTAATATTTTTTGTGTGGAATCTTTAAGATTTTCTCCATAAAAGAATATATTTTCTGTACATCTGTACACACTTTGATGCAGTTTATTTCGTTGTCTTTTTTAATTTCTCTGAGTGAAACTTCTAATACTGTGTTGAATAAAAGTGGCTGGCAAGAGCAGATATTCTGTCTGTCTTCTGAGCTTAGATGAAAGAATTTTGGCCTTTTCCTCTAGAACATGTTATTTGCTGTGGGTTTTTATATGTTAATTTTACAAAGATGGTTTTATTTTATTGGTAATTTATTATGTTTTTATTATGAAATATTTTGAATTTTGTAAAATGCATTTTCTGTATTAATGAGATAATGTTTTCTAAAAATTTTGTTAATGTGACGTATGCATTGATTAATTTTCTTATGCTAAAACTTTGGTTAAGAAAGGCTAGCTAAGTGAACCAGTGAGACTGGAAAAAGAATAAAGAAATCTATACTGGTTGTGATCAATTAGTTGTAAACACCACTGCACTGAAACCAGACATATGCTAAAACTTCCTTACATTCCAATAATAAATTCCCCTTCGTCACGGGTTGTAATCTTGCTAGTATGCTGCTGAATGTATTTAGATAGGATGTTGCTGAGTAGTTTTGCATCCGTGTTCATAAGGGATATTAGTCTACGGGTTTTTGTAGTCTCTTTGTCTGGCTTTGATATGAGCTAATGCTGGCATCATGGAATAAGTTTGGAACTGCTCTCTTCAGGCTTTTGGTAGACTTTGGAAGGATTTTTGTTCTATAAATGCTTGATCTAAATCACTAGTGAAGCCAACAAAACAAGGGCTTTTCTTCATGAAGAGGTTTTTAATTACTGATTCCATATCCTTAGTAGTTTTCTATCTATTCAGATTCTGTATTTCGTTGTAATCAAGTCTTGTATACCTAGGAATCTGCCTACTTTATCTAGGTTTTCCAATTTACCATCCTATCATAGTTCACAGTACACTTTTATGAACATTTTATTTCTTCAAATTAGTAGTAATGTCCCACTTTCATTTCTCATTTTAGTATGTGAATATGCTGTTAATTTTTTTTGTGTGTAGCTGAACGTTTGCCAATTGTTAATTTTTTGAAGAAATGAGAATGAACTTTTGGTTTTTTGGAATTCTGTTGTTTGTATAACCTGTATTGCATTTATCTCTGCTAAAATCTTTAATACTTTCTTCTTTCTCTTTGCTATGCATCTAATTTGATCTTATATGTCTAATTTTCTAGGTGATAAAGTTATTATTTATTTGAAATATTTGCTCTTTTTAAATGTATTTTAGCTGCAAACTTTTCATCTTAGCACTGTTTTTGCTGTTTCCCATAACTTTTGATATGTTTTGTTTTCATTTTTCTTCCTCTGTAAGTATGTTACTACTTCCTCTGTGATTTCTTCCTTTACTTATTGGTTAGTTAAGGGTATGTTGTTTAATTTATACAATTTTTTAAACTTTCTAGTGTTTCGTCTGTTATTGATTTAATTTGAGATCTACTATACAGCCCATCCTAGAGAATTCCCCATGTGCATTTGAGAAGAGTGTGTACTCTCTTTTGTTGGATGGAGTATATTGTATATATCTGTTAGATCAATTTGGTTCATTGAGTTAGTCAAGTCCTCTATTTCCTAATTTATCATCTATCTCATTTTTCTATTCATTACTCAGAGTGGAGTATTAACATCTTCAACTATTATTTTAGAAACGCCTATTTGTCCCTTTAATTCTGTCAACTTATGCTTTCTATATATAAATGTTTTATTATTAGGTGTGGGTTTAAACTATTTCTATCCTCCTGCCAAGTGGACATTCTATGACTATACGATGTCTTATTGTATCTTGTAACTTTTTAAGTCTATTTTGTCTGCTATTAATATGGTCATCCCCAGTCTCTTTTTCATATTATTGGTATACAATAATTTTTTTCTTCCTTTTTTTATAACCCTGAAGTCCTGTGGAAAGCCAACAGCAGCATTACTTAATTTAAAAAGCAGAGAAATCTTAAATCAATAGCTTAATGTTTGTAAAAGCATTTAAATGGAAATGAACTACCCAGTCCACCAGGAACAAAGGATATCAGTTGGATCTAAGAATAATCATGCCAAAAAGCTATAGGAGGAAGAGCTGCTGGGAATTAGGACTGTGATAATGGTCTTTGGGACCAAGAAGGAAATGGGGAAATGGGGATTCTTAGGGTCAGGTGCATGCTTAGCAAAAGACCCAGAAAACCCTAAGCTCTCACCTCTGTATTTTAAACTCTGCACAAGTAGAAAGTAGAGGTGCAAGGAGAGTTGTAACTTCATGCTCATTGGTAAAGGCATGCTCCAACACACATACATATATCCCAGGTGAAAAAAAAATCAGATATTTATTTTTAGTGAAGGTTAAAAAATCTGAAGTCTTACTTTCCAATTAAGGTTCAGTGAAAATATTTGGGGAGATTTGCATTGATCAATTCATCCTGAGGTCAAGAAAATCTTGATTTTGACATTTGGAGCCTCCAGTAAAGGATTAGCCTCCACCTAGAGGTGTTCTTTGGCCTTTTGGACTCAGAGACATCTTGACACTACTACTGGTTACACTGATTTGAAAGTCAGCTAAGAGTTTGCTAAAGAACTCCTGACAAACTAAATTTGACCTATAGAGGGCTAGGGAATCCCCAGCTAGTTGAAATTTTGTGCCTCCTTCTATCCTCTGAAACAAAGCTGCTGTCTCTGTGGGGCCCCCAATTTACTGAGTATTTCCTATATGACGGGTCCTCGTTCATAGATGAGTCAGGAAAGCTGAAATCTCATGATGTCCACTGGGCTACTATGGCTGTTTTACCTGTGCCAACCATACAGAACCTGAAATTTATGGTTGCTCCTCTCAAAGGTCAGAACTCAGGCTTTGGGGTAAATGCCCATATTCTATCTGTTTGGTTATCTACAATGGAAATTGTAGACTGTCTGAATATCTTTTGGGCTGCAAGCCAGAAACAATCCCAGATGCTGATCTAACTGGGTCACTCATCTAGAAGTCCATGGTAAGTGTTTGTTTTCTAGAGAGTAACCACAATCAAGCTGCAGATTGAACCTAAATCTGTGTCTAACACAGAGTCTAATACTGCAGGCCAGATTTGGGGTTGGTGGAGAAAGTTGACCTATTTGTCTCATGATTGAACAATTCCTAGACAATAACTAGCAGAATAACCAGAAGTGGACTTTTAGCCCACTTCTTGAGATATCAGTCACCACTGTTGACATCTTCAGCATAATAGTCATGTGATTCCAGCCATACCATGTGTCTCTTGAAGCTAATCTGTGCCACCTTTTAGGCTTTTGAGACCAATTGAGCTCTGAATTTTGGCATTTATCACCACATCTACTAAAACGGGCCAACTCTATGATGTTCCCTCCTGTTCCACACATGTTGGTTAATTTGTTGATTAGGTATGCTTTTCTCTATAAGGGGATTATCTCTTCCTGATTGCCTCCAAGATAAGGATGAAATGGTTGGGGGATCTAAGAATCCATTTCACAAGCTTGGAATTTCATGCTAATAATTCCTGGGAGAAATTTCTTTCTTTCCCATAACTGCAATTCTAGGCCAGCCTGGCTTGTGTACCCTCTGAGTTGCATCCCAGCCTAGTAGCAGTTATAGGACTCCAACTTAGTTCTAGTTAAGTTTTATGTAAATATTCTTGTCTCTATTTTACCTGGCTCTACTAGATAAAATGTCTAGAAAAAAGTAGAGGGCGACTAGAATAAAGGTGAGATTATAGGTACCGGAATGAGACACACTGATTCTGTGGAGGTAGAGGGAGAACAACAACCTGTAACCTGGGGAATGAACAACTTAGACCTCGGAAGCTACGGGGAATGGTGGGACATCAACAACTTGTTTTTCTTTCTGAATAACCCCTGGTGCAGCCCACCAAAGAGTCTGAAATACTATTAGACCAGACGGTAAGGCAGAGGCTGTGGATTCAGCTCCTTTTTCTCCCCCACATTACTCTTAAGAATCCTTTGAGACTACTCTATCTCTCTGTGATGTAGGCATGAAACTGTAGTAGGCAGTGTGCACTCTCAGTGCCCATGGTTCAAGGCCATAGTTTTTCAGATGATGGACAACCATTGCTTTTTCCTGAAGAGACTTAGTACCCTGTGGCTGAGCTTAAGCGGGACTCTAGACAGCATTGATTGCATTTTCTTCTTCCTCTATGAACTGGGATTTCTCCTTCTGTTTTTCTACTACCTAGAGATGAATCTGTATTTGTCAATATTTAGGTAAATTAGAGACATAAATCATGTAAGGAACCCTAGACACAGCTTCTAGCATAGGTGAACTCACCTATTTCTCTTCTCACTTTATGATATCAATTATATTGGCACAGGGAGAGATACCCTTCGATGGGGTCTCTCAGGAGCCATTAGAGAAGCATACTTCTAGAGAAGCTGGTAGGACAGGGCAGGAGGACCAGTGAGGATAAAAGCTTCTGTCCAAATTTTTGAGCCTAGATGTGTGTGGCAGATGAATCCAGGAAAGATCCCAGATCCCTGGAAGGGATTATTAGGAGAGGATCCATTAGATTAGAACGCGAGAGTGGGTGTTCATCCGTCACCTTCTGAGTCAGATTTTCATGGTTAAGTCTGTGGTAGGGCTGCAGAGAAATGCTCGCCTGGGAAAGCCATTGATCATGTGCAACATAGGTGGCTCCAGCACAGGGAGAAGTCCTCTATTTGAGAAACATCATACGTGTGTGGATATATCTGTGCTCTTCCTCAGCAAAGCACCTTTGACTGAATGATTCTTTGAGAATTATGCGTAAAGAGCTCTATATTATTTTGAATTTAGTAAACATTGGAATAGAAACAAACAATATTATCTACTTTCAAACTGAATAACAGCATGAGCAACTTCCACGAAAATGTCACATGAGGAAATTCCGGGGCCTTGCTCATCCCCGGAAACCTTGAACATCGTGATGCAACCTGTAGGGTTAAACTTATGAACACTTAGTTTTTTAGCATATAGATTTTTCTTTATAAAAAAAGATTTCTTTGGACCTTTATTTTGTTATATGTCATGAAGAATAAATCATTTATTTCCTTTGTGATAAGAACATCACATTTTTACACCTCAAGTATTAATGATGCCATCCTCCATGTAGTTTTGTTGCTATGGCCTGAATGTTTATGTTGCCATTCAAATTCATATGTGGATAATTTTAGGCATGTGGCCTTGGGGAAGTGGTGAAGCCAAGAGTTCTTCATCTTCATGAATGGAATCAGTGCTCTTTCAAAGGAAGTTGAAGGGAATGCCCTTGTTCCGTTTGCAAGATGGTACCATCTATGGGGAACAGAGCTCTCACCATATACTAAATTTGCTGCTGCCTTGATCTTGCATTTCCAGCCTCTATAACTGTGAAAAATACATTTCTGTTGTTTGTCCTATATCCAGTCTAAGGAACTTTGTTATAGCAGCCTGGATGCCCTATGACACTTTCTTAGGCACTTTGGTCTATTTCTGAATGTTTAGTTTCAGTGACCTATGAGTTTTTTAATCAATTAAGATTTTTCAGAGGGCTTGCCAGTCTTGTTTTAATTTTTTCTCAGAGTTTTCTTGTCTATTCTTATTTGTGTTTTCATCTACATAATATTTTATAGTAACGTGTACTTCCAATATTTAATGGTATCTGTATAGGAACAAAATTGAATTTATAAATAACCTTAAGGACAATTGATGTTGACAATATTGCATTTTTCTGCCTAAGAATACGATACAAACTGTCTCTTTGCTTATGTCTACTTTCATATATTTCATAAACTTTGTTTTTTCTCATATTGTGTACATATTATTGTAATATTTATTCCAGTTTATTTTATTCTGCTAAAAAGTAATTTGAGACACAATGAAATTGTAAAATGTTTATTTGAGAAAGACCAATTGATAAATTATAAAATATCAGACCAAAAGATATTCAGTGCTTCACTGACTGTGTAAGAAGCAAGTATTTATTGGAAAAATGTAGAAACAAAGAAATCATTTAATTGGTGGTAGCACAACTTTTTTTATTGTTTTCTGTTTGTCTGTTTACCTTGTTGGACAGTTTCTATTTATATAAGGTTGTTGGCTACTCCTGATTTGTTGAGCTTAATTTCTCTTTTTTAAATGTGCATCTACAAGAAATAATTTGCTTTGCTTTTATTTGCAAATCAAGCAGGTCGAGATCACTTATGAGACCTAACTAATTTTGCCTGCTCAGAGATTATTGAGACATGATCTCCATTTTAATTTACTTTAACAAATTTTCCGTACTTTTACTTTCCATCCAAACTCTAACTTATAAATTATTGTTGTACATATGTAGGCCCATTTGTGTATGCTTTGAAGACATGTCCTCCTTTCAAACTCATTTGCATTATGTTATTGTTGAATTTGCCCCATTTATTGGAATTCTAAACTGCAATCCCCCAACTACGAGAGGTATGAGTTCTGAGGAGATCACAGTAAAGACGAATCAGAAGAGAAAACAGTTCTCCAACCCGCACATGCAGTAAAAACAAATTTCACATGGATACAATGAGTAATTATCTAAAATTTAAATACCCTGGAAACATTAATATTTATCTCATTACTATGTAATATGGAAATTACAAGACCAAAAAAACCCAAAGAATTATTTTTAAAACAGAAATGACGCTTTTTATACGATGAAACAGTCCATAATTTAAATATAGAAAGCGAATAGGAAATATATGAAATAAAATGAAATTACATGTAAAGGTGACAATGCCTGTATTAGATTTAAAAATATCTTACAATAAAATAAGTTGAAACCTACATAATAGAAGAAAGTTTAAAATTAGGCAAATGTTATGAGCCAGGTGAAGAATAAATACATATGTCAATAAGCGTTTAATGTATTTTGTCTTAGATTTTATATGAAATAATAAAAAGTAAACAAACCAATAGCATGGTAATTTCACCCTGATTGATTCAAACTGAAAAAATATTAACATTTCTCCATTAGAAGTTGGATTTATGGATTGGCTTCATGCTGCATTCAAGGCACTTTGGCCAGGACCCAACACTCATTGCCAAGAGTCAGCAGGCTAGAAGTTTGCTTTTAAGATGTTCTCTGGCATGCGACCAAGGCACTTTGTCCTGATTACTTCTTCAACTCTGCCATAGGTTTTGCTGATATAAATGCAAACCCAGCTCTATACCTACCAAACATCTACGTGGCTAGGGGTGCACATTGGGCATTTAGGCACTAGGCAAGAGGTCTTCACAGGTTTCCAAACAGACTTTCCAGAATTTCCCAAAAATACTGACATTGTCTTTTTCAGACCCCATCTCCAAAAGAGAATCAGAGAGGCGGTCTGGAAGCCATTTAGCATCTCCAGCCTCCAACCTAGTAACAATGGACTTGGATACAAAAAGGCAACCCACTGATCTCAAAGACACCAGCCCAGATTCTGGGCATTAAATTCCTGCCTCCCCATGAAAGATCTCATCTGAGTCACATCAAAGCCCACACTCTTCTTCAACGTTCACCTTCCAGACACGTTCCAAAACAGCCCCTCAGAGTTGTCTTGAGATGAAACAAAAGGTGATGAAGCTCCAGGTTTGGAATACCTGCCTCATTCCTCACTCCTGAAAAGTCTACACCTGCTGGTTAGAACTCTCACACCTTAGGGAGCCCGGCCTCTCAGAATGCATCCTCTAACAGGACCTCCTGGCCTTTTCCTCCTTGGAAGAGAGTGCCCAAGAATATGGAATACATGGCCTCCACTCTCACATGACTTGACTGACTGATGAACTGATGTCTGAGGAGGAAAAATATGTAGGGAACAGCCTGGGTCTTGTGAATCCCTGTTTCCCCAGCTATGATGTATGTGCAAATGGAGGGAGAATCCCCACGTATTACTGGGTGGTAGACAGACACTGCCTAATAAAATTAAGTAAATGTAAGGTGACTTGAAGTGGAATTTATCATAAGTCATATACAAAATACTAGTTAGTGAACTTTATGTGAAAACAGTCACAATTTGTAAGAGCATTCAAATACAATTTTAATAGGAAGCTATGAAAATTATCTGCACTTGCTATGTAAATGATTGAGTTTGGGTTGGCTATCTGAAGGTCATGAGGTTGCTATCTGCTACTTAATTTCATAAGACATTTACTTGCAAATGGTTGTCATTTTTGCCCTCACTATATGAAAATTTTTTCTTGCAGAGAGCGTTTCTATGAAAGAAGAACTAGAAATTTTGACAATTTTGGTTATTAAAACGATAAAATTGGTATGTTTGTTATTCTTAACCAAATGCTCCTACAGATAGCACGTAATACCCATGCTTTGATTGCTTTTTGTTTTTTTTTTTTTCACCTTAGGTCAATTGCCTTTCATTTTATTCATCAAACTGTATCTACTGTAGATAGATATTGCAGTTGTCATGTGACCTATGGATTTGTACTTCGTTAGAAATATGAATTCTCAGGCAGAGTATATTGGCTCATGCCTGTAATCCCAGCACTTTGGGAAGCTGAAGCGGTTGGATCACCGGAGGTTGGATCACCTGAGGTGAGGAGTTCAAGGTCAGCCTGGCCAACATGTTGAAACCCCATCTCTCTACTATTTACAGTTCACATTGTACCTTGCAATGAATATACATTTTATCCAAAAAGCCTAAAAAAAAAATGAAATTGGTGGGGGAATGGCTGGAAGTATAAGTGACACAAAAATGACACATGACTAGTAGCTCTTAAAGCTGGGTGACTGGTCTGTTATACTTTTTTTGTATCGTGTATACGTTTTTAATGTTCTGTAATAAAACACTTGTACAAAATGACAAAGTTTATCTGCATTTATCTCTTAAGGTCTTGGTTACCTTTTGGAAGGAGAAAGTGTCAAGGGCATGAACAAATCTGATTCTTAGATACACAAGTGTATTTATTTTGTAATAACTCATCAAGCATTCCATAAACGTTTTGTGCCTATATTGCGGTATGCATGTTATACATCAATAAAAATTTAAATTGTACATATTTGCATAAAAATCCTAAATTAATATTTTAGAATAATAGTAATGTTTTGTTTTGTTTTAAAGTGGGGCATGTTCACTCAAGACATCATCAGGTGTATAGTAATGTTCCACGTTATTTATTTATGTTTTAACTTTTGGATGAGTCCCCTAGGTCTTTTAATTTTAACCTCAACACAGTAAGTAGCATGGTTTTAACTTTTTGGAATGCAGCTTTGTTTTCAGCAAGGTTCTCCCCGAAGAATGATGCTCACCCAGGCCAGGGCACACAGCACAGTGACCAGTGCACAGGATTGCACTGAGCACACACGGCACTCGGTGAATCAAGAACAGAACAAGCAGCACTGCCTGGGTCTGCAAAATATACTTTGTAGGAAAAGCAAGTAAAATTGAAAGGTCACAATTCAGCAGCAAACGTTTTTACATTCATTTGAGAAATCATTTCTAACAAAGGTTGCTGGTTAAACCCATGGTTTTGTGGCGTGCCTACACATTGTAATCACCTGCACAACTTTAAACCGTATTTTTTTCAGATCCAACTGCAAGGATTCTGATTTAATTGATCGGTTACAACTTGGGTTTAAGGGATTTCGAAAGTTTTTCTCCCCGCAGGTGATTCTCTCGCGCCAGGGGTAAGAAGCACTGGGTAGGGGTGAGGGATACTTTAGCTGTGAGAGATATCCATGTACGCTTCAGGATTTGCCACATCGCAAATCTGGAGTTTGCGGTTTTAGAAAACATCCTTGCCCTGTTAAAAATTAAAGGATGGCTTCAATACATACTTAGCTGTTTGGCTACATTGAAGAAAATGAAAATGCCTTTCCAGAGATCAGTTTTTTGAGACAGGGTTTTGCTCTGTCAGTGAGGCTGGAGTGCACTGGTGATCACGGCTCATTACAGCCTTGACCTCCCAGGCTCAAGCGATCCTCCAGCTCCAGCATTCTCAGTAGCTGGGACCGAAGGCATGCACCACCATAACTGGCTAATTTTTCCATTTTTTTCTTTTTTTTTTGTAGAGATGGCTTTCTCTATGTTGCCTGAGCTGGTCTCAAACTGCTGGCCTCAAGTGATCCTCCTACATCAGACTCCCTAACAGTTCGACCTACAAGCACAGGGAAGCATGCCTGGTGTATTTACTAAAATGTAGCTACTAGAATATTTAAAATTCACAAGTGCCTCACATATTATTTCCTAGAGAATTGCCTCATTTTTGAAATCTCAGGCTATCTGCTCTAAAGCCTGGATGTGCCAGGAAAGTAAAAAATCTGAAATTTTAAAATAATTGTCATTATATTGTTTCCATGTATGAATAACACATATATATTATTCATAAATAAAAATAATCTTACACACAAATGTAAATGCAAGTATTTTACAGGCAGGGCCAGGGTCCAGTGCATGGAGGAAGTCCTGCCAGAAAAGGATCCAGGAAAAACCTATAATTCTTGCTTTATTCAATCCAGTGTCAAATCACATATGTCACTCATGGCCTGAGGGGACGGGATGGGGAATTGAACTCTAACCAATCATGGGTGCTGGAGTGGAAAGTATCTAATCAGGTGCACAGCAGGAGAAGAATGGGCAGCTTTTTGGATCTAGGGAGGTCTTTCCCTGTCTCCCCAGTAAGAACTTCAGGACACTAGAGCCACCTCAATGCAATGGCCTGTTTTTTTAGTTGTTTTAATACTCCAAAAGAGAATTAGTTTTCTCATGCATTTTCCAAATGTGTGGCAAAGAGGGCCTCAAATCTACAACCATGTTACCCCAGCCTAACTCTGGCTTGCAGTCACATTTTAAATTTCCAGTTCTTTCCTGACACCAACATTAACTAAATTGTGTAACTCACAACATTATCAACTGTTCTTTATTGTACATTTTAGACACACTAGTTTAATTCTTCATTTTTTCAAAAAGCAGTCGATGACACTTAAAAAAATATTTTTCAATTGTAGACATTTTACAGGAGACGGAAGCAGATAATAATCCCCTGACGCTCCACAGTGAAAGAAAAAAAAAAGAAAAAGAAAAAAAAAGAAAAAGAAAAAAAAAAGAAAATCTTTGTGCCCCTTTCTTTAATCTTACCTTGGCACAGACACCCCATCAGAATGTCTTTGGGTTCAGGTTTCATTTCGGAAATTTCACAGAGCAATACATCCTCAGCCATCTTGTTATTTTTTGGTTTTGAGTTTCAAAACTGTTTGAGGATTCCCCAAGATGCCAGCAGTGGCCATGACTCTTAAATGTCTAGTAAATAGCATCCCTTGTGTCATCTCCTCTCAGGGAACAGCCCAAGGTATGGGAATGCAGTCTCTCTGTGGAGTGGTTGGATGTACTGTACCTGGAAGGAATCTCCAGGTATACCCTTGTGCTAAAAGCAAACCCCTTAGGACATTAAGATTTTCTTACCCCAACGCTTAGTTTCCATTCCTTAGAGACACATTGCAGTCCAGGCAACTGAATGCTGATACTGAGGAAAAAATATTCTCAGATTGGTGAAGGGAGAGAAAATATTTCAAAAGACAAAGAAACCCAACCCAGTGAGGCAGTGCAAAAACCCGCAAAGTAAAATGCACCTCACAGACACAGTGGAGCACAGCGTAGCGGCTCCTGGTGGGACGCTCATGACCCACATCACTGAACAAGATAGGAGCAGGGAAAATATCCCAAGTCATAGAATGGCTTGACTTGACCCTTGGGTCAGATATGTCTGTGTTTCAATTGGCATTGTCACCTTCTAATTTTGTCACTTTGAAAATATTATTGTATTTATTTTAACTTCACTTTTTCATTAACTGTAAATTATGTTTTGTCAGTGGAGCTTCAAAGGTATGAAAATATTTATAAAAACATTAAGTTGGTGGATTTTTAATACAATTAAGTAGTATATATTTCATTTGCTAAAAATTATTACTTACCGATTTCTTCAGCAGAATGAGTGTCGCACATTTCCCAGGTCTGTTTTTTATTTGTTTGAGAGGTGATTTCAAGGAGAATCTCACAGCTTACTGTTGGAAATTCTACCGGGTGTAAAGACAGGGATAGTCTCTCTTCCACTACAGTGGTAGGAAATGAATACATATCCACAAGCAAGTGAGGTAGATTAATTGTCAAATTACATAAATTTATCCCATCAGTTATTGTTTTTTTCAAAACAGAGAACTTGTGCAAGTGAATATCTCTGTTCCATATGCTGCCATCTGGGTGTCTGAGGGTGATGCTAAGTTTTAGGAGCTGAGACTTCACACCTCCTGGAAGTGTTCACATATGATTAATTGTTTATCCAAATGATTTGTTATGAACATAATTAAATTACGTGTTTATTTTCTGAAAGAGATAGACACTTTGGCTTTTCTTGATGAGTTATAAGATGTAAGCCCCTTATAATGTTCTTTTATATTTTATTTTATTTTTTACATGTAGTTTCACTCTTGTTGCCCAGGCTGGAGTGCAATGGCACGACCTCGGCTCACTGCAACCTCCACTTCCCGGGTTCAAGCGATTCTCCTGCCTCGGCCTCCCGAGTAGCTGGGATTACAGGCATACACCACCACACCCGGCTAATTTTGTATTTTTAGTAGAGACGGGGTTTCTTCATGTTATTCAGGCTGGTCTCAAACTCCTGACCTCATGTCATCTGCCCGCCTCGGCCTCCCAAAATGCAGGGATTACAGGCATGAGTCACCATGCCTGGCCATAATTTCCTCTCATTTATACCTTAGATTTGAATAATTTTTGCTGGATTCTTCAAACATGAAGTATTTTTTAAATTGAAAACTAACTGAATGACTCTAACTAGTAAGTAGAGGTCTTAGACCATTGACTAAAAGCTAAGGCCCACCTTGATCCAGCAAAAGGGGACCACTTAAGGCCCAGTTGATTATTCCTGGGTGTCTGCCCTGCAGGTGTCCAAGCCTGCTCACACCAACCACGGAAGGAGCCTTTGTCACTGCCAGAAGATATAGAGCCTTGGTAAGCTGGAATTTCACAGGCAGATGCAGTTGAGATTGAGATAGAAGAAATGTTGGGAGATTCTTTCTAGAATGGAATTGTTATTGTCCTAAGACTGTTTCTAGACTTGGCCTAAGAAGATACCTAAGAAGCATTGGAACAAAGAAAAACTACAAATGATTAGATCTTTGAGGATCTCAAAGGTTAGGTGGAAAAGGGCTTTATTTCATAGGGAGGAGAAAACAAGTTTACAAAGAAGGTAGGAAGGGAAGCACAGGATGGACGGTAGCAAAATCTGATCCCAGATAAGGTAATGTTTCACCTTGAAGTCAGCCTGTTCTTAGGAAGGGTATGTATAAATAAGGGTTGTAGGTTTGCTGAGGCTGTGGGTGAGTCAAAGTTCATGGGCTGGTTGGAAGAAGAGAAACAAGCAAAATTTTTGTAACGAGTACTTTGTTTTGACCACTGAAGACTAAATTACTGAATGATTGTTCATTTTTAAAAATAGGAATTTGCAATCTGTGTCCATCTTCATGAGAGTTTAAAAAAAACAGCGGGGAGCATCCCCAAAGTCATAATGGGAAGCACGTTTCTCTTCACTAAGCTCTTCTTTGAGAAGACAAAGAATGGGGGAATTTCTTTGAATATAGCTATTTCCAGGATTACATTCACACACAACTGTTCCTTGCCCTAGACATCTCTTCCATTTGGCTGTTTCTGAGTTATATTTTTATAATAAAGTGGTAAATATAATTATAGTTATTTGTTGATTTTTTAAGTAATTCTGTCAAATTATTTATCTTGAAAAGGGGTTTATGGGAGTCTCAGATTTATAGGAGGTAGCTCAGAAATATAGATGGGCTTCCGGGACATGTGACTGTCCTCTGCAGTGAGAGCAGTGATGTGAGACTGAGCCCTGAATTTGTGGGGTCTGTGCGAACTCTAACTTGTGTCAGAATTAAATTTTTGGGCAACAAATGGGTGTTGGAGAATCAGTGGGTTTTCAGGGAACTTTACACCTTCAGGATCAAAAGTGTTGTAAGAAGAAAGACAATGTGGGGGCCTCTGCTGGAGAGAGACTCCAGATGTCTCGGGGAAGGTAGGCTCTGCTCTGCACACAGCCTGCTACACCATGCACTGCCCTGTGGTTAAAGGCATCCTCCCAGGGTGAGAAGGACCAAGGACTTTGAGGGAAGAATTTCTGAGAACAGATGCCCTCTTCCCTCCTGCCAACCTGAGGCCACCACATGTTTTTCACCCACCGAACATACGCACTACGTGTTGATGTGGTCAAGCCCCTCCCAGGACAGGGCTTCGGCATCAAGATTGTTACCAGGCTACCTTTCCTCATAGACTTTCCCACCAAAAACCCACACAGGAGCCTGCAAGACCCCTGGCATATGCTCTACCTCAGACACCGTATCTGCAGTGGCAACTTGGTTTTTTCACCATCCCAGGTCTCTGTGCCACCTGATCACAATCTCACCTTCCTGCATGAACATAGAAATAAGTCAGAACAAAGTTTCACCTGGGTCAGTATCTGTACCATGAACCAGTCCTTCCACCAACCCTGTACTGTCTCCCAATTGTGCGTTCTTAACAGCACTTTCCCCTCTTTTACCTTCTAGTTCACCTCAAAACTTTTTTTTATATGCACAGAGTGTGCCCATGGCCACCCTTCAGTTGCCTGAATCCAGCACCTACTAAAATTCAGATGTCCAATAGTTCAAGACCATGGACCTAGACCAACTTTCTGCAGAAGGAAATACAAGTTAGAAATGAGAGGCTCTATTCTCCCATTTGAAAATAAAAACAATATAGTTTTTCCTTTTCCCTTTTCTTAAACAATGTAATTTAGAAAACTTTTATTATTAATTTTTTGAGACAGAATCTTACTCTTTTACTTAGTCTAAAGTGCAATGGCATAATCATAGCTCACTATAACCTTAAACTTTTAGGTTTGAGCAGTCCTCCTGCGTCAACCTCTTAATTACCTAGGACTATAGGCATGCACCACCATGCCTGGCTAACTTTATTTATTTTTGTTTTTTTTTCAAGACAGTGTCTTGCTCTGTGGGCCAGGCTAGAGTGTAGTCGCATGATCTTAGCTCAATGCAACTTCCGCCTCCCGGGTTCAAGCAATTCTCCTGCCTCAACCTTTTGAGTAGCTGGGATTACAGGTGCAAACCACCATGCCTGGTTTACTTTTTATTGTTATTATTTTTAGGAGAGAAAGGGTTTCACCATTTTGGCCAGGCTGGTCTCTAACCCCTGACCTCATTATCCACCTGCCTCCGACTCCCAAAGTGCTGGGATTACAAACGTGAGCCAACATGCCCAGCCATATTTATTTTATTTTATTTTTTTATGGTGACAGAATTTCACCATATTGCCTGCACTGGACTCAAATATTTGGCTTCAAGAGATCCTCCTGCCTTGGCCTCCCCAAATGTTGGGATTACAGGCATGAACCACCTTGTCTGGCCTGGTAAACTTTTATATGTACCTTTTTTTCTCTGCTTTTTGAAATATAAGCAAATCATTTTAACAGCTAAATAAGCCTTTTGCCATTCTTCGTGACACAGAATTGTCTTTATCTAAGACCTGGAAACTATTGTTTTATTTTTTAATTTGGCAAAGATTTATCTATTTTTTTATTTTCTGTCTTTTGAAGTAGGCACAGCTCAGTACAGTGGCTCATGTTTTTAATCCCAGTGCTTTGGGAGGCTGAGATGAGGGAATTGCTTGGGCCAAGGAGTTTGAGACCAGCCTGGGCAGCATAATGAGATTCCTTCTTTATAAATAATTAAAATAAACTAGCAGGCCATGGTGGCACAGGAGGCTGAGGTGAGAGAATCACTAGAGCCTAGGAGTTGGAGGCTTCAATGAGCCATGATCACACCACTCTACCAATATGCTCCAGCTCGGGTGACAGAGGGAGACCTTGTCTCTAAATAAATAAGTATATTAAAAAATGTGTTTTTCCATACATAAAAATAAATAAGTAAACAGATAAATAAAATAGACATGGATTTGCTTAGAATAAAGCTAATTATAAGATAACAGAAAAGTGAGCACCAAAGATGGGCTTCACCCTAGCAAATGATTCCAGCCTATTAGGACACTCACAGAATATTCCCTGCAGCATGACGGACATGACAGTAGAATGTCATCATGTCAGGCTGTACCAGCGTAGGAAGACTAAACACTGTGGGGAAGAACCTCCCTTATGGAATAGTATCAAAAGGTGAGAGCCCAACTCCTGTCCTGATGGGCTACAGAGATGAGTTCTTGAGATAATACATTGCAGAAACATGCATAGAGTAGTTTAACCTTTGTTGTGTGTAACACTTTCTCCATTTTCCTGCGAAATCCTCCCTAGTAATACTGTTAGCTTTTAAGTTTTGAGGGTCTGGTAGGACTGAAGCTGCATTCTGCAGGAGATACCTGGGGCAGGAAACTAATACAAACTGCAGCCACAGGCGTAAATACTCACGGCCTAATGTAAAATGAAAACAACACAAAAGTCTTTACTGTTATTCACACGTGTGTGAACAGAAACTTTCCACATAACCAATTGCCACTGAGACTGATGAAGGCCAGATTCCACTGAAACAAGACTATGAGTTACTCATGGGAAGGCCGTAGGACAAAGCCCAGAAATTTTTCATATTTGAGTCTGGGTCCTGGGTCTGTCCCAGTCTTCTCAGGTTTCTGTCTGTAGAGACTCCTATGTGGCTTCTCTCAGCACAGCCCGGTGCTGGCTGTGGTTGTTGGTTTAGTGCACCTGATCTTTTTCCAAAGAGAGGGAGGAGTTGGCCACATCAAACAGCTCCTCATCAATCTGAATGCATCTTTGTAAAAAGTGCCTAGAAACAACGCAAAGAAAAGTCAGTGGTCTGCCTTGTTTTCACCGTATGTGACACCTCCATTAGAAATTCTGCTTTTCTCTACACTCCAGCCAGGGTGACAGAAGGAGAATTCATCAAAAGAAAGAGTGAGAGAGAGAAGGAAAGAAAGAAAGAGAAAGAAAGAAAGAAAGAGAAAGAAAGAAAGAAGAAAGAAAGAAAAAGAGAAGAGAAGAAAGGAGAAAAGAAAAGGAAAGAAAAGAAAAGGAAAGAAAAAAGAAAAGGAAAGAAAAGAAAAGAAAAGAAAAGAAATTCTGCTCTTCAGATTAGGCACTTAAGGAGAATCTGTATAAATCTCCATCAAGGAAGAAAACCAGAGGACAAGTTAAAGTCTTGGAATTCACATCTGAGTACACAGACTCGTTCTCCAACGCTCTTCTATTTATTCTGCCAGCTATGGCCTGGGTATGAACACGACAGATATACAAGTGTTCCAACACCTGACAATCTGCTTCAGTCCAAGAAGAGTGCCCGCCCTCTTGTTCCCCCTACAACTCATGGTACCAAGAAGTGGTGTGGGACTACCCAGATGAGTTGACAAGAGAGGCCTGGTGTGGAGGGGCCTGTCTTGGGCTGCCCTGTGTTATTTGTAGGTGCACCCGGCCAATAGCCAGGGGCATGAGGGATGAAGGCTGACTTGACATCCGTGCTATCAGATAAGACTTTTACCTTGAGCCTTTGTAAGGCCAAAACTCAGAAATTTCAGGGCACAGTGAAAGAGCATCTCACACTCTTGAGCATCTCTCACCACCAGAGATGGATACAGAGCTGTCTCAAGAATGTGGATTCCTGGTTTCTTAACTGCTGTTGGGTTCTGTCACCAAGAAAGTGTGTTAAACTCTTCAAGATTCCATCTACTGGGCCCCTTGTTTCTGTAAGACCTACCCAAAGGCCCCACTCTGCTACTGATGGCTCAGTCTCCTCTTACATGGCAACTTTTTATTTGTCCACAATGAGGCAAACACAACTTCCCCTTAATTCCCTGGAAAGAACTAAATGCAGCCTGGGTTCCAGGATAGAAGACATAGCGGGAAAATAACCTTGTTTATCTTCCCATCTCTGGGACCCAATAAAAGTCACTGTGTATTCGAGGCTTCCCCAGCCTCCTAGCATGCACAGTGGGGATGATGCTAACATCTACTTCCTATGCAATGTATTAGGTGTATATAAGATAAGACATAAAAATAATGATGTGATGTCACCTGTAGATGATGCACACACTTAGAGATGGAAGCATTAGGAGAATAGGTGAGAGGTAGCATGGGCCACAACTCAAACAGGCTTGGGGTCTGGCAGGGTGATCCTGGGAATGTCACTTCTCCACTGGCCATCAGTTTCATTCTGCTCCAGTATGAAGTTGAAATTAAATGTAGATATTGTCCTCTGGTATTCATATGGTTTAGCAGCTTGTCCTCACCCAAACCACATTGTGTATTATAACCCCCAGGTGTTAAGGGAAAAATCTGAGGGGAGTTGATTGGATTATGGGGACGGGTTTTCCTCGTGCTGTTCTTGTGATAGTGAGTTCTCACGAGATCTGATAGTTTCATAAGCATCTGCTATATCCCCTGCTCTCACTCACTTCACTTGTCAGCCACTGTAATTGGAAGGTTTCTGAGGTGCCCCCCCAATTATGTGGAACAGTGAGTCAATTAAATTCTTTTTTATGTTACCCAGTCTCAGGTACTTCATCATTGCAGTATGAGAATGGACTAATACAGGAATTCAACTTTACAGTCCTTTCTCTTTATATTTAGAATCATATCCATGTGCCTTATCACGCCTATGACAGGGGAAGTCTTCACAAAGTCTCCCAGTACTAGATGGTTAGTGACTCAGTTTTTTATCGAATAAAATGGCCTACTGCCTGAGGCCAGTAGTATGGCCCTTCGGTTTTGAGGAAAATATCATCTTGTAGGTTGGCCAACAAGGAGATAGGAGTCCAGCTCAAATTTGTTTTGTGATACTGGCTTTAAGGCAGTGATTAGAAAAGGCCTAAGAAGCGGATTCTGTAGGGGATTGCTGGAAGGAAAGCAGGAATTTGGAAAGTCATGAGACATACACAGTCATCTCTTCTTGCTTCCTCACAGGTCACATGCAAATTCAGGGAGAGTTAGTATGAAACACACAACGGAAATTTGGGCTCTAACATCTGCAAACTGATTCTTCATGGACTTCTGTTGGCCATATTGGTTCCAACAATTTCAGCCAATGTTTAAAACCTCATAAGCAGATACAATGTTAGTGTTTCAACAAGCCTTTTCCTATCTTTCATTCTGAAGATCCGTTTTTTAAGTCATTTTTTTAACAGTGTAGGGAGCACAAATTCATCTTCTGTCCAATGAAATACAGAAAAGGATTTCACTTTTGTATCAGTTCAGGCTGCTACGCCAAAGAACCATAGATAGGCAGCTTATAGACAACAGGACTTAATTTCTCATACTTCCAGAGGTTCAAATTTGAGATCAGGGTGTCAGCATCGTTGAGCTCTGGTGATGACTCGCTTCTGAATTTCAGACTGCACACTTCAGGTTTTATCCTCATTTTGTAGAAGGAGGATGAGAGCCCTCTACAGTTTCTTGTATAAAGCCAGTAATCTCTACATGAGGGTCCCACCCTCAGGGGTTAATTACATCCTACTTCCTTATAGCATTACACCGGGGGTTACAATTTTAACACAAATATAGAAGAAAAATTATTGTAACTCTCAAGTCTTTTTTTCTCTCTTTTTTTTTTTTGTATTTGTTTTCGTTTTTGAGACACAGTTTCACTCTTTTATCCCAGGCTGGAGTGCAGTGGTGCGATCTCGGCTTATTGGAACCTTCTCCTCTCAGGTTCAAGTGATTCTCCTGCCTCAGTCTCCCAAGTAGCTGGGATTACAGGCATGCGCCACCACACCTGGCTCATTTTGTATTTTTAGAAGAGACGGTGGTTTCACCATGTTGTCCAGGCTGGTTTCAAACAGCTGACCTCAGGCGATCCGCCCGTCTCAGCATCCCAAAGTGCTGGTATTACAGGTGTGAGCCACGGCACGCTGACAAGATTTTTTTAAAGCTCTCATTTTTCTCCTACTGGGTTTTTCCTGTTTGCGCCCTCGATCTTTCTCTCTGTCTCTTTTTGTGTAAACCTTTTTGTCTAATTCTCTGTCTCTATTGTATTCCTCAAACACAGAAAGCAAGCTCCAATGTTATGAGATGCTCCATGTAGAGACCCACATAACAAAGACCTTAGGGTGCTCAGACCAGTAGAGAGAAGGAAAGTCAGGCTCTCTGTCCACACTAAACCCTGCCAATTTTCACATGAGTCAGCTTAAAGGCTTATACATTCGCAGTCCAGCTTCAGTTAAGACCACAGCCCCAGTCTCATAAAAGACCTGAAGGCAGAGGTAGCCAGCTGAACTGTGTCCAGATTCTGGTCCACACAAATTATGAGATATTATATGTCGTTGAAAAGTCCCGAGTTTTAGGGCAATGTTGTCAGAAAGGAGCAGATATCTAACCTCATCTCCCAGGTCCTAGGATTCCCCATTCCTCTGCTTATATCTTCCTCAGGCTGTCTGCAGCCAAACTAGTTCCTTTGTAACCTCTGTCAAAGTCACACCTATGAGTCTCTTCACTAAGGGTGGCTTCTCCCTGACACATGCTTGTGCAGATGCCTTCCTGTTGTCATCCTCATCATGGACTAAAAGTCACCCCAGTGAGGCCTGAGGTCCTCCCGTGCAATAATTTTCCAGCTGTTCTTCTCAACAATCTACTTTATATTATAGCCCTTGCTCTTTTCTTTCACATATACTTGCTTTAGTGCTTTTGTCCAGCTGTCCTCAGACTGTTTGGTCCTGGGTTGGGGGTTGCAGGCATGATGTAATAATTTTCTGTACCACATGTTGGACCCACCAGGTTAGCTGGCAAAGGGTGAGTGCAAGGGAAAACAGACTGGCTGTGGTTATATGGGGGATCTCTAATATCCCTTCATCTTTTCACCACATGATAATGTGGAGATCACTCATAACAACATGAGGTGTGTGACTCTTACTTGTTCCAGCTGCTCCAGCAAAGCTCAGTGGGCACCAGAAACAGCAGGCTGTAACCACCTCCAGACCATCACTAACACTACAGCCCCATGAAGGAGCACTATGGAACAAATCAGGTACGTTGATTTTTCTGTCCTCAAGACACTGGTTCTTCAAGGTCCTAGGGGAAAAAGTAGCAGGATCTGAAGGTCCCAAGTATAATGAGTGACCTAGGAATCCCCTTTTGCCCTCTCTTTGCCTCCACCTTTTCGGTTGTGCTATTTACTCATGAGGTATCCTCCCCTTATCCAGTGAAATCATTTTCTACCACTTTCAAATGAGGACCTTAAGAACCCAACAGTAGCTGGGATTTTCGTGGACTTCAGCCTCGGAGTCCAATGCTCTGGCACATTTAACTCTGTCTCATCTTCATCTACCCAAGAAGCCTCTCAAATGGCCATGCTTCCCTCTGATTTGAAGGAACTGCAGAGAGTGGATGCATTTTTGCAGTCTCAGAGCAAGAATTCAGGCAGGCAGACACTTATGAGTATGTGAAATCGTCGAGGTCACCCACTTCAGGCACTCCTTTTTATGAGGAAGAAAACAGGCTTTCCTGTAGGCATTGTCTACATTAGGGTGAGGTGGAGCATAGCTCATTTTACTTCCAGGTGCCCTGAGAGCTGGATGCAGAACCCCAGTCCTGTCATCTTGAAACTGACATGGAGAGGTCCCCATGTGAAAAGAACCCTGGATCTGCTCATTTTCTGTGCCCTTGAATGTGTAGCTACAGACTCTAATTTCCAAAACAAACCTGATAGGTGGGACGGAGCCAAGGCCTAGGAAGCTGGAGCCCTCCCTAATGCTCTGGAGCCTGCCTACCTCCTGAGATCTGGACAAGTCCCTGCCCCTTTTGGGACCTCAATTTCCCAATTGTAATGAGAAATTAAATGTAAAACTGCATAAGCATATGCTCTGAGAGAATTTGGTGTCAGAGTCCTCAATACTGGATGATATATTGGGATGGGGTGGGTTTGGGCCCCATGGGTTCTCAGGCCTCCTGTCATACCCTGTGCAGTAGGTGTAGAGCTCTGGACAGCCAGGTCTTCTTTCCTGAGCCAGCTGATTACAATACAATGGACCAAGGGCTCTCATCTTAAATATGGTTTCAAAGGATAACCCACATTCAGCCACCACCAGCTCTGTGCTTCCTATATTTTGGGGAGTTGATGAAAACCCCCAGAATATTGAGGGAGCCCTAGAAACTAGACTTGTGGGCTTGGAGAAAAGAAAAAAAGCGCTTTTCTGTTTCTACCATACTGTAGAATCTTTTGTGAAATATTTAATTTTGATTATATCTGAACTTGATAATATGTTCATGGTTTAACAGCTGCTTAAATTTATTTTTTCTGTGAAGTGTGGTATAATGTATTTGCCATGTTTTAAATGAACTTCTAAAAGCTCTCTTCAGAGTGGAAATATGAGCATCTTTGTGATATAAACTGCACAAATTTGTTGCCAGTTTGTTATTTTTGTTTTTGTTAAAATGTTTTGTTTTATTCTGGTTTGGATGTCTTTTGGGGTTTTGTTTTGTGGCTATTTATTACTACAATGTAATTTCTCCTCTAATTGACTGACAGGTTTGTACATTCTCAATAAAATATTTTGGTAAAATCTTTGTAAATACTGTGTAGTCAATTTTACATTACAGAAACATAAAACAGTCAAGACTATCATGATGAAAAAGAAAGACTGAGGACTTAAAAATAAAATATGACACAGCTAAAGTAGTGTGTAAAGGGAAACTTATAGCACTAAATGCCCACAAGAGAAAGCAGACAAGGTCTAAAATAGACACCATAACATCACAATTAAAAATACTAGGGAAACAAGAGCAAACAAATTCAAAAGATAGCAGAAGAAAAGATTTAAGATCAGAGCAGAATTGAAGGAGATAGAGACACAAAAAGCCCATCAAAAAAATCAATGAATCCAGGAGCTGGTTTTTTGAAAAGATCAAGAAAATAAACAAACTTCTAGCCAGACTAATAAGGAAGAAGAGAATAATCAAATACATAATAAAGGGGATATAACCATTGATCTCACAGAAATAAAAAGTATCATTAAAGAATATTATAAATACCTCTTTGCAAATTAACTAGAAAATCTAGACGAAATGGATAAATTCCTGGACACGTATACCCTCTCAAGTCCAAACCAGTAAGAAGTCGAATCCCTGAATAGGCCAATAACAAGTTCTAAATTTGAGACAGTAATTACTAGCCTACCAACCAAAAGAAGTCCAGGACCGGACGGATTCACACCCGAATTCCACCAAAGGTACAAGGAGGAGCTGGTACCATTCCTTCTGAAACTATTTCAAACAATAGAAAAAGGGGTCCTCCTCCCTCACTCATTTTATGTGGCCAGCATCATCCTGAAACCAAAACCTGGCAAAGGCACAACAAAAAAAGAAAATTTCAGGCCCGTATCCCTAATGAACACCGACGCGAAAATCCTCAATAAAATACTGACAAACAGAATCCAGCAGCACATCAAAAACGTTATCCACCACGATCTAGTCAGCTTAATCCCTGGGATGCAAAGCTGATTCAACATATGCAAATCAATAAATGTAATCCATTACATAAACAGAACAAATGACAAAAACCTCATGATTATCGCAATAGATGCAAAAAAGACCTTCAATAAAATTCCACACCTCTTCATGGTAAAAACTCTCAATGAATTATGTATTGATGGAACGTATCTCAACATAATAAGAGTTATTCATGACAAATGCAGAGCCAATATCATACTGAATGGGCAAAAACTGGAAGCATTCCCTTTGAAAACCTGCACAAGACAAGAACACCTGCTCTCCCCACTCCTACTCAATAAAGTACTGAAACTTCTGGCAACCAGCCAAAGAAAGAAAGAAAGAAAGCATATTCAAATAGGAAGTCAAATTGTCTCTGCAGATGACAGGATTGTATATCTAGAAAACCCCATCATCTCAGCCCAAAATCTCCTTAAACTCATAAGCAACTTCAGCAAAGTCTCAGGATACAAAATCAATGTTCAAAAATCACAAGCATTCCTATACGCAATAATAGGCAGACAGAGAGCCAAATCATGTGTGAACTCTCATTCGCACTTGCTACAAAGGGAATAAAATACCTAGGAATCCAACTTAAAAGGGATGTAACGGACTTCTTCAAGGAGAACTACAAACCGCTGCTCAAGGAAATGAAAGAGGACACAAACAAACGGAAAACAATCCGTGCTCATGGATAGGAAGAATCAATATTGTGAAAATGGCCATATTGCACAAAGAAATTTATAAATTCAGTGCTATCCCCATCAAGCTGCTGTTGACTTTCTTTACAGAATTAGAAAAAAAAAAAACTACTTTAAATTTCATATGGAATCAAAAAAGATCCTGCATAGACAAGACAACCCTAAGTAAAAAGAACAAAGTTGGAGGCATCATGCTAGCTGTCTTCAAACTATACTAAAAGGCCACAGTAGCCAAGACAGGATGGTACTAGTGACAAAACACAGGATCTTACTCTATCTCCTGGGACAGAGTGCAGTGGTGCAATCACAGCTCACTGTATCCTCAAATTTCTGAAGTCAAGCAGTCATGCCACCTATGTATCCTGAGTAAATATGACCACAGTTCTGCACACTACCACTCCTGTATAGTTTCTTTAAAAAAAATTTGTACAAACGGAATGTTGCTATATTGCCTCGGCTGGTCTGAAACTCATGGCCTCAGGCAATCCTATTGCCTCGGCTTGTCTCAAACTCGTGGTCTCAGGCAATCCTACTGCCTCAGTCTGAAAGTGCTGGCATGAGCCACCATACCTGGAATTTTTTCTCTTTTAAGAAAAAAGGACTTTAAATAACTAATAGTAAAATAAAACAAAGAAAAGTATTGCATAACAATAAAGAGTTCTATTCAATAAGAAGTCTTATTTATCCTAAATATAGATGCATCCAACTTTGGGGAACATAGAGTTATACAACAAGTACTGCTAGACCTACAATAAGACTCAAGTAGACACATAATAATAGTAGGGGAATGCAACTCCCCACTAAGTGTTTGACAGATTATCTAGGCAGAAACTTAACGAAGAAATTCTGGAGTTTGATTTGACACATGATCAATTGAAACTAATAGACATTTAGAGTATACGCCACACATCATCTATGGAAAGTAAATTCTTCTCATCTGCTCACAGAATATAAGCTAGGATTGACCACTTCCTAGCCATAAAGCAATTATCCATACATTTTTTAAAAATTAAAATTATGCCAAACATACTGTCAGGCCACAATGGAACAAAGATAAAAATCAATGCCAAGAAAGTCTCACAAAATCACAGAATGATATTGAAATTAAACAACTTACTCCTGAATGAATTTTGGGTAAACAAGAAAATTGAGGCAGAAAATTAAAAAAATTTTGAAATAGATCAAGAGACACAATATAACAAAATGTCTGGGATGTAGGAAAAGCACTGTTAAGAGGAAAGTTGAGAGTGCTAAATACCTGCATCAAGAAGTTAGAAAGATCTCAAACTAACAATTTAAAATCACACTTAGAGAAACTAGAAAACTAAAATCAAACTAACCCCAAAGCTAGCAGAACAGGAAAAATATTCACAACCTATGAACCTGACAAAATCTAATACTCAGAACCTATAAGAAACTTAAAGAATTCACAAGCAAAAAATTACCCCATAAAAAAGTGGGCAATAACAGACACTGTTCAAAAGAATACATACGAGTGGCCAAATAACATGAAAAATGCTCATCATCACTAACCATCAAGGAAATGTAAATAAAAACCACAATAAGACACCATCGTACACCAGTTAGAATGGCTTTTGTTGAAACGTAAAACGATAATACGTGCTGAAGAGGTTTTAGAGGGAAAAAATCACTTATACACTGTTTATAGGAATACAAATTAGTTCAGCCACTGTGGAGAGCAGCTTGGAGCCTTTCCAAATAACTGAGAGTTAAACTATGATTCAACCCAGCAATTTCACCGCTGGGTATATACCCAGAAGAGAATAAATTATTCTACCAAAATAGCACATGCAGTTGTTGGTTCATCACTACACTATCTATAAGAGGAAAGACAAGATTCAACCTAGGTGCCTATTAATGGTAATTTTTTTTTTTTTTGAGATGAAATCTCACTCTGTTGCCCAGGCTGGAGTGCAATGGCACGATCACAGCTCTCTACAACCTTCGTCTCCCAGGTTCAAGCAATTCTTCTGCCTCAGCCACCCAAGTAGCTGGGACTAAAGGCGCATGCTACCACGCCCGGCTAACTTTTATATTTTCAGTAGAGACGGGGTTTCATTATGTTGTCCAGGATGGTCTCGATCTCCTGACCTCATGATCCACCCACATCAGCCTTCCAAAGTGCTGGGATTACAGCCGTCAGCCACCGTGTCCAGCCTATTAATGGTAAATTGAATATAAAAATTGTCACATGTACACCAATACTACTTAGCAAAAAAAAAAACAAAAAACAAACAAAAAAAAACTTGTACTTTGCAGCAACGTTAATAGAACTAAAGGCCATTATACACAGCAAATGAATGCAGAAATGGAAAATGAAAATACTGCATGTTCTCACTTATAAATGGAAATTAACACCAGGTACAAATGGATACAAAAAAAAATAATAGACAACTCTTAGAGGGTGGAGAGAGGGAGGAACCAAGAACTGAAAAACTGTATACTTAGTACTATGTTCACTGCCTGGGTGATGGAATTCCTCACATTTCAAACCTCAGCATTATAAAAAATACCCATGTAAAAAACCTGTGTAGGTACCTCCTAAATCTAAAATAAATTTGAAATTCTAAAAAGAGGTCTTACTCTCTCACCCAGACAGGAATACAATACCATGATTATAGCTCAATGCTGTCTCATATTCCTGGGGAACTCAAGCAATAGTCTTACATCAGCCTTCAACTTTCTGAGACTACAGGAACATTCCGCCATGCATGACTAATCTGTAGAAATATTTTTTACATACAGCTTCTCACAATATTGCCCAGGGTGGTCTCAAACTCCTGGCCTTAAGTAATTGATATTGTTTGCCTCTGTGTCCCCGACCAAATCTCACCTTGAATTGTAATAATCCCCACATGTCCTGGGAGGGACCCAGTAGGAGGCAATTGAATCATGGGGGTGGGATTTTCCCGTGCTGTCCTTTCAATAATGGTGAGACCTCCCTAACCATGTGAAACTGGAGACCATTAAACCTTTTTTCATGATAAATTACCTAGTCTTGTTTTTGTCCTTATTAGCAGCATGAGAATGGTTTAATACAGTAGTCCTCTTGCCTTAGCTTTCAAAGTAGCTGGAATTACATGCACATGTCACTGTGCGTGGCTAAAACACCTAGCTTAAAGATGCTCAGTCAGCTAAAGAAGGACATAGAAAACTAAACAGAAAAATAAAACAATGCATGAAGATAATGAGATTATCAGCGAAGTGATTAAAAGTACAAAATAGAAACATAAAGTGTAGAGCTGAAAAGTAAAATACCTGAATTTAGAGATTCATTAGAAGGTCCAGCAACAGGTTTGATCTAGCAGGAAAAAATCCAGCAAGCTTGATAAGAAGTCATTTGAAATTATAGGCTGTGGAGGCTAAAAATAATTTTAAAAATTAAGAGAGCCTAAGGGACTTATGGGATACCATTAAAATGGCCAATATACTTATAATGGGAATTCTAAAATAAAAAGAGAGAAAAGAGAGCAGCAAAGTTATTTCAAGAAACAAACAGTGGCCGAGAACTCTCAAAATTTGAGGGAGAAAATGACCTAAAATTTAATGAAACTTTACCAACTCTAACTATATTCTTTGTTATTATAATGAAGCTGCACAGAATACTTTAATTCTGCTATATATTTGAGATAACAAAGACTTAAAAATGACTGTAAATCTTTGCCAGTAGATTTACAATACAAAACGATATAACTTGTGACACCAAGAAAACACATAGGGAGCCATAAAGAGGCAGGGTTTTGTATGCAATAGTAGTTATTCTTGGTAATAGCTATAGTAACAACAAAGAAAATACCTATAGTACTTAGGGTTTTGAGACTACTCTGGGCAACATGGCAAAACCCTGTCTCTATGAAAAATAACAAAAATTATCAGGAATAGTGGTGCACCTCTGTGATCCCAGATACTCAGAAGGCTTTGGTGGGAGGATTGTTTGAGTTGAGCCTGAGAGGCAGAGCTTGCAGTAAGCAGAGACTGTGCCACTGCACTCCAGCCTGGGTGACAGAGCAAGACCATGTCAAAAAAAAAAAAAAAAGGAAATACCTATAGTATACACGCACGAAGACACACACACACAGAGAGTAGTGAGAAAAGAATTAAAACATGTCACTACAAAAATCAATAATATACTTAGAAAGAGAACAAGAGAGAAAAACAGGAACAAAATAGCTACAGAACCGGCCAGGGGCGGTGGCTCACGCCTGTAATCCTAACAATTTGCGAGGCCGAAGCGGGTGGATCAACGAGGTCAGGAGATCGAGACCATCATGGCTAACACGGTGAAACCCCGTCTCTCCTAAAAATAATAAAAAGAAAAAATAGCCGGGCGTGGTGGCGGGCGCCTGTATTCCCAGCTGCTGGGGAATCTGAGACAGGAGAAAGGCATGAACCAAGGAGGCGGAGCTTGCAGTGAGCTAAGATCTCACCACTGCACTCCAACCTGGGCGACAGAGTGAGACTGCGTCTCAAAAAAAAAAAAAAGCTAGAGGACCTAAAACAAAAAAGAAACAAAATGCAATAGGAAATCATTCCCTTTTAGTAATTTTTTTATATAAATAAATTACATCAATCAAAAACATACTTTCACTAAATAAATTCATGAAACAAGGTTCAACTCTCTGCTTCCTAGAAAAAA
The DNA here is from genome assembly GCF_028885655.2 of Pongo abelii. Classification (NCBI taxonomy): domain Eukaryota; kingdom Metazoa; phylum Chordata; class Mammalia; order Primates; family Hominidae; genus Pongo; species Pongo abelii. Next base: position 1,335,324 of record NC_072002.2, read on the forward strand.
ACAAATTATGATCTGGAACACATATAACCCGTACATGAAAGAATAAAAAAAATTAAATGCAAAATCAAATATCGTCATCGTAGACAAAATACATATTATATCAAAAACTTCCTCAAGAGACGAGAGGAAATGGACAATAAAAACAACAATAAATGCAACAATAAACCGACATACAACAATAAAAGCAACAACATTGAAACAACAAACAACAATAAAAGCAACAACAGCAACATATGTGCCTTACATCACGGTTCCCAAATATATGAAGCAACATTTTACAGAACTGAAACATGAAGTAGCCAGCACCTGATAACAGTAGATGACTTTTATATCTGACTTTTAGTAATGTAAATTAAAAAAAAAACATAAGATGAATAAGTAAACAGAGGATTTCAACAATACAATAGAACAATCAGACCTAACACTCACATTTATATCTCTCCACTCAACAGCAGAATATGCAATACTTTTAATCACACATGCCACAATATTCCAGATAGACCACCTGTTAAGTTAAAAAACAAATCTTAGTAAATTTAAACGGATGGAATTACACAAATTATTGCTACCTATGATACAATAAAACAAGAAGTTAAAAACACCAGCATGTCAAAGAATAAGTAAAAATTAAACAACAAATTCTCAAACACTCTTGTTCAAGAGGTTGTTGGCTTAATATTGTTAACATGTCACTACTAAAGAAAGTGGTCTACAGATTCAATGTTCTTTCTTTTCTTTTCTTTCTTTTTATCTTGAGATGGAGTTTTGCTCTTGTTGCCCAGGTTGGAGTGCAATGGTGTGATCTCAGTTCACTGCAACCTGCACCTCCTGGGTTCAAGCAATTCTCCTGCCTCAGCCTCCTGAGAAGCTGGGATTACAGGCCTGTGCCACCACACCCGGCTAATTTTGTATTTTTAGTAAAGACGGTGTTTTTCCGTGGCTGGTCTCAAACCCCTGACCTCAGTTGATCCACCTTCCTCAGCGTCCCAAAGTGCTGGGATTACAGGCATGAGTCACCACCCTCAACTGATTCAATATACTTTCTATCAAAATACCAATGAAACTTTTTGCAGAAGTTTTAAAATATTCTACAATTTTCATGGAATTTCAAGGGATCACAAACAGCCAAACAATATTGGGGAAAAAAATGTAAAGATAGAGGCATCATACTGTCTAATTTCAAAATATACTACAAAGGTATAGTAATCAAAACACTTTGGGACTGACATAAAGACAAATGAATGATGAAACAGATGAGAGAGTCCAGATATAAGACCTCATGGGTTTAGTAAACATATTTTTAAAAAGTGTTCCAGGAATTCACAATAAGGAAAGAACAGTCTCTTCAACAAACAGTATTGGGAATAATAAAAATTCGCAGGGAAAAAATAACAAAGTTAGACCTTACCTTGCACCAAATAAAAACATAAACTCAAGGCTGGGTGTGTTGGCTCACACCTGTAATCCCAGCACTTTGGGAGGCTGAGGCAAGTGAATCACAAGGTCAGGAGATCAAGACCATCCTGGCCAACATGGGGAAACCACGTCTCTACTAAAAATACAAACAAAAATTAGTTTTCAGTGGTGGCACATGCCTGTAGCTCCAGACACTCGGAAGGCTGAGGCAGGAGAATCTCTGGAACCTGGGAGGCAAGAGTTTCAGTGGGCCGAGATCATGCCACTGCCGTCTAGCCTGGCAACAGATAAAGACTCCATCTCAAATAAAGAAATAAACTCAAAATAACAAATTTTTTGTAGTTATTAAAATGGAATTTTTAACTTTATTTTTCAGATCGTTTGCTATAAGCATACAGAAAGCTAATATTTTGTTGATTTTCTGCAATGTTATTGAATTTGTTTAGTAGCTCTAATAGTTTTTGGTGTAGTGTTTAGAGTTTTTCACATATAAGATTATTTTGTCCACAATCAGAGACCATTTGACTTCGTCCTTTCCAATTAGTATGAGTTTTATTTCTTCCTCTTGCCTAATGTCCTTGGCTAGGACTTCCCGTACTATGTTGAATAAGAGGGCTGAAAGTGGGGGTGATTTGTGTTGTTCCACATGTCAGAGAGAAAGCTTTCAGCTTTTCCTTGCTCAGTATAATGTTAGCATTGCTTTGTCATAAATGAACTTTATTGTGTTGAGGCACATACCTTCTATTCCTAATTTGTTAAGAGTTTTCATCATAATGAATATTGAATTTCATCCAACGCTTCTTCTGCATACGCAAAAGTTACAAAAATTAAAATACTTAATGTGATAGTCAATACAGGGTGTCAAATTGATTGGATTGGAGGATAGAAAGCATTGATCCTGGGTGTGTCTGTTAGGGTGTTGACAAACGAGATTAACATTTGAGTCAGTGGGCTGGGAAATGGAGACCCACTCTTAATTGGGTGAGCACCATCTAAGTGAATAGAAAGCAGGCAGTGAATAGAAAGCAGGCAGAAAAATGTAAAAAGGAGAGACCGGCCTAGGTTGCCAGCCTACATCTTTCTCCTGTGCTGGACGCTTCCAGCCCCCAAAAACCAGACTCCAAGTTCTTCAGCTTTGGTACATGGACCGCCTCTCCTTGCTCCTCAAACTTGCAGACAACCTATTGTGGGATCTTGTGATCTCTCCAGGGAAGCCCGACTAATACACCTAGCAACAAACTTAACCAAAAAGGTAAAGGATCTCTATTCTGAGAACAACAAAACATGGATAAAAAATATAAAATACAAAGGAATACATGAAAAAATCTTGTGTTTATACACTGGAAGACTACTGTTAATATAGCTACCCAAAGTGATCTACAGACGTCACGTGATTTTTATCAAAATATCAATGACATTTTTTCAAAGAAGTAGAAAAATTATTTTAAATTTATGTGGATCCACAAAAAACTCTGAATAGACAAACAACTTTGAGCAAAATAAGCAAAGCTAAAAGCATCACTTTATCAAACTACAAAACTTCCTATAAAGCTATAGTAACCAAAACAGCACTGTACTGCCATAAAAACAAACAAATAGACTAATGTGCCCAATAAGCCCAGAAGTCAATTTACGCACCTAAAACCAACTGATTGTCAACAAAATTGCCAAGCACACACTTTAGGGAAAAGCTAATCTCGTCAATAAATGGTGCAGGGCCATTTAAATATTTATATTCAGAAAAGTTATACTAGACCATTGGGCCTTGCCATATATGAAAATCAACTCAAAATAAGACTTAAATGTAATGCCATAAATTATGAAACTATTAGAGAAAAACATAAAAAAAGCTTTATAACATTGGACTGGGAAAGGATTATTAAAATAAGATGTCAAAACATACGCAACAAAATCAAAAGTAAGCAAACAACATTATGTCAAACTAAAATGCTTTTTCATATTAAAAAAACAATTAAAAGATTGAAGAGACAGCTTAGGCAATGAAAGAAAACGTTTTCAGACTATACATATGACAAAAGGCTAATATTCGGAATATAAAAAAACTTTAAAATCTCAAAATAAATACACTTATAATCTAATTTAAAAAATGCAAAAGATCTTAACAGACGTTTGTCAAAAAGAGATACAAAAATGGCTAACTGGAACATAAAAAGATGTTCTACATTACTAATCACCAAAGAAATGCAAATCCAAACCGCAATGAGGTACCACCTCACTCCCATTAGAATGGCTATAATAAAAATAAATAAATAAATAAATAAAAAGTACTAATGAGTATATAAAAACTAGTGAATGTATGCATTGTTGGTGGAATTGTAAATTAGTATGGCCATTATAGAAAATAGTATGGAGGTTTCAGAAAGAAATTGAAAATAAATCTATTATATGATTCAGCAATTTTACTCCTGGCTGTATATCCAAAAGAAAGGATATCACTGTGTCGAAAAGGTATTTGCATTCTCATGTTAATTACAGAACTATTTATAATAGCTTACATATGGAATCAATTCAAATGTACAGCAACAGATAAATGGATAAGGAAAATGTAATTTATATACACAGTGAAATCCTATTCAGCCATAAGAAGGGATAAAATTCTGTCAGTTAATAGAGCATGGATGAACCTTGAGCATAGCATGTTAAGTAAAATAAGCCACAGAGAGAAACACAAGTACTTTATGATCTTATTATCTCACTCATTTGTGTAACCTGAAAAAAAGGGTTGATATAAGCAAAGAGTACAACGCGGGTTGTACTGAATAAGAGGACTGAAATAGGAGGATGGGAAAAGGCTGCTTAACAAGTATTGTGTTACAATTAGACAGGAGAAAGAAGTCTTTGTTTTTTATTACACGGTAGAATAATAATAATTAATGAAAAGGTATCGCATATTAAAAAATACCTAAAAGAGACCAGTTGTGGTGGCACATTGCTGCAATCCATACATTTTGGGAGACTGAGGTGGGAGAATCACTTGAAGACAGAAGTTCAAGATGAGCCTGGACAACATAATGTGACCCTGTCTCTGTGAAAAATTAAAACATTATCCAGGCATGGTGGCAGGTTCCTGTGGTCTCAGCTAATTGGGAAGCTGAGGTTAGAAGATTGTTTGAGGTTACTGTGAGCTAGGATTGCACCACTGCACTCCAGTCTGGGTGTTAGAGCAAGATCCTGTCCCTAAAAAAAGTTAATACATAAAAATAAAATAAAATAGCTAGAGAAGAAGCTTTTGAATGTTCTCACCACAAAAATAACACAAGCATGAGGCAATAAATATACTAAGTACTCTGATTTTTATTGCTATACAACATACATACATAATTGTTTCCCCAAAATATGTACAATTAAATGTGTCAATTTTAAAAAATGAAGACTATAATGTAAAGCCTATAGCTGTAAAATTCCTAGCACAATACAGAAGGGTGAAGCTTCATGACGATTGGTCTTGGCAATAATTTGGGGGATGTAACATCAACGGATCAGACAACAAAAGCAAGGGAATACACATGGTACTAAATCAGTGTGAGAAAAATATCCCAAACAGGCAAAGCAGAACATGGAATAGATATATGCACAATTATGTACATTGTAGTATTACTCACAAACATACTACCTGGAAGCAAATGTACCTTTAAGGATGAGTAGATTCAACAAACAAGGCACGTATATTCACTGGGATAGCATTCAGCCTTAAATATAAGGAAATCTTGAAAAGTACTACAATAAGGACAAATCTTGAAAACATTCGGTAAAGTAAAACAAGACAGTCAAAAAGGAAAACCGTATAATTACATTTATATAAAATATTTAGTCAGTCAAACTCATAGAAACGAAGTGTTGTAGTCTCAGCAGTGCACCAAGATGTAACAGTATCTCTAGTCTGAGATCACACCCAGAGTTCTTTTTTCTACCTCTAAAGAGATTAAGGAGTGTGAACACAAAGGTGAGGTTGGAGTGAAAGTTTGATAAGCAAGAGAAAAAAGCTCTTTGCCAGCAGAGATAGGTGTCTGAACAGGGTGCCCTCTACGAGGCTGGGGTCCAGGGTTTTTATGGACTGGGAAGGGAAGGGAAGGGAATGTGCCTAGTTCACAGACTGTCTTGAAAAACGTGTGGCTCAGGTTGGTCCATGACTTTGGCCCGGTACCAATCAGGGGCTGAAGGGATGATTCACAGATGCTACTTAGCTTGGCCCAGGACTTATCAGAAGATAAGGTGAAAGATTGGCCAAGCAGCTTGGCCCCGGAGCAATTAGGGGCTGAAGTAATTATTCGTAGAGATCAGACTTACAGTTCAAATAAAGGAGAGTATCGACGGGAATGCACCAGAGACCACTGTGCTTATGCCCACAAAAGGAGAAGAAACATTTTCCTGGGAGCCCACTGACTGTACAAAGGGCAAAGGAGTTTCTTTTTTTCTTTTTCTGTTCTTTATTTCATTTTTTTTTCTTTTTGAGACTTACTTTCTTATTATTTATTTATTTATTTATTTATTTATTTATTTTGAGATGTAGTTTTGCTCTTGTTGCCCAGGCTGGAGTGCAATGGTGCGATCTCGGCTCACAGCAACCTCCGCCATCTGGGTTCAAGCGATTCTCCTGCCTCAGCTTCCCAAGTAGCTGGGATTACAGGCATGAGACAGCATGCCCGGCTAATTTTGTATTCTTAGTAGAGACGGAGTTTCTCCATGTTGGTCACGCTGGTCTCGAACTCCCGACCTCAGGTGATCCGCCCGCCTCTGCCTCCCAAATTGCTGCGATTACAGGCATGAGCCAACGTGCCTGGACAAACAAAGGCATTTCTATGCCAGTTCGGTCTTGTTCCCTTAACTAAGTGGGCTGGAGGTTTGTACAAGTTTCTATCCAAATGGGCCAGAGGTTTTTCTATCTGTGCAGCCATGGGCAGGTCTCCATGCACAACACCAAGTGCTAGTTCCCTTGTTGGTGTCTGAAACTTGATTTTTTCCAGGATTCATTTTATATTATGCAGGGATGAGACACTGACCCAAGGTCCAGGGACTTTCCAGGGACCCTTCTGTTGCTACCTACATAAAGCAAGCTAACTAACTTCTTTCACAAGTAATGAGTATTCACTTTTACTTTTGTAAGACAAAAATTATCTAAAACCTACTGCAAAACAATAGAACTATACTTACCACTTCTAAACCATATACTTAAAACGTTAGAAAGTGACAATGGCATGATTTTAACGACAATTAGAAACTTAAGACTACCTAAAACGCACAGTTACAAAATCTTCAAACATCCTCTTCAAATAATAAAGGGTTCTTCTCTCATAATTGCTTAGATTTAACTATAAGTTGATTGTGAATTTACGATTATTTTTCCCTGACTACTCACCAAGATAGAATAAAATAATCACTAGAAACCAAGAAAAGAGGGAAATTTATAGCAGTAATGTCCACATCAAAAAGCTAGAAAGGGCCGGCCATGGTACCTCATGCCTGTAATTCCAGCACTTTGGGAGGCTGGGGCAGACAGATCACTCGAGGCCAGGTGTTCAAGACCTGCCTGGCCAACACAGCAAAACCCCATCTCTACAAAAAAATACAAAAATTAACTGAGCATGATGATGCACATCTCTAATCCCAGCTACTCAGGAGGCTGAGACAGCAGAAATGACTTAAAACTGAGAAGTGGAGGTTGCAGTGAGCCGAGATCATGCCACTGTACTCCAGCCTGGGCAACAGAGTGAGACTCTCCCACAAGAAAAAAAAAAAAAAATCCTAGAAAGATCTAAAGTTAACAGACTAACATCTTGATTAAAAGAAAAAGAAGACCAAGTGAAAAAGAACCTGAAAGCTAGCAGAAAACAAGAAATAACCAAGATCAGAGTAGAGCTGAAGGAGATAGAGACACTGAAAACTCTTCCAAAAAAAATAAACTCAACCAATCCAGGAACTGTTTTTATGAAAAAAATTTATAAACTAGATGGAACACTAGCTAGACAAATAAATAAGAAAAGAAAGAACCAAACACAATGAGAAATAACAAGGCAGACATCATCACTGATCCCATGGAATTAAGAACAACCAAAAGAGAATATTGTAAACACCTCTATGCACATAAACCAGAAAATCTAGGAGAAATGGACAATTTATTGCAAAAAAAAACCCTCCACAAGACTGAACCCTGAATAGATCAATAATGTGTTCTGAAATTGAGGCAGTAAAAACTAGCCTACCAAGCAAGCTGAATTTGACCAGAGGTACAAAGAGGACATGGTACCTTTTCTCCTAAAACTACCAAAAAAAAATTGAAGACAAAGACGTTCTCTCTAACTCATTCTATTAGACCAGCATCATCCTGATACCAAATCCTAATATAGATACAACATCAACAACAACAAAACATCATGCTAACAGCTTTGATGAACACTGTGCAAAAATTCTCAATAAAATACTTGCAAACCAAATCCAGCAGCACGTTAAAAAGTGCATCCAACACAATGGAATTGGCTTTGTCCCCAGGATGCAAGGTTGGTTCAACATATGCAAATCAATAAATGTGACACGTCACATAAAAAGAACTAAATACAAAAACCACATGATTATCTCAATAGATGCAGAAAAAGTATGCAAAAAATTCAACATTCCTTCACGTTTAAAATTCTCAATAAACTAGGAACTGAAGAAACATACCTCAAAATAATAAGCGCCATATACAACAAACCCACAGACAATATCATACTGAATGTGCAAAAGCTGGAAACATTCCCCCTGAAAACTGGCACAAGAAAAGTATGTCTTCTCTCACCACTCTCATTCGACACAGTATCGGAAAACTTGGCCAGGAAAATCAGGACAGAGGAAGGAATAAAGAGTATTCTAATAGAAAGAGAGGAAGTCAAATTATCTTTGTTTGCAGATGACCTGATCATATATCTAGAAAGCCTCATCTTCTTAGCCCCAAAGCTTCTTAAGGTGATAAGCAACAGTAGCAAAATCTCAGGATATAAAATCAATGTGCAAAAGTAGCTAGCATTCCCATACACAAACAACAGGCAAGAAGGGAGACAAATAATGAATGAACTTTCATTCACGTTTGCTACAAAGAGAAAAAAATACCTAGGAATACAGCTAAGAAGGAAAGTGAAGGACCTCTTCAAGGATAACTACAAACAACTGCTTAAAGAAACCAGAGTGGACACAAAACAAATGTAGAAACATTTCATGCTCATGGAGAGGAAGAATAAGTATCATGAATATGAGTGCATTGCCCTAAGTAATTTATAGATTCAATGCTATTCCCATTGGACTACTGACATTCTTCAGAGAATTAGAAAAAAAAAACTTTTAAAATTCATATGGAACCAAAAAAGAGCCCAAACAGCCAAGCCAACCTTAAGGAAAAAAAAAAAAAAAAAAAAAGCTGAAAGCGTCACTGCCTAACTTCAAACTATACTAGAAGAGTACAGTAACCAAAACAGCATGGTACTGGTATAGAAACAGACACATAGACAAATGAAACAAAATAGAGAGCCTAGAAATAAAGCCAAAAACCTACAACAACCTGTTCTTTGACAAAGTCAACAAAAACAAGGAATTAGGGAAAGATCTCCCTATTCAATAAATTGTGCTAGGAGAACTGGCTAGTCATATGCAGAAAATTAAAACTGGAACCCTTCCTAACACCATAGACAAAAATTAACTCAATATGGATTAAAGACTTAAATGTACAACTTAAAACTATAAAAACCTTAGAAGAAAAAATCTAGATAATACCATTCAAGATATAGGCAGGAGGAAAGATTTGATGACAAAAAGGCCAAAAGCAATAGCAACAAAAACAAAAATTGACTAATGGGGTCTAATTAAATTAACAGCTTCCGCAGAGCCAAAAAACTCTCATCAGAGCAGAGAACCTAGAGAATGGGAGAAAAATTTTGCAACCTATCCATCTGACAAACGTCCAATACCCAGAATCTACGAGGGACTTGAAATTTACAAGAGAAAAACAAACAACCCCATTAAAAAGTGGTCAAAGGACATGAACAGACATATCTCAAAAGAAGACATACATGTGCCCAACAAACATGAAAAGCTCAACGTCACTGATAACTGGATAAATACACATCAAAACAACAATGAGATACCATATCACACCAATTACAATGGCTATTAATAAAAAGTAAAAAAAAATAAAAACAGATGCTGGTGAGGTGGTGGAGAAAAGGGAACACTTTTACACCGTTGGTGAAAGGGTAAATTATTTCAAGCATTGTGGAAGAGAGTGTGGAGACTCCTCAAAGACCTAGAAGCAGAAATACCGTTTGACCCAGCAATGCTATTACTGGGTATACACCCAAAGGAATAGAAATCTATTTTAAATATACATGTATGCATATGTTCATTGCAGCACTATTTACAATAGCAACGTCATGTAATCAATCTACATGCCCATCAATGATAGACTGGATAAAGAAAATGTGGTACACCTACACCATGGAACACTATAAAGCCATAAAATGTAATGAGATGGTGTCCCTTGCAGGGACATGGTTGGAGTTTGAAGCCATTAATCCCAGCAAACTAATGCAGGAACTGAAAACCAAACACCACCTATTATTATTCTAACTTACTAGCGGAAGCAGATCAATTAGAACACATGGACACACTAGGAAAACAACACACACTGGACACCTGTTTCATGGCCTGGGGGAGGGGAAGGAGAGCATCAGGAAGAATAGCTGCGGATGCTGGCCTTAGTACCTCGGTGATGAGATGATCTGTGCAGTAAAGCACAATGGCACACGTTTATCTATGAAAGAGACCTGCATATCCTGCACATGGACCCCTAAACTTAAAATAAAAGTTGAAAAAAATGTTTATCACATATGGACCCCTGAACTTAAAATAAAAGTTGAAAAAAAATGCGTATCTGGTGGATTCTCTATGTTAGAAACAAACTGAGGATCCTGAAGCTCCCGCTGGGAGAATCGGGGCTGGGGGCACCCTGGGGAGCCGCTGCCAAGGCCGTCCACCATACCTACAGGCCGCCTCCCTTCCCGGCCAGTGATGGAAAGAATAGGTATGTGAACAGCTGTGGAAGTCAGACTCTCGGGAACTGAATCAGGCCCCTGGCCATGACCCCCAACCCAGTCCAGCCAGCGTGCCCACCAGTCTTCCCACCCAGTCAGCCCAGCCCTCAGGATTGTTAGATGGAACAAGTCTCCATCATCACCCAGGCATGGAGGGAAGATGCCCTGGTCCTTACCAAGCAAGTCCTGGTTTCCAAAGTGCTCTCCGAAGAGGTCTCATGATTGTCACACCTTAGAAGGCCCGTTTCTGCTCTTCTTGCACCCAGCATGTTGGCCAGTCACGTTCCCCTGCTGAGCTCTCCACACATAAGGAGGAAGTCAACACCATTGCTAAGTCAATTCAGCTCCAGAGTCTCCAGTATCAGTTTTATCAGATCCCAGGAACCTGCCTGCTCCCAGAGGTGACAGAGAAAAATCAAGGAAGGATCTGTATGGGCACTGACTTGGATGAAACCCTTGTGCCTAGCTCCTTGAAGGCATTCAGCAATGCTGACTGCCTAATGCCTGTAGAGATTGAGGAGACCAGGCACCAGATCCATTTGCTCATGAGGCCTTATATGGATGAGTTCCTGAGATGACAGGAGGAACTGCTTAAATGTGTTTTTTTCATTGCTGTATTCATTCCAGCCTCAACAAGTACGCAGATCCTGTTAAGAGGTGACAGTGTGCTGGCAGTCCTCACAGCCCTCACTCGCTCTCAGGGCCTCCTCTGCCAGGGCTCCCACTTTGGCGGCACTTGAGGAGCCCTTCAGCACACTGCTGCAGTGTGGGAACCCCTTTCTGGGCTGGCCAAGGCCAGAGCTGGCTCCCTCAGTTTGCGAGGAGTTGTGGACGGAGAGGTGCGGGCGGGAACAGGGGCTGCGCACAGTGCTTGTGGGCCAGCGCGAGTTCCGGGTGGGTGTGGGCTCGGTGGACCCTGCACTCAGAGTGGCCGGCCTGCCCCACTGGCCCTAGACAGTGAGGGGCTTAGAACCTGGGCCAGCAGTTGGTGTGCTCCAATTCTCACTGGGCCTTAGTTGCCTTCCCACGGGGCAGGGCTCTGGACCTGCAGCCCGCCATGCCTGACCCTCCCCCCACCTCCTTCGGCTCCTGTGCGACTAGAGCCTCCCCGACAAGCCCCACCCCCTGCTCCACAGCACCCAATCCCATCAACCACCCAAGGGCTGAGGAGTGCAGGCACACGGCGCAGGACTGGCAGGCAGCTCCACCTGCAGATCTGGTGCAGGATCCAGTGGGTGAAGCCAGCTAGGCTCCTGAGTCTGGTGGGGACGTGGAGAAACTTTATGTCTAGCTAAGGGATTGTAAATACACCAATCAGCACTGTGTATCTAGCTCAAGGTTTGTAAACACACCAATCAGCACCCTGTGTCTAGCTCAGGGTTTGTGAATGAACCAATCAACAATCTGTATCTAGGTACTCTGGTGGGGACATGGAGAACCTTTGTCTAGCTCAGGGATTGTAAAAACACCAATCAACGCCCTGCCAAAACAGACCACTTGGCTCTACCAATCAGCAGGATGTGGGTGGGGCCAGATAAGGGAATAAAAGCAGGCTGCCCGAGCCAGCAGTGGCAACCCACTCGAGTCCCCTTCCACATTGTGGAAGCTTTGTTCTTTTGCTCTTTGCAATAAATCTTGCTGCTGCTCACTCTTTGGGTCCACAATGCCTTTATGAACTGTAACACTCACCGTGAAGGTCTGCAACTTCACTCCTGAAGCCAGAGAGACCACGAACCCACTGGGAGGAATGAGCAACTCCAGACGCGCCGCCTTAAGAGCTGTAACACTCACCACGAACATCTGCAGCTTCATTCCTGAGCCAGCGAGACCACGAACCCACCAGAAGGAGGAAACTCTGAACACATCCGAATGTCAGAAGGAACAAACTCCGGACATGCCCCCTTTAAGAACTGTAACACTCACCGTGAGGGTCTGCAGTTTCATTCTTGAAGTCAGTGAGAACAAGAACCCACCAATTCCAAACACAGTGTGAAGGGTGTGCTGGACCAGTGTGGGGTGTTCTGGGGTGGCCTAGCCCATGAGTCGTGTTTGTTCCACCAGGGCTGCTATGTCAAGGACCTCAGCCATCTGGGCACGGACCTGAGGAAAACTCTCATCCTGGACAACTCGCCTGCTGCTTACATCTTCCACACAGAGAATGCAGTGCCTGTGCAGTCCTGGTTTGATAACATTCCAGACAGCAGCTGCTGCACCTGATATCAATCTTTGAGGAGACGAGTGGAGCAGATGGTGTCTACACTAGCCTTGGGCAGCAGTGGGCCGTTAGCCTTCCCTGCTTCCCAGCAATGGCCACCACAGTAGGGGATTTTCCCACACTGTGCCTTTATGATCAGCCTGAAAGAGTGAAGGCTGGAACACCTACCCACATGGGCCTGGAAAGAGTAAGAAATGATTGAAAAGAGCTTTAGGACAGCTTAGATGCCCAGTGAGGGAATGCCAGACCAAGGATACCCAGAGCTACCTGCCATCAAGTTGTTGGGTTCCCGAGATGTAGGTGTGAGAGAAAGAAAGAGAGCATGTATGTTTTGCCATGAACTGTGGCCCCAATATATAGTGTTTCAGTGGGGGAGAAGCTGAAGGACAAATACTTCCCAAGTTAGCTTGTCTCCTCTCCTGTCACCCTATGAGCCCCTGAGCTCCATAGGGATGAAGACTCTTGAAGGCTCCATTGTAAACCTGGTGTTTCCTCAGTGCTGCAAGGCCTATGCCGAGGAGAAAGGAAAGGTATACCTTTGGGTGTTCCAGACACACATCTTTCTGAAATATTTCTCCAGCCAGTTGTTGCAGACAAAAGACTATATTTCTGGGAAGGTGGGGACTTATGTCCAGACCAGTACCCAAGCCATCAGGTCTTGTGGCCCAAAGGCTGTGCTTACTTAAGTCCAGCCAAGTGCCTGGGATGGATCTTTTCTGCATCTCCCCAAGACTCACCACTTAGCCTAGCCTCAAACCTGTGGGGAAGGAAGTTATCTCCCCACTCTGCAAGAGGAGAAATAACTGATTTTGGTTCTTTTGACTCTGTTTTAAAATTCTCTTTTAAAAAAAAGCCTATCTGAAACTAAAAAAAAAAAAAACAAACAAGGAAAAAAGATGTCAGACTTAAATAGGTGAAAAACACACAGATATATCTATAAGCAACAAACACAGCTAATTCACACATATATTAAACATCACTTTGAGATAAAGTGTACTGAGCTAAAAATTATCATTCAACTCATGATATCAAGCTTTAAAAGCAAGAATACAATTAACTGATCTGAGAAAACATACCCAAGAAAAGAAACGCAATAACACGCAATTGATAATAAGAAAAGAGATTTTAATAAATAAAATCCTGAATACATCATAGATTTAAAAGAAAAAAAAATTTTTTTTTTTTTTTTTAGGACAGAGTCTTGCTCTGTCGCCCAGGCTGGAGTGCAGTGGCGTGATCTTGGCTCTGCCCAATGGGTTCACGCCATTCTCGTGCCTCAGCCTCCCGAGTTACTGTGAATACAGGCGCCCGCCACTATGCCCAGCTAATTTTTTGTGTATTTAGTAGAGACGGGGTTTCACCATGTTAGTCAGGATTGTCTTGATCTCCTGACCCCGTGATCCACCCTCCTCGGCCTCCCAAAGTGCTGGGAATACAGGCATGAGTGATCACACCCGGCCAAAAAATGACTCTTTAGATATCTACACCATTCAACTGCGTGCACTCATGAAAAGCAGACATTTTAAGTCATTGGAATTTAATAAATTGCAGTAAAATTATACAGAAAATACATTACAATCATTAATAACAGGCTCTAAAGAGACGAATTTAATTAATAATCATTAAAAAGATAGGAGAATTTAATTATGTCCTCAATATATTTCTGCTCTTCTTACCACAAAATATAATAAAACTATATGACTATAATATAGCTTTCAGGAGCTAAAAAAGCCTTATGTTTCGAAATAAAAGAACAACAAAAATTTTGCAAAATACGCTGAGCATTACTGAAGTATAAAGTAAATATCTGGAATGAAAATATACCATCATTTAGATACAGACTAAAAAAAAGTATATAAATGTTAATGATTCCTTTCTGCCTGCAGTGAGCTTGAAATTACAACCAAAAATTTTAATAAATATGTTGCACCTACAAGAAATTTTATTAATAGCTTACATAATGTGTAAATTTGAGCAATTTATTTTAGAATTTTTGAATCTAAAAATCACCAGCTTGACATTCATTTCAAAAAGTGAAATATAAACGAGAGTAACATAAGCAAGATGACAGAATGGGTGGTTCTGCGTGCACATCCCCCACAACATAATGCAGCTGCCACAGCAAACATAAGTGCTTTCATGAAAGCCTTGGAATCCAGTTCAGAGTATGTGACACCCAGCTGGAGGCAAAGACCAAGGAACACATCTTCAGAGGGTAAGCACTTGACCAAGTGTCAAGCTTGCCAATCATGGTCCTGGCTTCAAAACCGAATACTGCCACATCTTACTGTAGACTTGCCTATAACTCATTTGACCTTGGTCCTGCCACTGCAACTATCTGCCAAAAACACGAGAATTCATACTCACCTGAGACAGGTGACAGGCCGGCAGAACTTGGTTCTCTCTATAGTCCCTGAATCAGGGAAAACCCACCTTCTTTACTTCTCCAGCCATGGTCTAGAAGAAATCTTCACATTGATAAGATGAAATGCTAACTAACAGTATGAAAAATACTAAAGTACAAATGTCACTAAAAATGCTAAATACAGACCGAAATTCAGAATACTCTAAATTGTTATCATCTTAAACCAGACTATTAAAATACAAGATGTTTTATATAAGTCTCTTGATAACCACTAGGAAAAAAACTGTGATAAAAAAAGAGAAAGTAATTAAAGCATATACAAACAACAAAAATTACACATTGGACATGGTGGCTCCTGCTTATAATTCCAACACTTTGGGAGGCCAAGGTGGAAGAATCATAAGCTCCTTGGGTGTTGTGGTGTGTGTCTGTAGTCCAAGCTACTTGGGCGGCTAAGTTGGGAGGATTGCTTGAGCCCAGGAGTTTGAGGCTACAGTGAGCTGTGATATGCAACTGCACTTCAGTCTGAGCAAGAAAGCATAACTTTGTCTCAACAAAAATTAACAATACCACAGGAAAGACAGAACCAGAAAAAAAAGAAGCAAATTTAAAATGGACAGAAAACCACAAATTTACAATGCTAACTGCTTACCTATCACTACCTTACAAATAAAAAGATTAAATTATCTACTAAACAGATACTGCTGTAGACTGAATGTCATCTCCAAAATTTAGGATAAAATTTAATAGCCAATGTGTTAGAATTAAGAGGTGGAAACTTTAAAAATTAATTAAGCTATAAGAACTCTGCCATCATGAATGGACTAATGTTCTTATTATGGGAATGGGCTAAATATAACAAGAATGGATCTGTTATATATTTAAAAAAAAGCTCTCTCTCCCTCACATCTTTGGCCAAGTTATTATCCAGCAACTAGACTTTCAACAGATACCAGTATCATGTTTCTTGCCTTCCCAGCCTCCAGAATTATGAGTCAAACAAAATTCTATTCTTTATTACCAGTCTGTGATATTCTGTTACAGCAGCCAAAAGACACTAAAGCAGACAGAGTAGATAAATGAATCTTTTAAACCTGGTAATATGCTGCTTACAGGAGACTCAATTATGAATTAAGAGCATAGGCTAAAAGTGAAAGGATAGAAAATGATATTACATGCAAATAATAATCAAAGGAGTGCAATGGTAGTTATGCTTAAATTAGACAAAATAGACTTTCTAGCAATGTCTCTCACAAGCATGAAATGAGTTTACCATACTATAATAATAGAGGTTAATTTGTCAAGAGAATATAGCTATATATATTTATGTGCCCAAAAGGGAGGCTTCTAAATATAAAAAGCAAATATTGCCAGAACTGTAGGGAGAAGTAGAAAGAAATCCAATAATAGAAAACTTTAATGAAATGTATAGTAAAGGACAAATAGTTAATAGCATTGTAAATTGGCAAGGGAAAGCTGGTCTCATGTGTTGCATTTGAGAATGCAGCAAAGAAAGTGGGACCTTAGAATTTTACTGCAAGTCTGAGTTAGGCTGAAAAACAGGGTGGTCGATTAGAGGCTCCATTTGCCATACATTAAAAAAACAGGAGGAAACCAGTCCTCTTCTGGAGTGTTCAAATAATTAAAGAGCAGAAAACTAGACTAAAGTGGCTCTAGTGCCCTGTGTTCATAGGTTAAAAAAAAAAAATTTAAAACCTAACTCAAATACATTTCCTATAAACCATTATCTTAGCCTGAAACAAAATGCAGATTTAACCAATGACAAACATACAATTAACCTGTGAATATGTAACTAGGAAATTTCCATCTGCATAGTTCAAATAAGGCGATTACATAACTGGAAACAATTTATGAAGTTGGGTTGCTTTCTCATGCATCTTATAAAAGCCTTTCCTTTATGACCCTCAGGTGGACCACAAATCATGGCTGGGTGCTTTCCATTTCAGCAATCACCGTTTGTTCAGATAAACTGGTTAACGTTTTAACATAGACTCCCGTTAATTTTTAACAAGAGAGACTGTGGACCCCACGGGCCGCAGCTCCTCCCACGCAAACACCCAGTCGTGGTTTTTCCCTGATGACCCACCTGGCATCCCTGAACAATCTGGGAAATACTCATGGCTGTGGGCGCAGAGCAGGGCGCTGCCCAGGGACAGGACCGAATGGGCCGGGCGGGACGTGGGGGTCCTCGCTGCTGGCCCAGCGGCCATCTTGCAGCCACAGGGGATTGAGGGCCAAGCTGCGGGAGGCTCGGAGCTAACCGTGGGGAGGCCGGTCCTGCCGGTTTCGCAGGCTGCTCTCCCCTCTCGGGACGCCGAACCCCGCATACTCACCATTTCCCAGCTTCCATGATGTCCTGGCAGCTTAACTGTGCGTCCCCAAGGACCTACACAGCACAGAGCAACAGGGGCTGTGAGAGAGTAGCCCGGGGCTCCCAAGGTGGAGGAGACGAAAGAGGAGACGGATCCCAAGCCCCTGTGCCAGCGCCAGCGAGAGACAAAGACCCCGCCAAACGCCGGAAGCCACGCCCTCCTTTCCTCTCCTCTCCCACTGCGCGCCTGATTGGGCGGTTCCCACATCAGTGTCACTGATTGGATAAAACTCTAGGACTCACCCACCCCCGCCTTACTCATGCCCCTACCCCAACTCCCCCTCAGCGTTAGTGCATTTTTGTTAGTTTGTTTTACTTTAAGTTCTGGAATACATGTGCAGAACGTGCAGGTTTGTTACATAGTTTTACGTGTGCCATGGTGGTTTGCTGCATCTATCAACCTGCCATCTAGGTTTTAAGCCCCACATGCATTGGGGATTTGTCCTAATTTTCTCACTCCTCTTGACCTCAATCCCCTAACAGGCCCCAGTGTGTAATGTTTCATTCCCGGTGTCCATGTGTTCTCATTGTTCAACTCCCACATATGAGTGTGAACATATGGTGTTTGGTTTCATGTTCCCGTGTTACGTTGCAAAGATAATGGTTTCCAGCGTCATTCACGTCCCTACAAAGGACATGAACTCATTCTTTTTATGGCTTAATATTACTTCATGGTGTATATGTGCCACATTTTCTTTTTCCAGTCTATCAATGATGGGCATTAGGGTTGGCTCCAAGTCTTTGCTATTGTAAACAGTGCTGCAATAGACATATGAGTGCATGTGTCTTTATGCTACAATGATTTATATTCCTTTGGGTATATACCCAGTAATGAGATTGCTGGGTCAAATGGTATTTCTGGTTCTAGATCCTTGAGGAATCACCACACTGTCTTCCATAATGGTTGAACTAATTTACAGTCCCTCCTGCAGTGTAAAAGCATTTCTATTTCTCCACTGCCTCACCAGCATCTGTTGTTTCCTGACTTTTTAATAACTTCCATTCCAAATGGTGTGAGATGTTATCCCATTGTGGTTTTGATTTGCATTCCTGTAATCATCAGTGATGATGAGCTTTTTTCTTTTTTCTTTTTGTGTATTTGTGGACCACATAAATGACTTCTTCTTCTTCTTCTTCCTCTTCTTCTTTTCTTTTTATTTATTTTATTTATTATTTTTGTTTCTAAGATGGAATCTTGCTCTGTTACCCAGGCTGGAGTGCAGTGGCAGGATCTCGGCTCACTGCAATATCTGCCACCCAGGTTCAAGTGATTCTCTCGCCTTAGCCTCCCGAGAAGCTGGGATTACAGGCCACCTGCCAATAGACCCCGCTAATTTTTTGTGTTTTTAGTAGAGACACAGTTTCACCATGTTTCCCAGGCTGGTCTTTAACACCTGACCTCATGATCCGCCTGTCTCCACGGCTGAAAGTGCTGGGATTACAGGCTTGATCAACCACGCCCAGCCAAATGTCTTCTTTTGAGAAGAGTCTGTTCATATTCTTTACTGACTTTTTGATGGTATTTGTGTGTGTGTGCAAATTTGTTTAAGTTGCTTGTAGATTCTGCATATTAGACCTCTGACACATGGTTAGATTGCAAAAATATTCTTTCATTCTGTAGGTTGCCTGGTCACTCTGATGATAGCTTCTTTTGCTGTGCAGAAGCTCGTTAGTTTAATTATATCTCATTTGTCAATTTTAGCTTTTGCAATTTAGCGATTGCTTTTGGTATTTTATTCATGAAGTCTTTGCTCATGCCTATGTGTTGAATGGTTTTGCCTAGGTTTTCTTCTAGGGATTTTATGGTTTGGTGTTTTACATTTAAGACTTTAATCCATCTTGATGTAATGTTTGTATAAGGTGTAAGGAAGGAGTCCAGTTTCTGTTTTCTGAATGTGGCTAGCCAGTTCTTTCAGCACAATTTGTTAAGTAGGAAATCTTTCCCCATTGCTTGTTTTTGTCAGGTTTGTCGGAGATCTGACGGCTGTAGTTGCATGATGTCATTTCTGAGATCTCTGTTCTGTTCCATTGGTCTATATATCTGTTTTGGTATCAGTACTGTGCTGTTTTGGTTACTGTAGCCTTGTAGTATAGTTTGAAGTCTGGCAGCAGGATGCCTCAAGCCTTGTTGTCTTTGCTTAGGATTATTTTGGGTTGACAGGCAAACAGGCTCGTATAGTTGGGGTCACATGCCCAGAGTATCACAGCTAATTAAGACGTGAGCTGAGAATTGAAATGCACATGCTCCTTCCCTTACCTGGGTCTGTTGTATAATGCATCTTAGCAGATATTTAAGGGTACGAATTAGAATATTTGGACTTCTTTTTAACTACTTTTTAACCTGCATTTTGATAATGCAGGAAAGACCTTCATCCCATCCCTGAGCCCCTCTTTGAGAACGCTGAACCCCACAGCTGACCACATTGTGGGGTGGCCATTAGGAATCAGGTGGGGAGCGGGGCCGGGAATAAATACGCAAGAATTATGTCGCCCAAATTTGCTCATCTTAGAAAGTCTCCTCCATTCTGTGAGAAGTGATTATTCCAGGGTAATTGTGCCCTGATGCGCTGCATCTCAGTCTGACTTGTCTTTTTGACAATCACTGGATTACTCTCATGAACGGGGATATTCCTCTTTCTATTTTAAAACGGCCAACTGTCCTCTGCAGGTGTCCTGATTTGCTAGTTTAGACCCTGAAGGTAGCGGTGAGAAAATATTTGGGCCACATCAGAATACCTATTCTCAGCTGCAGGATATATAGAAATTTCTTAACAATATCTAACCGTTTTCTCAATAACCATTATATGTAACATTGATAGCTTGGAGGGCAGGGAAGGACACAGATAACAAAATCTTGAAAGTTTAATTTGTTTATAAGATTTTTTTGGTTCTTGTTTAGTTTTTGGATACAAGGTCTTGCTCTGGTGTCCAGGCTGGAGGGCAGTGGCATAATCATAACTCATAATTTGGTTGTAACAGTTCTTTAAAATATATTTTTGCTGAGAGTGGTAGCTCACACCTGTAATCTAAACATTTTGGGTGGCCAAGGTGGAATCATCGCCTGATCCCAGGAGTTGAAGACGAGTCTGGGCAACATAAGTAGGCTCAGTCTCCAGAAAAAAATTTAAAAATTGGCTGGGTGTAGCTTTGCATGCCTGTAGTCCCAGCTAGTTGAGAGGCTGACGTGAAAGCATCACTGGAGCCTAAGAGTTTGAGGCTGCAATGACCCATGATTCAGCCACTGCACTGACAGAGTGAGACACGTGTGTGCGTGTGTGTGTGGGTGTGTTTATAAAAAATTTGTATGTGAAAAAAATTCAAGCACGGGAGAAAAATGAAAGCCCATGTTGGAGGATGTGGAGAAATGTGAGTATGGCTCCAGCAACTCAGTGAGACTTTGTTTTCCATCTTGAAGAATTGCCCATCCACACTGAAACCATAGCCTAACAAATGCCCGTTCTCACACTATGCCTGCTGGGATACCAGTATGTAGCCTTTTGAAAGAAATAAAATTTTTCACCTAAGAGAAGGACAAGAGAAAAGGAGGGTTTCACATCTAAAGCCTTCATTTTCTTTATGAATCAAGAGCAACTTGTCATTTGAGTTGTCCAAAGGCGACTGGTAGCACTAATACACTTAATGAATCAACCAGGAAAAATGGGCCTCTCAGATGAGGAGGAGGCACAATGGTAAAAAAAAACCCAATCCATTCTCAGGTTTGCATGGTGCTCGCATCTCAAGAAGTGGTATTAGCCATGTGAACCGTGTTCAATGGACAAGCCAGAGGAAAGATTAGTACAACACAACTATGAGGCCGCAAATCAAACTGGTAGTGGGAGCATGCATGAGGCTTCAGTGGCCGAGACGTTGGTGGCTACCCTTGGGTGTCACTTAAACCTTCGAAGTGACGGACTTTTTTTTTCCCAATTGGCTCAGAGAAACTACTAAACATTAAAATTGAGATTTGTTTTTCTTTTCAAAATTTCTAAGACATAGAGGACTCTCTAACACTCCAAAAGACATTCAGCTATTCATGCAGCTGAGTCCCTGCCTGCTCTGTAGAGGGATTGCAGAGCAGCAGCTACCAGCTTTAGTAGGTTTAAGCTCCTCCTTTCATAGGGAGAGGCCACCCCCACACAACCACCCTAACTTCATAGGCTCTGGCTGTCAGGTGCACCTGGAGGACTGTCTTCCTCCCATCTCACTATCTCTCCAAGACAGTCCAGCTCAATGTAAAACCTACCCTAGGATGGCGGTAGACTCTCTTCCATTCTCCTAGCACAGTGTGACTTCTGGAGAGTGCTCCCCCTTCTTCTTACCTCAACTGATGTGAAAAGATCCCGTTCCCGGGCAGTTAGATGTTCAGTGAGATAAGAGGCCCAGCATGTGCAGGGCCTGGCCCCACAGCGTGGCACCTCTCCCTTACCTTGCCTTCATGCTGGCCTTTTCTCTTCTGTCACCAATGTCAGGTGATGGTCACCTGTGCCACACTGGCATGAGCTTGGTAAGTAGCAGGGGTGTAAACCCCAACAGATTTCCTGTGACTCTACCCTCTTACCTCCCACTCAAGTGACATTATAAGCATAATTTTACATTTGATCTAATTTATGCATAACTTTTTTATAACATTTCTGACAACAGCCCTCACAACCAAATGAGTCTGGGTTACAGAACACACGGGTGAGGCTGGGGTAGCAGGTTTCACTTACTTTATTCCAATGTGAAATGAAGATTGATGATTTAAAAGCAAAACAAAGTTGTTTATCAGCTGTGGGGTTGCTACACTTGCTAGCTCATGCTCACTTCCTTTGAAACAAGGTACTGGACAGATCATATTCATAAGTAGCTCTTTGCAAAACCCCAGACAGAAGTCCCAGTCAGACACAGCTCCCTCAGGCTCACAGGGCGGCAACCTCCTCCTCCTCCATGTTGGGCTCTGACAGCAGGCAATGGAAGCAGCACAGGCAGCAGGGGACAGGGAAGGCCTGGGACAGTAGGGATCCCCAAATGCCCCAGAGCTATTCTCTGTAGAAGGGCGCACTCTCGTCTCACTCTTTCAGTGCAGTGGGTGAATCATGGGTCACTGCAGCCTCAAACTCTTAGCCTCCAGTGATGCTTTCACCTCAGCCTCTCAAGTAGCTGTGTGGCAAAAAGCCTCCTATTTTTTGACTTAAAACCTGGACTTTAAGCCAGGTTTGGCCTGGGAATAGTGGCAGCAAAAGCAGCAGCCAAATATACACACTCTAGATGTCTACACTCATGGACACAGGCATATTCCACACTTGCTGGAGCACGAGAGGCCTGAGAGGCACCTGTTTGCCAGCTGCTATCTGATGTCCACACACCCCATTCACGTGTCTTCATTTAGGTCTCTGCATCATATATTCGCTCAGCCAGTGCAAACACATCTTCTGGGGGGAGTCATGAATTGCAGCACCATCCCCACTTGTACCGGGAGGGAGTCAGGAGGAATCTGGTCAGCTCCTAATCCCCCAGGACAAAGGTGATGCCCTCTTTTCAGGACTTACATCCAGCAGAGCCATCTCGGGATGGGTTTTTCAAACACAAGCAACATGAGGTAGCAAGCATGTTGTGACAGGCTCAGGGCCATGGGCAGCCGGCTGCTGGAGAAGCAGCACAGGGCAGGCACATCTGCGGGTGGCACCATGAAAAGCCAAGACAGCCACAGCCTCTACCCCCAACAGCCCCAGCCCAGATGGCATTCAAATCTTCCCGGATAGTATTTGGGTACCCGATGCCCATCAGTCGCGGGCTCATTAGCATGGTCTTGGTGGTTACTCAGGGACTAAGGAGAGGGGGTGAGGGATGTAGATCCAGGGTGGGCGCCGCCTCACGGCCAGAGTCCACCTGACTGCAGGCCAGCAAGCAAGCCCAAGCAGCTCAGCTCTAGTCACCTCTGGCTGCACTTCCTATGTATACTTTACACAAAGGTAGAAAAAGAGGTCAACATTTGCTGTTGTGACATGAAAGTCTATGCCCCATTAAGACCTTAAAATGCCATTGTCTTAAGCCCTCTTTAATAAAATGTACACAAATAAACACATACAAGCTGAAACTACT
The DNA here is from genome assembly GCF_028885655.2 of Pongo abelii. NCBI lineage: Eukaryota > Metazoa > Chordata > Mammalia > Primates > Hominidae > Pongo > Pongo abelii. The sequence goes on from NC_072002.2 coordinate 1,358,870, forward strand.
ATAAATGAAGTATTAGGATTTTTTAAACCCATAAACAGACACTGTTCGGTTGCAGAGAAAGTGAGATTCTAAAGCAGCTGACCACAAAACAGCCCCGCCATATCCCAGGCGGGCCAGGCAGTCTCAACACTACAAGGCCACGTGATGTTCACAGAGGACGACAGCTCCCATGAGTATTCTAAGGCACTGTGTTAGCTTCTCACTCACAGTCTCAGAATACCCTGTGAGGGGAGGCCCCGCCTCACTAGAGCACAGGAGTTTCCTGAGTTCTTCCCAGAAAACGGTCATCAAAGTGTGGAGCAGGGGAAGCTCACACAGAACAAGTGAGTCCCTAGGGTCTCTTTAACCTCCCTCAGCTCCTCCACATGGGTCCCTGAGGGAAAGTGAGCAGCCTCCTAACCCCCTTGATAGGGTTCCAGTCCTGCAGGTCTGGACTCTCTCATTTTGTGCTACCATCGGGGGTGACAATGCAAACACCGGCCCCCTTATTTGCCATCTCTCAATGCCAGGCCAGGCCCAGAGCCCTTTGATGACACAGCACAGGGGATGCTCAAGGCTCACCTCCGCACAGTCACTTGTAGTGTACTGAGATGAGCAAGCAGGTGCAAGTAGACACAAATCTCCATGGGCATGGCCTCAGTCATGTTCCACAGGCTCAGGGCCTCGCTGATGAGCTCACAGCCCTCCTTCAGGAATCCTGCAGATCACACCCTCAGGGAGCAGTGCTCAGATGAGCAGGCAGATCCCACATCCTCCACCCCATGATGCTCTGTTCCACTTTGAAGGCTTCTGCATTGGCCAGTCCGCACTGATTTCTGGTGAGATGTCCGAGTTGAAGTGAATGTTGAAGGCCACACAGCTGATGGAGCTCACTGCCTTGCCCATGTTGTACATCACCTCCTGGCTCCAAGGGTCAGCTGTGGAGACACAGCTTGATGGGAGGTAGCCCCACTCCACCATCAGTGGTGCTGTGTTGCCGTGATCTGCACCTCCCAGGTCCTTGCTGAGGCGTCGGCATGCTTCTCTAAGGGACTGGGTCACGATGCACCCTTGGTAAGGACCAGCTGGCAGTACAGGCTGGACACTTCCTCAGCCTCCCCAGCAGCCCCGCCAGTGCTGTCATCTGTGTGATGATCTCCGTGGTAAGATTATGGGAAATTTTTTAAAGCATCATTTCCCCGTTCACTTCCCTATCTTAATAACAGCACTGATAAGTTTTAAGCCCCAGCAAGCTGAAACTGCAAGACATATGATCTTCTGCCTTAGAAGGGCCATGTTAGGGCAGTGTGTGCCCAGGTGAGAGCCCCATGGTTGTTAGTGGAAGTGGGGAGCTGGATTGGCCTGGCCTCATAGCCTAGTGAAAAGTAGGACCCTCTCTTTCCAGAATATGAAAGTCTCAGAGGCTGGGAAAAGGTGCTTGGGTGGGCTGCCAAGAAGCAGAAGGCTAGAAGGCCTGGAATGAACCCCAACAGACTTCAAGATGCCTGAGAGGGCTGGGTTCATTCCAGCTTTCTTTGCTTTCATCCTGTTAGCAAGAAAACCTGCTTGCAGATGGCAGGCGGGCCTGAGGTTGCCATTCCCTCATCAGGGGCTATAGGCACATTTAATGTGGCTCTTTCTTGAAGCAGCTGCTCAGGCCGGTTCTTGCAAAGCAATTCCCTTATCCACAGGTCCTTGTTCCATCCAGGTGTCTGCAGAGGGACTAGGGAGGGAGACAAGGGCTCAGCCTGGGTCCCACAACCTGCTCTGAGATATCTCTTTTGTTACTTCCTCACAGATAGCCTCAAACTTCCAAATGAACAGACCAGCATGGAGGCTCCAGGAAAGTGCACAGAATTCTGTCTAGTACCCAGATGGAAGGGGGTTCCAAGTCAGGGCAGGGCCAGGCTGCATGTATCTCTTCAGGAATGTTCACCTCATGGTCCAACTTCAAGGTGTCCATCCTCTGTGTGCATGCAGTCCATGGAAGGCTCTGCCTGGGGAACCGTCCAGCTGCACACCTGCAATGTGTTGATGTCCCTCTTGAATGGGTGGTTGTGGGCCCCATGGCAGGCAGCAGAGAGGGAAATGCTCAGCCCACAAAGCCCAGAGCCCTGCCACAGTCTACTGTGAAGCCTCCACCTGCTCTAGGTTCTTGCCCTGAGAGGCTGCCCTGAAGTCAAACAGAAGCAGGTGAGCCTCTCTCCAGGGCTGCTCTCTCCCCCACTGACAGCTCCCTAGAGGGGGACTCAGATGGCGGCGACAGATTCCTCAGGCAGAAGGACTGGAGTTTAGGCTGACCGATTCATTCCATACCCCCACATGACATGACACAAGGCAGGGGATGTGGGACAAAGGCATTGCCTTTTCTTCTGGCATGAAGAATGGCTTAGGAAGCAGGGTCTGGTGGGGCTGGGGTTGAGCGATAGGCTGTGGGCCACAAGGAGTGCTCCAACACTGAGTAAGTGTCCTGGTTACCTGCCCACAGACCTAGAACAGGTGGCATCCCAGGAGCCTGGGAGGGGCTGGCAGAGACTTACTGTTCCCAGCAAAAGCCCCATGTGGATGCAGTAATGCTGCCTGCTTGTTGGCTGTAATTACAAACAGGTACGTGAGGTCCCCATGCATCTTGCAGCTCTCAGAGAGTGGGTTCCAGCTGCTCATGGTAGGCACTTTTAGTCACTGAACGTGCTTCAAAAATGGCCAAGCTTGACTAAGCCAGGCGTCTTGCTGTGAGATCCTCCACCCAACTGAGGACCTTTTTCTTTTTCCCCCTGGCAGTTTCACCTTACAATTATGGTTCTGGAGACACGATGGCCCCTCTTGGACTCCCGGGAGAATGTGCTCAGGTGACACACAGTCGAAAGAGCCCATTTCCATGCCATTCTTCCATTTCCCACTGTTTGAGGGGCCGAGGCCGGTGATCAGCACAGGGCCACCCAGGGCCAGCTGTCTGCAGCTAAATGTCATGCTGGTCTGGATGTCTCAGGGCCAGAAACCTCCAGGTGAGATGGGCTGGTCCTCAGCACCTGGCTTCCATGCTCCTTTTTCCTCTGTTCAATCCTGGCCCCAATGCCTCCCGCAACTTTCAGGTCACCATTGGCGAAGATGCTCAGGAAGAACAAGCAGCTGCACTCAAACCTGCTGAAGGTGGCATATGGGTCCAGGCTCTTGAGCTGATCTTGGACGTGGTACATGTAGCTGCAGGCCTTGAGCAGTGTGTGTCGCTCTTTCCGGAAGTAGGGGAAAAGGATTTTCCAGGGTCCTACGCCTTAGAATGACCCATCTAGCACAGAAAATAGTTTGTAAGGTGCTGTCATGTGTGATTTTAATTTTCAGCTTTAGGCTTTCATATTCAAATTCCACAATAAACACATAAGGTGGGGTTCTGATTTCAACACACACACACATTTTCTCTCTCCCTCTCTCTTAGAAACTTCCAGTGCATTCACTCTGAAAGCCAAAGTCCTCCCAGAATCTTGTGAGAATCTAAATGATCTGAATAGTTTGTCATTGCTTTTGGGGATCTGGGAAAATCTCTGCACATTTCTGGAGACCGCTGTTATGTCATTTTCTATAAATCTGTTGGGTTTCAATTCAGAAGTGTGTGAAGGGAGTTGTGGCGGAATTGGCATTTGGTTTAGAAATTCCAGGAACACCAGAGACAGATGATACTTGTTTTCAGCTTCATAACATCAAGTCTTATGAAGGCTAAAACCTAATTCTACAAAAAAATTAGACTGAAAAACTTTATAGGCAAAAATTATCTTATTAAAAAGGAAAATCTAATTATTTTATTTAAAAATTTTCTTTTTCTTGGTAGGACCTAATCATAGAAATTTGAACTCTGTATGCCAACAGCCTCTATTGTAGGATGGCTTACTGTATGTATTCATTTTACAGATTTCTTACAAAAACTTTTTCCTTAAGGGAAATTATAATACTGTTCGACATATATTGAATTCCCAATTATTACCTTATTTCTCACTTATTATTTTATGATTCTGTCTTCTTTAATATGAAGATTACTATGACTGTGTGTTCACTTTCTGAATTATCATGTGTCACATTAGTCTGTAATTTCAGTTTGAAAAGTTCTAAGATAGCATATATATTCAATATATTGCTAATATATTCAAATGAATATATTATGTATGAATTATATAATTAATAATTTATTAATATATTTAGCTTTATGTTTAACTGACTCTAGGCACTATGTTACTATTAGCATTTTCTTCCAGGTTTCCCAACTTTTATTTGACTGATAGTACAATTTATTTCCAATTTTTATTTTATATATCAATGTTTTATATTGTATTTACAATATTTATATTTTTACCATATATAAAAATGTAAGACTTTTCTATTAAAGGCTAGATTACAGCCTTACCGTTTTGTGTAAGAAAAGCAACAATGCATCAAGTAGCATAATATAAAATTTTCTCTAGTATTACTTAAAGGCTTATTCCTTAAAACTTTCGCATCACAGCTCTTTGTAAAAATTATGTGTTTTCTCTGAATTGTTGTTGCCCCAACTGTATCCAAATAATTCAAAATTTATAGTTTTCATGAATTCACAGGAAGAGTTGAAAATGGTAGTTACGTAGGATTCTTTTTCAGTTGGACACTATGTTCATTCAGGATTTTATGGATTAAAGTTTTCCTTAATTATGTTTTATAATTTTATGTTTCTGCATTTTTTAGAGTAGGCTGTCTCACATCAGTTAATTGTGTTTTTAGTTTCTACCTGTTTATTATGATTTTGAATTACATTATTCAAATAAGAATTTGGGGGTCAATGTTTCTTTTAACTTTGTTTTGCAATTTTACATTTCTGTGTTTCATGTTTTAGGGTAGGGCACCTTACATCAGTTTATTATTTTTAGTTTTAATTTATATAATGTAATTTTGTATGACAATATTCAACTCTGTACACCTTAAGACAGTGTGGTGCAAAAGTCAAATATTAACCATCCATATGTCTTTTGTTAATATAATGATTTAAGTGTTTGTTTGCTTGTATAAATATGGCCCCTATTTTGTTTATGACTTGTATATTTTCTTCTTGTTTGATGGCCAATAATTGATTCTGTATAAGTGAGTAATCATGGAAGTTGTCTTAATTTCAACATCTATTGTTTATATTATCTTAGTGTGAAAGAAAGATTTATGCGATTGGAAGATAATTTTTCAAAAACTTTGTAACTCTGACTCTTCGGGTGTCTCTTTTTTTTTTTTTTCAGCTTTTGACAGATTCTTACCCTGTCGTCAAAGTGCAGTGGCACAATCTTGGATCACTGCAACCTCTGCCTCCCAGGTTAAAGCAATTCTCCTGCTGCCGCCTCTTGAGTGGCTGGCATTAAAGCTGTGCACCGCCACACCTGGCTAATTTTTGTATTTTTCATAGAGCTGGGGTTTCACCATATTGGCCAGGCTGGTCTTGAACTCATGGCCTCAAGTAATCTGTATGCCCCAGCCTCCCAGAGTGCTGGGATTACAGCCATGAACCATCACTCTTGGCCCTTGAGTGTCGTTTTCAATTTAGATTGTGGAAAAAATACATAACAAAAAATTTAGAATCTTTAACATTTTTCCTTATCTAGTTCAATCATGTTAAGTGTATTTACACTGTTATGCAACATATTTGTAAAACTTTTTTCTTTTACAAAACTAAAACTCAGTACACATGAAATGACAACTACCCATTTTCCTTACCACCTAGCTCCTGATAAAAACCATTCTATTTTCTGTTTCTAAGCTTCAATACTTTAGATGTTACATATAAGTAGAATCATAGAGCATGTGTTTTATTGTGACTAATTTTACGTAGCATCATGTTCTCAAGATTTCTCTTTATTGTGGATGGTACAAGATTTTCTGCCTTTAAAACCTGAGTAATAGTCCATTACTTTTATATTACAAATTGTATTTATTTATTTATTCTATCAGGAAACTTTGTGTTGCTTTCACCTATTCACCTCTGTGAATAATGCTGCAATGAATATGGGTGTGCAAATAACTATTTGCTCATATGTGCCAGGTTGACGTCTGTGCTATCTTCTGTTTTATTGGAAAAAGTGTCTGTCTTTATGCCAGAAACAAACTGTTTTGATTACTGTTGCTTTGTAATGTGCTTTGAAATCAAAAAAGGTGAGGTCACTAACATTGTTTTTTTTTTTTAATATTTTTGGGCTCTTTATGTTCGCTTGAGATTCCATATAATTTGTTGGTTCCTTTTTCTATTTCTAAAAAAAAAAAATTTTTAATTTAAAAGGGATTACATTGAATCTGTAACTCGCTTTAGGCATCATGAACATTCTTCATAATATTAAGTCTTACAACTCTTAAACATGAGCGTGCTCAAAAGTGAGTTAATTTCCATATATATGTTGCTGTTTTTGTTTTCTTCTGTTATTGATTTCTAGTTTTATTCCATTTTGATCAGAAATAATAGCCACTGAAAGGCTAAACCACTCTGGGAAGTGACCTCCATTACAGAACATTACAAAGATATGTGAGGGCACCGCTTCTGCCCTGATGGGCTACAGGGATGAATTCTCTGGGATGACACATTGCAGACAAATGCAGGGAACAATATAATCCCCTTTTCATGTAAGCTCTTCCTTATTTTTGTAGAGTATTAGTGATAGTGGTGGCTTTTAAGTCTTGGAGAAGGTCTGGCAGTACCGTGAAGCTGCCAGCTATAGATGACAGCAGGGGTGAATAATTAAAACTATACAAACTGTAGTAACATGAATAAATACAGCCTAGTGTAAAGTAAAATCAACACAAAGGCCTCCTCTGCTATTTCTACAAGAATGTAGAAAGGGACTTTACTCTTAACCCAGTTGCCATTGGGACTAGTTAAGGCTAGATATTTGGGGGGGAGATCTTTGGGTCACTCATGGAAACCCCCTACAGGAGAGCCCAGAGAAATTCCATATTTGGGTCTGGATCCTGGGCCCATCCTGGTTTTGTCAGGCCCCTCTCTGTAGAGACTCCCATGTGCCTGCTCTCACCGTAACTCACTGTATGCCATGCTTGGGGGTGTGGTGAACCTGCCAGTTGTCCGAGGTTATGGGGGAGTTGAACCCATCAAATATCTGCTCACTGATTTTTATGCAGCTCTACAAAGTGTGTTCCCAACAGCAAAGCCGGAAAAAAAAAAAAAAAGAAAAAAGAAAAAAAAAGTAGTTAATTGTCTGCTTTGTTTTTACCACCAGGTGACATCTCCATTAGAAATTCTGTTTCCTAGATCAGGAACATAGGCGTGTTCGCATAGACCCCTAGCCAATGAGGAAACCAGATGACAGCTTAAGGCCTTGGGATTCACATCTGAGTAGACACACTTTGTCCGCAACACTCAACTTTTTATTCCAACAGCCATGACTTGGGTATGAACATGACCGAACCAGCAGGGGTCCAATGCCTTACAACCTGCCCCTGTGAGGAAGAGCCCCTCCTTTCCTGCTCCCCCTGCAACACATGGTAACGGTAGGCAGGGTAGTGTTGCCCAGATTAGATGACAAGGGTGGCCTGGCATGGACGGACCTGCCCTGGGCCACTCTGTGTTACCTGTGTGTGCCTCTTGTCGAACGGCCAGTGGTACCAAGGATGTTGGCTGAGCCAATACGTATATTGTCAGAAAAGACTCTCACTTTGAGCCTTTCTCAGGCAAGAGTTTAGGAATATAGCATACAATGAGAATACAGTGCTCTCTCAAGCATCTCCCATGATATTAGCGAGATACAGGGCTGCTCTAGAATATAGTTGTCTGGTTCCCAAAGTTCTAAATTCTGTTAGGTTCCGTCACAAGGGAAGTCTGTTAACTTCTTCAAGGTTGTATCCCCTGAGCCCTTTTCCTCCATAAACCTATGCGAAGGCCCTGCTGGGCTGCTGATTGCTCACCCTCCTCTCCCATGTCAACTCTTTAACTGTAAACAGTTATGCAAACACAATTATGTCCCTTACTCCCCCAAAAAGACTTAAATGCAGCCAGGGCCCCAGGTTTGAGAGAACAGAGTTGGGTCAAAATCTTCTTTTCCTTTTCATTTCTGTGACCATATAAAAATCACTGTGTGCTTTAGGTCTCCCCAGCCCTAAAGTATGCATAATGGGATTATGCTAGCATCAACTTCCAGAAACAGTCATTGGCGATATATGAGATAGAATGAATAAAACTCGGTTGGATGTTGTGGCTCTTACCTGTAATCTTAGCAGATTGGTAGACCAAGGCGGGTGGAACACTTAAGGCCAGGGGTTTGAAACCAGCCATGACCAGCATGGCAAAAACCCTTCTGTACTAAAAATGCAAAAATTAGCCAGATGTGTTGATGCATGACTGTAATCCCAGGCACTCAGGAGGCTGAGGTGTAAGAATCACTTGGGCCCGGGAAGCAGAGATTATATTGAGTCATGATGGTGCCACTGCAATCCAGCCTGGGTGACAGAGCGAGACTCTGTCTCAAAAAAATATATAAATATAATGTATATATATATTTATATTTATATATTATATATAACTATATATAATATATAAACTTATACATATATATCTTTATATATAAAAGATATATATTTTATATATATAGCCTTATTTTTCCATTCTACAGCAGAAGAAGTTGAAATCAAAAGAAAATCAAATAATGTCTTCTGGCATTAAATATTCCAGTGCTGTCCATTATATTTAGAATCATATCTGTATGCCTCATGTCAGCCTATGTGGTGGGCGCCCCCAACACACTAAGTTGTGAGTGACTCTGTTCTGTAAAAACGCAGCTCACCGCTCAGTGCCTCAGAAGCCGGTACTATAACACCGGGTTTCCAACAAAGAGATGAGATTCCAGCTCAAGTCTGTTTCCCTGTGCTTACTTAAAGGTAGTAATATTCTCAGAAAGGTTTAGGAGGTGGGTTCTGGATTAGTAGGGAATTGCTGAAAGGAAAAATGTATGGAAAGTCATTGGGCATGAACAGTCATCTTTTCCAGCTACACACAGGTCACGTGTGCAAGTTTGGGGAGAGTTAGTATAAAACATATGATGGAAATTTGGGCTCTGACATCAGTGAGCTTATTTCACACAGACTCCAGTTGACCATATTGGTTCTGACCAATTTTAGCCAGTTTTTATAAGTCTCATAAGTGGAATAAATTTCAGTCTTTCAACAAGTTGTATCTTTTCTTATCTGTCATTCTGCAAACTGAAGTAATTTCTCCTAGTCACTGGTTTAACTATTTGGGGACCTGGTTCTAGTTTCTGTCAAAGAGAATACAACAAATGTGATAGGTTATCACTTCTGACTTAGTTCAGGCTTCTATACCAAAAAACATAGACTAGGCAACGTATAAACAAAAGACTTTAGTTCCGGAGGCTAGAAATTTGAGATTGGGCTTCCGGCATGGTTGGGGTCTGGTAAGGACTCTCTTCTGAGTTTCAACCTCCAGACTTCAGGTTGTATTCTCATTTAGCAGAGAGAGGGAGAGACAGCCTTCTGTGGTTTCTTTTACAAAGCTAGTAATCTCTATCATGAGGGCCTCATGCTTAGGACTTAATTACCTCTGACCTGCTAAGGCCATTACACTGGGGATTAAGGTTCTGGAATGTGAATATGGTGGGGAATCACATAGTCTATTGCAACTTCCAAAGTTATATTTCTAAAACTGCTACTATCTTCCTCCTACTTGCTCTGTCCTGTGCTTCCTCTCTCAATCTCTCTGTCTCCCTTTCTCTCTTTTTCTGTGCATATGTCTGTCTATCTCTTTCATCTTCCATCTCTCTATTATATTCCTCAAGATGAGGAAACGATCTCCAGTGTCCTAAGATGCTCTAGGCACAGACCCACATGATAGAGAACTGAGGAGATTCTCAGGCCAATCGAGAGTAAGAAACTTGGGCTCTCAGTTGACACTGAATCGTGCCAATTTTCATGAGGCAGATTGGAGGCTGATCTCTCCCCAAATCCAGCTTCAGTTGAAATCACATCCCCAGCCTCGTAAGAGACCTTGAGGCAGAGGCACCCAACAAAGCTATATCGAGATTCTGCTTCACAAAAACTGTGAGATAGTATTTGTTGTCAAAATGTGCTAAAATTCAAGGCAATGTTGTCAGAGAGGGGCAAATGACTAACCTCCTCTTTCAGGCCCCAGGATCCTCCCGCCTCTCTCTTCCTGTCTTTGTCAGGCTGCCTGCAACCACACTTGTCCCGTTATAACCTCCTCTGCTGAACTCACTTGTGCCTTACAGTCTCTTCACAATGAGTGACTTTTCCCTGTCACACTTTCCACATCTGCGCAGGACTGGCTCTTTGTTGTCATTCTAGTCACAGCATAATGTCACCTCAGCGAGACATTCATGTCCCCTCCACGCAACCTCTCCCCAGCCCTCCCTCACAACATTCTACTTTATTTCCGTTATAAAATGTTCTTTCCTTTCGCATGTACTTGCTTTAGTGTTTTTGTCCAGCAGTCCTCAGACTGTGAGCTCCCCGCGGGGAGGCAGGGATAACATAATCATTTTTGGTATCACATGGTGAACCTACCAAGGTAGCTGCCAGAGGGTGGGTGCTAGGGGAAGAGTCGCTGAGTAAAATAACATGGAAAATCACAAAGCCCTTCTTCCTGCTTTTGGCCACCCAATAATGTGGAGATCAAGAATGACAACAGGAGGTGCAGGACCTCAGAGTCTTAAAAATTCTTGTAGTCATTGGAATGACAAATTTTGGTGCAGGGTCAACATAACAATCTTTGGAGTTTTTAAATATTGTAAGTATTCAAATTGCGGCCATGTTTAGAAATATACGCCATATATTTTTATGGCATCCACCCCTGTGTGCCTGTGTCCCGCATCCACCTCCTTGTTCCTGCTGGCTCAGGAGACAAGTTTCTTCCTCCTTCCGCACACTCGGATCAGGCCGTCCTCTCTCCGGCGCCTGAGGCAGGCATGGGGCCAGCCTGTCCGCGAATAGCCCGAGAACGCCCGGCCTGCGCCCTGTGCTCGGCGTGGTGTCCCGGCTGGTGCCCCTCAGAGCCCCGAACAAAGCAGCGCCACAGGTGTGGAAGGACCCAGCACCAGGCAGCGGTGAGCGGATGGATGCTCCAGGGATGTGGGGCTGCTGGCAGTCAAGAACCCATTGCCAAATTCAACGGCATAATGTTGGATTTTTTCCTCTGTATTTTTGTGTAGGAGTTTTACAGCTTTCAGCCTTACATTTAGGTCTTTAATCCATTTTGAGTTTTTTAAAAAATATAGTATAAACTACAATTCTGATCTCTGTATTTTACGTGTTGATACCAAGTCTTCCCACCATTGTTTGTTAAAGGAGGCTATTCCTTCTGCACAGTTTGGCCTTTACACTCTTTTTGAAGATCATTTTGACGGCATATACAAGGCTTTTGTGGAGAGGGGTGGTCTCTATTATTTACTATGTGTGCATGTCTTGATTTATTACGTTTCTTTTCTGGTTTTCCCCTTTTCATTTTTTGAGACAGGTTCTTTGTCATCCAGGCTGCGGTGCACTGGTGCCACCATCGCTCACTGCAGCCTGATCTCCTAGGCTTAAACAATCCTCTCACCTCAGCCTCTGGAATAGCTGAGACTACAAGTTCATGTCACCATGCCTAGCTAATTTTTATTTTTATTTTTTATTTTTTGTAGAGATGGAGGTTCTCACTATGATGCCCAGTGTGTTTTGAACTCCTGGGCTCAAGCAATCCTCCTACCTCAGCCTTACAAAATGCTGAGGTTACATGTGTAAGCCATAGAACCTGGCCTCAAAATACCACATTTAAAAAGAGTTCAACAGCACTGCCACTAGTTTTTGATTTAAAAATTGTGACGGCTCCCCACTTGACATTCTGCTGCAAGTTTAATTGCCTATTTTCAGGTTTGAGATTCCATATGTTTTAGAATTTTTTATTTCTGCAAATAAATATTATTGTGATTTATATAGCTATTGCATTTAATCTATTATTACTTTCATTAGCATAGACAAGAATTTTTCTTCTAATATATGCATATGGGATATCAATTTTCTAATCTGTAAATACAGAATATCTTCCGAAATGGTTGTGATTTTCTTCAGCAACATCTTTTAATGTCTATTATACTAGTCTTATATCTCTTTGCTTGTTTATTCCAAAGTACATTCTTTTTAATGCTATTTTCAGTGGAATTTTAAAAACTTAAATTGTGCATTGTAGTGAAGAGAAACACACTTAATTTTGTGTTCTGCAATTTTGCTAAATTCAAGTATTAGTTGTAACAGGTGTTGTGTTCAGCATTCAGGGTTTTTTATATATAACATCATATCATAAGATACAGGTAATTTTACTTCTTCCTTTAGAATGTGGATGTTTTCATTTTGTCATTGCCTAGTTGCTTTTTCCAGGACTTTCACTGCTATTTTTGAATAGATGCATCAAAAGTGAATATCTTGCTTCCTTATTAATCTTAGAGGATAAACTTTCCGCACTTCAGATTTCAGTATAATGTTAGTGATGAGTGTTTTTTTTGCTGGGACTATAGGCATGAGGTGCTGCACCCAGTTGGTGATGAGTTTTTACATGTCTTATTATGTTAAAGCAGTTTCCTTTTATTTCTAGTTTATTGAACTATTTTTAATCTTGAAAAGATGCTTAATTTTGTCAGTTGACTTTTCTGCATTATTTGAGATGATTGTGTGTTTTATATCTGTTAGTCTGTTAATGTGGTATATTAAATTGATTGACTTAAACTCCCGTTCCAAGGTGGCCATATAGAGAGAGATCTGGTCTGCAGATCCCAGTGTAATTAATGCAGAAGATGGTTGATTTCTGCATTTCCAACTGAGGTACCTGATTCATCTCATTGGGACTGGTTGGACTGTGGGTGCATCCCACAGAGGGTGAGCTGAAGCAGAACAGGACATCACCTCACCCAGGAAGTGCAAGAGGTCGGTGGATTTTCCTTTCCTAGCCAAGAGAAGGAATGACAGACTGTACCTGGAAAACCAGGACACTCTCACCAAAATTCTGCACTTTTCCCAGAGTCTTAGCCACCGGCAGACCAGGAAATACTCTCCTTTGCCTGGTTTGGCGGGTCCCACACCTATAGTGCCTTGCTCACTGTTAGCGCAGCAGTCTGAGATCAACCTGCGAGGCTGCAGCTGGGCAGGTGGAGGTGCATCTGCCATTATTGAGGTTTGAGTAGGTAAACAAAGTGGCTAGGAAACTTGAGATGGTTGGAGCCACCCACAGCTCAGCAAGGCCTACTGCATGTATAAACTCCACCTCTGTTGGCAGGGCATAGCTGAATAAAAGGCAGCAGAAACTTCTGCAGACTTAAACCTCTCATCTGACAGCTCTGAAGAGAACAGTGGTTCTCATGGTATGGAGTTTGAGCTCTGAAAATGGACCTATGGCCTCCTCAAGTGGGTCCCTGAACCCCATATAGCCTAACTGAGAGACATCTCCTAGTAAGGGCCAACAGACACTTCATGCAGGCAGGAGCCCCTCTTTGACAAAGCTTCCAGGGGAACGATCAGGCAGTAATATTTGCTGTTCTGAAATATTTGCTGATCCACAGCCTCCTCTAGTGATACCCATAAAAACAGCGTCTGGAATGGACCTCCAGCAAACCCCAACAGACCTGCAGCTGAGGGATCTGACTGTTGTAAAGAAAACTAACAAACAGAAGAAAATACCATCAACATAAACGAAAAGGACATCCACACCAAAACCCCATCTGTAGGTTACCAACAACAAAGACTAAAGGTAGATAAAACCACAAAGATTGGAAGAAACCAGTGCAGAAAAGCGGAAAATCCTAAAAACCGGAGCACCTCTTTTCCTCCGAAGGATTGCAGATCCTCACCAGCAATGCAACAATCCTGGGCAGAGAATGACTTTAACGAGTTGACAGAAAGAGGCTTCAGAAGGTCGGTAATAACAAACTTCACTGATCTAAAGGAGCATGTCCGAACCTATCTCAAGGAAGCTAAAAACCTTGAAAAAAGGTTAAACGAATGGCTAACTATAATAAACAGTGTAGAGAATACCTTAAAAGACCTGACGGAGCTGATAACCAAGGCACGAGAACTTTGTGACACATGCACAAGTTTCAATAGCTGATTCAATCCACTAGAAGAAAAGATACCAGTGATTGAAGATCAAATTAATAAAATAAAATGAGAAGACAAGTTTAGAGTAAAAAGAGTGAAAAGAAATGAACAAAGCCTCCAAGACATATGAGACTATGTGAAAAGAACAAATCTACCTTTGTTTGGGGTACTTAAGTGTGACGTGGAGAATAGAACCCAAGTTGGAAAACACTCTTCAGGATATTATGCAGGAGAACTTCCCGAATACAGAAAGGCAGGCCAATATTCAAATTCGGGAAATACAGAGAATATCACAAAGATACTCCTCAAGAAGGGCAACTCTAAGACACATAATTATCAAAATCACCAAGGTTGAAATGAAGGAAAAAATATTAAGGGCAGCCAGAAAGAAAAGTCGGGTTACCGGCAAGGGCAAGCTCATCAGACTAACAGCAGATCTCTCAGCAGAAAACCTACAAGCCAGAAGAGGGTGGGGACCAAGATTCAACATTCTTAAAGAAAACAATTTTCAGCCCAGAATTTCACATCCAGCCAAACTATGCTTCATAGGTGAAGGAGAAACAAGATCCTTTACAGACAAGCAAATGCTAAAAGATATTGTCCCCACCAGGCCTGCCTTACAAGAGCTCCTGAAGGTAGTACAAAACATGCAAAGGAACAACCAGTACCAACCACTGCAAAAATGTCAAACTGTAAACACCATCGATGCTAGGAAGAAACTGTATCAACTAACGAGCAAAATAACCAGCTAACTTCATAATGACAGGATCAAATTCACACATAACAATGTTAACCTTAAATGTAAATGGGCTAAATGTCCCAATTAAAAGACACAGACTGGCAATTTGGATAGAGAGTCAAGGCCTATCACTGTGCTGTATTCAGGAGATGCATCTCACGTGCAGAGACACACATTGGCTCAAAATCATGCGATGGAGGAAGATCTACCCAGCAAATGGAAAACAAACAAACAAAGCAGGGGTTGCAATCCTAGTCTCTGATAAAACAGGCTTTAAACCAACAAAGATCAAAAGAGACAAAAAAGGCCATTACATAATAGCAAAGGGATCAATTCAACAAGAAGAGCTAACTACCCTAAAAATATATGCACCCAATACAGTAGCACCCAGATTCATAAAGTAAGTCCTTAGATACCTACAAACAGACTTACACTCCCACACAATAATAATGGGAGACTTTAAAACCCCACTGTCAATATTACACAGATCAATGAGACAGGTTAACAAGGATATGCGTGACTTGAACTCAGCTCTGCACCAAGCAGACCTAATAGACTTCTAGAGAACTCTCCACCCCGTATCAACAGAATATACATTCTTTTCAGCAACACATCACACTTATTCTAAAATTGACCACATAATTGGAGGCAAAGCACTCCTCAGCAAATCTAAAATAACAGATATCAAAACAAACTATCCCTCAGATCACAGTGCAATCAAATTAGAACTCAGGATTAATCAACTCACTCAAAACAGCACAAATACAGGGAAACTGAACAACCTTCTCTTGAATGACTACTGGGTAAATAAGGAATTGAAGACAAAAATAAAGATGTTCTTTGAAACCAATGAGAACAGAGACACAAAATACCAGAATCTCTGGGAAACACTTAAAGCACTGTGTAGAGTCAGTTTCACACCCAAATCCTACCAGAGGTACAAAAAGGAGCTAGTACCATTCCTTTTGAAACTATTCCAATCAATAGAAAAAGAGGAAATCATCCCTAACATTTTATGGGGCCAGTATCATCCTGATGCCAAAGCCTGGGAGGGACACAACAAAAAAATAATTTTAGACCAAACTCCCTGATAAACATGGATGTGAAAATCCTCAGTAAAATACTGGCAAACAGAATCTAGCAGCACAACAAAAAGCTTATCCACCACGATCAAGTAGGCTTCATCCCTGGAATGCAAAGCTGGTTCAACATACACAAATCAATAAACATAATCCATCACATAAACAGAACCGACAACAAAAACCACTTGATTATCTCCATAGATGTGGAAAAGGCCTTTGAAAAAATTCAACAGTCTTTCATGCTAAAAACTCTCAATAAACTATGTATTGATTAAATGTATCTCAAAATAATAAGAGCTATCTATGAAAAACCCACAGCCAATATACTAAATTGGTAAAAACTGGAAGCATTCTCTTTGAAAACCGGCACAAGACAAGAATGCCCTCTCTCACCTCTCCTATTCAACATAGTGTTGGAAGTTCTGGCCAGGGCAATCAGGCAAGAGAAAAAAAGGTATACCATTAGGAAAAGAGGAAGTCAAGTTTTCTCTGTTTGCCGATGACCTGATGTATATTTAGAAAAGCTCATTGTCTCAGTCCAAAATCTCCTTAAGTTGATAAGCAACTTTAGCAAAGTCTCAGGATATGAAATCAACGTGCAAAAATCAAAAGCATTTCTATACACCAATAACAGAAAAACAGAGAGCCAAATCAAAAGTGAACTGCCATTCACAATTGCTACAAAGAGAATAAAATACCTAGGAATAAAACTGACAAGGAATGTGAAGGACCTCTTCAAGAAAAACTACAAACCAGTGCTCAATGAAATAAAAGAGGACACAAACAAATGGAAGAACATTCCATGTTCATGGATAGGAAGAATCAATATTGTGAGAATGGTCATACTACCCTAGGTAATTTACACATTCAACACCATCCCCATGAAGTCACCAATGACTTTCTACACAGAATTGCAACAATCTACTTTAAAGTTCATATGGAACAAAAAAAGAGCCAGTATTGCCAAGACAATCCTAAGCAAAAAGAACAAAGCTGGAAGCATCATGCTACCTGACTGCAATCTGTACTACAAGGCCATAGTAACCGAACAGCATGGTACTGGTATCAAAACAGATATATAGACCAATGGAACAGAACAGAGCCCTCAGAAATAACACCACACGTCTACAGCCATCTGATCTTTGACAAACCTGACAAAAATAAGCAATGGAGAAAGGATTCCCTATTTAATAAATGGTGCTTGGAAAACCGGCTAGCCACATGTATAAAGCTGAAACAGGATCCCTTCCTTACACCTTATACACAAATTAATTCAAGGTGGATTAAAGATTTAAATGTTAGGCCTAAAACCGTAAAAACCCTAGAAGAAATCCTAGGCAATACCTTTCAGGACATAGGCATGGGTAAAGACTTCATGACTAAAACACCAAAAGCAATGGCAACAAAAGTCAAAATAGAGAAATCGGATCTAATTAAACTAAAGCGTTTCTGCACAGCAAAAGAAACTACCATCAGCGTGAACAGCCAATCTACAGAATGGCAGAAAATTGTTTGCAATCTATCCATCTGACAAAGGGCTAATAGCCACAATCTACAAAAAACTCAAACAAATTTACAAGAAAAAAACAATGCCATCAAAAAGTGGGCAAAGGAAATTGACAGACACTTCTGAAAAGAAGACATCTATGCAGCCAACAGACAAATGAAAACTGCTCGTCATCACTGGTCATCAGGGAAATGCAAATCAAAACCACAGTGAGATACCATCTCACACCAGTTAGAATGGCGATTATTTGAAAGTCAGGAAACAACAGATGCTGGAGAGGATGTGGAACAATAGGAAGGAATTTACATTGTTGGTGGGATTGCAAATTAGTTCCACCATTGCGGAAGACAGTGTGGCAGTTGCTCTAGAATCTAGAACTAGAAATGTCATTTGACTCAGCCATCCCATTACTGGGTATATACCCAAAGGATTATAAATCATGCCACTATAAAGACACATGCAAACGTATGTTTATTGCAGCACTAGTCACAATAGCAAAGACTTGGAACCAACCCAAATGTCCATCAATGATAGACTGCATTAAGAAAATGAGGCACATATACAGCGTGGAATACTATGCAGCCATAAAAAAAGATGAGTTTAAGTCCTTTGCACGGACATAGATGAAGCTGGAAACCATCATTCTCAGCAAACTATCTCAAGGACAGAAAACCAAATACCACATGTTCTCACTCATAGGTTGGAACCGAACAATGAGAATACTTGGACACAGGGTGGGGAACATCACACAGCGGGGCCCGTCAGGGGCTGGGGGGCTGGAGGAGAGATAGCAGTAGGAGAAATATCTAAAATAAATGACGAGTTGATGGGTGCAGCAAAACAACATGGCACATGTATACCTATGTAACAAACCTGCACGTTGTCCAATTGTACCCTAGAACTTAAAGTATAATAAAAAATAAATAATTGATTTACATGTGTTGAACAATACTTATATTGGAGAGATAACTGCCTCTTTGTCATGGTGTGTAACCCTTGCAATGTGTTATTGAATTTGGTGTTCTAATGTTCCGAGGAGAATTTTTACGTCAATAGTCATCAGGAAAATTGAGTTGTGGTTATATTTTAGTGTCTTTCTGGGGTTTGGTGTTGTGTTAATGCTGGGATCATAAAATATGTTGGAAATTATTTTCTCTTTTTCATTTTTCTGAAGTAGTTTAAGAATGGTTGGTGTTAACCCTGCTTTAACATTTTGAAAAATATTATTGAATGAAGTGAGACGGGCCTGGGCTTTTTGAGGGGAGGTTGTTGTTACTAGTTATATGCCTGCTCAGATTTTTTTATGGTTTCTTTTTAGTATAATCTGTATTTCTAGACGTTTGTCTATTCCTTTTAGCTTATCACATTTTTTGGCATATACTTGGAGTTAAGCTTTTATAATCTCTTCTTTTCCTACTTTTGTGGCATCAGTAGTAATAGCTCCTCTTTTATTTCGAATTTAATTATTTGAGATACCTTCTTTTTTTCTTTTAATCTGTTTGTCAGTCTTCTTAATCTTTTCAATAAAACCAAACTTTAATTGATTTGTCTATGGTTTTTAATTGTTATTATTTTAACTGCTGAAATTTTTATTCTTTAATTATGTTTGGTTACATTTAGTAGTTGATTTAGATAGATTTTTTTAAATGTACACATTTACTACTACAATTGAATAGAAGCTTTACATGCATTCAATAATTTCGTGATGCTTTTTGTCTCCAGTTATGTTGAAATTTTCACTATGATTTCTTCTTTAACCCATAATGTTTAGGAGCATGTTACTTGAATTTTATGTATTTGCAAATTTTTAAATTTTTCTTCTGGTATTCATTTCTAGTTCCGTTCCATTTTAGTTGCAAATGATACTTTGCATGAATTTAATTTTCTTGAATTGTGGTCCAATTTGTGATATAGTCTCAAGAATGTTCCACGTGCGCACCAGAAGCACGTGCAGTCTGTTGTTGAGAAGATCGTTTCTATATGTGTATTGGATTTGGTTGAATCACTGCTTGCTCAATCCTCTGTCTTCATGTTGGCCTGCCAGATTGTCCTCTCCATTATTTTAAAGTCTCCTATCATTTTGGTGGTTGTGTGTATTTCTCCCTTTATTTTTGTTTATAATTTTTTTTTAATATACAGACAAAGTTTTGCTACCTTGCCCAGGTTAATCTCAATTCCTGGGCTCAAGTTATCCTCCTGCCTCAGCCCCCGCCAAAATGCAGGGATTACAAGCAGGCATGAGCCACTGTACTCAGCCTATTTCTCCTTTTAATTCTGTCATTATTTGTGTTATATGTTTGGAATAGTTGCTGATACTTGTGCATATTTTAATTACGATATTTTCTTGGAGATTTACTTTTATTATATAATGTCCTTGTTTGTCTTTATGACAGTTTTTTGCTTAAAGTCTAATCATCTAATGTAAATGTGACCAACTTTGTTCTATTCTGGTTGCTATTTAGGATGATTTGGTCACGATATAGAATATAATTTTCCATCCCTGCACTTTCAGTCCATGTTTATCCTTAAATAAATGGTGAGCCTCTTATAAACAGAATTTATTTGATTTTCTATTTTTATTTTTTCAGTGACCTTGTGTCTGTTACTGGAGAGATTAACATTGTTACATATAAGGTTATTATTTGCAGTTAAGGAGTTACTATTGCCATTTTGTTAATTGTATTGTGTTTCTTTTGTAGTTCTTCTATTTATTTATTTTCTTTCTTGCTGTCTTCCTTTTCATCTAATTAATTTTTGTGCTAATATGTTTCTATTTCTTTTTCTTTTCTGTATATTTTATATGTATTATTTTTGTGGCTGATATACAGATTAAATGAAACGTCTCAAAGTCATAACAATCACTTTTAATGTGATATTATCTCCAGTAGCATATAAAAAATCCGTTGTTTTATGTGGCTGTCTTTCCCAACACACACTTTGCTCTTGATGTCACAACTTAGTCCTTTTTTATGGTGTATTTAACATACACATATAATATTTTTGTATATTCTCTGTCAAATTCTGTAAAGGAATCAAAATTTCTTACCAACATCACAATAATACAGGATGCTATATTTCTGTATATGTTTACCTTACAACAGGTCTTTATAGTTTTGTATATTTTTTGGTACTCTCATTTTTTAATCTTAAGGGACTTTCTGGCATTTCTTGAAGAACTAACCTAGGGGTCATAAACTCCTTTAGCTTTAGTTTATCTGAAAAGAAATCTTAATTTCACCTTCATGTTTCAATGAGAGTTTTGCCATATATAATGTTCTTGGTTGGTAATTTTTCTTTTTTTTTATACTTTAGTATATCATCCCACATTCTGAACTGCAAAATATCTTTAAACACATCTCTTGATAGTATTAGTAGGACTAAATTGAATGTGTTTATTCTTTTTTCTGTTGAAACTTTTGAAATGTTTTCTATGAGATATTTAACAGTTTTATATTGTGTCTCACTTTGGTTTTCTTTAAATTTAGGATAGTCAAAATCTATTAAACCTCGTGAGTTTTTTTGTCCATTTCCTTTTTCAAATTTGAGCAGTTTTTGTCCATTTAAAAAATTTATTTACGTACTTTGAGATGGATTCTCACTCTGTTGCCCCGGCTAGAGTGCAGTGGTGTGATCTCAGCTCATTGCAACCTCTGCCCCCCAGGCTACAGTGATTTTCTTGTTTCAGCCTCCCAAGTAACTGGGACCAAATGTGCGTGCCACCATGATTGCCTAATTTTTTTTTTTTTGTGAAGACCGGGTTTCACTATATTGCCAGGCTGGTCTTGAACTCTTGACCAGAAGTGATCCACCTGCCTTTGCTCCCAAAGTGCAGGCATTACAGGTATGAGACACCGTGCATGGCCTACCTTGTTGTTGTTTTTTTTTAACAACACACTTGGGACCTGTTATTCATTTTTTCTTGCCTTTTTCTCCCTTTGAAAGAGCAATGTCTGTCCTTTGCCTTTCCCACCGTTGTTTTTCAAGAACATGTAACATGTTAGATTTCATGGATTCACAGCTAAAGAAAAATTTCCATTTGAAATAATTACACCTTGAATTTCATCCATATGATGTTTGCACAAGACTTTGAACTTAGATTTTATCATCGGTTCTGGAATGAGCTAAGAATTACAGAACTAGTAGATAGAATGATTGTATTTTGTGTGGAAGAAAAAAATAAATTGGGCACATGAGGTATGGTTTTCTTGTTTTTATTTCCCTTAAAAATTTATGTTGAAACTTAATCCTCACAGCAACACTATTGAGAGGTGTGGTCTTTCGGGATGTGTTTAGGTCAGGTGTGCTTTATCCTCATCAATAGATGACTGCTCTTATTAAAAAGTTCGATGAAGAAAGTTTGGTCAGTTACACATTATAGCTTCTCCCCACCTCATATTAATTAGCGGAGTGAAAAAATCTGACGAATGGATTGCCTGCTTATCTCCAGTCATTCATCTTTTTGAAAAACATTAACCTAACAGTGTACCAGGTATGCAGATAAAATGTTCATAAGTCATTGTCCATAATCTTGTGGAATTTAAGAGAAGATATACAAATTAACAACTTCTGGGACACTTGGCACTTATAATTGTTCAGAAAGTGTGAAGATAATAAAATCACAAAAAGAGGGGGCTTCAATGGCATCATTGCAGATTTGATGCTTATGGGAAGTGAAGGAAAGAGCAGGCTGGCAGGATGGTGTCCATGGGTTTGCTACGGATGACCCAGGACTTTTTGATTGAGGTAACCATGATAGTCAACACTGAGGAGAGTGGTATGGCACTTATAATTGTTCAGAAAGTGTGAAGATAATAAAATCACAAAAAGAGGGGTCTTCAATGGCATCATTGCAGATTTGATGCTTATGGGAAGTGAAGGAAAGAGGAGGCTGGCGGGATGATGCCCATGGGGTTGCTAGGAATGACTCAGGACTTTTTGATTGAAGTAAACATGATAGTCAACACTGAGGAGAGTGGTGGTCGTGGTTGACCTAATCACAGAGATTTCCTAAGAAGAGACTTTGTTTGTTCCTCGTTTGTTTTCCAGATATACGTTTATTTTTCTGACAAAGAGCACATCTTCAAATAATAATGCCATAAAATTCCTTTTTATTCCATAGCATTGGAACCTATAACATCTTCCTTCCTGTCTTCTGGATTTTTGCATGCTTTTTGGTTGCAGCCCCAGGTCCTGTGACAAGGGCATCAGTAACTTGGTCTTCATCTACATAGTGATGCTCAACCATGGCAAACTTGTTCTCTACAGACAGATTGGGAAGATGTTCTCTAGAGTGGCCTCAAATAGAAGGCTGCTGTCTACCTTAACATGATAATCAGCAGCTTCTTCCCATGAACCACCTGCTCTTTGAGCATACTACAAGCCATTGCCATTAATTCCAGAACCTACTGGTTGGTAGAATTTCAAACTCACCCATTTTAGTTATACCCTATGTTTTGTCTTCTTCTCATGGATTCTCAACTTCTTTATTAGCAGAGACTTGCTCTACCCCACTAAAGCTAAATCAAATGTAACCTGGGCAAGAATTATTTTTCTTGTTTATTACTTTTTTCCTTCCCCCAGGGGTTATGTGAACATAAGCTTGTTTTTCACACTAGCAGCATTTAGAAATATCTCTTCTGGAGGAACACTGATGCTCTCAAATCACACGTGGTAATTCTCTGCTCCAGGCACAAAATGCAGTCTCAGCATCTCTATAGCAGGAGCCCCTCTCCAAGAGTTTCTCCAGAGAAATAAGCTACCCAGACCATCCAGCTGCTGGTGAGTTGCTTTGTGGTCATGAACTGGGTAGATTTTCTCATCTCATGCTCATTGGCCACATTCAGGATTAATGATTCAATGCTTTTGTTGTTCCAGAAGCTGTGGTCAGTGGCTATGCAGGAGTCAGTCTTTCAGTGTTGACCTTTGCTGAGAAAATAATAGTATTGTTCAAACAGTATATAGGATTTGCACTCAATATTTAAGAATTTAGTGACAGAAATCCCTTAAATACACATTATACTGATATAAAATAAGTTCCTCATTTATTACCAAATTTACTCTTTAGTATAACCCTTGGGATAACATTTTCTTTTCTTCTTCCATAAATATGCTTCACATGGATATATCACACATTGTGTATAATTTGACACAGTGTTAATATGGTTTAGGTCTATTTAGATGTTTGCACATTTATTTTAGCTCAATGTTTGTTCTCAGGAAGAGTATTTTTCTTCATAAACTAAGTTTTCAGAAAATTTTAAATGCAAGTTTTTCCCTCAGATCTTTGAGGACCATAAGCTATTGGATTCTTGATCTTATTCACATATTGAGAAATATGTTTCTTTTCATTGCTTTATAATTAATTTGAATATTATCTTAGATTCCTTTACGTGATTTTCTCTATTTTGGTATTGTGCTTTTAGCTATTGTTTTTCTTTTGATCAGTATGCCTTCAAGCTATTATAATTAATTATTTTAATAATTATATATTTTATTCCCATTCGACATTCATTCCCTTTTATTTAAACTTGTATTTAAACAATACGACTTACTCTAGATTTTTATGTATTTTAATTTTTCATATTGTTTATTTGTTTTATCCCTATTGGGACTTCTAAATATTCACTTCATCCTATCTTCTAATTCGTAATTTCTTTTTTCATTTATGTAATTTGTCTATGTATTCTATCCTTTACATTTAAAATTTTTACCTAATTATTTTGATAATATAACTTATTTTGATCTTACTTTTATACTTTTCCCCTAATATATTTAAACATTATAACTACTTATATTATTTCTATACTATATATACAATTTTGGGATTTATTAAGATCTAATGGTACAGCCATGTTTTTATTATAATTTTGTTTCTGAGTAACTTTGGTCTTGATGTCTTTAACTTTGTATATTTCAGAAAGAATAGTAGACTTCATTTTATTATAAAGGACTGACATCAATTGATGGGACCATTGAAGATTCTGGGTCGAGGTATTTTATTCCAGTGAAAAGTTATATGTAATGTTAATAATGCTCCCTTTACAGACACCTGAAAAAGATTAAATTTATTTACCTAAATTGTCCTGATTAAAACACAAGGTGTACATATGAACCAGAAGCTAATATGAGGATTGGTGTTAATTTCCAAGTCAACCAAAGAAAAGAAATACCACCTCCACTAACTACTGTAACTTATTTTTCTAAACTTTTGAAAACGTAAGGATTCTAGCTTTAGATAGCATAGTCAGATCCAAATACTCCTGCATCTATTCTGCTGTGACATTATATTCACCAATCAGACATGTTGAATTCTAACAAGCTGTGCTTTCATTATTAGCAATTCCCACAGGTAGCATCAACTTCCAGTCTAATTTTTATTCTACAGCTGTGCTTCTTTCTTTCCTGAAAAATTATTTGTGGCGGTACATGCCTTTGAAGGTTCTCAGCATATACGGTTATTTGAGGTTGAAAAGATAAGATTATTTAAACTTTTGGCAGAAATTCTGATGCCTACATTATATCTTTGAAAGCATTGGTTGTCACACTGCTGCTGACATGTGCATTTAGGAGAAGCATATAAATGTCAATGCTTTGCAGTCTCTGAGGGGTTGAAATAAACAATACCGGCCATCTTGGCCACTGAGGCTCACATGTAGTTTTCATTCCCAATCCAGGCATCTAGATTCAGGGGCACCTTCCTCAGGGGCTTTTGGTCAAGGCCTTCTTCAGAAACCTTTGCTCAGATCCCTGTTTCTGGAGAAGAAATGGAACTTTGATAATAATTTTTATACATTCCTATTAATACTCAATTCTTTTTACTTTTTAATCTTGCTCATACTTTCGCCTCTCGCTCTCCTGCCCCCTTTTTCACAAAATTGCAGGCCTGTTTTTAATGAGGGGTCACCACGGCAGTGAGACAGTGCCCCATGTTTGCGCTGATCCATCTGACCCTTTCCTGGTGCTTCTCCATGAGGAAAAAATGGAACAATGAGGAGTCGGTGCTTCATGTGATGTTGCCTGTTGCTTACCACAATCACAGAAAGGAAGACAAAAAGGCTTAACTATTACTTTGATGTGGGCCTCTTGCTTTAATTTAAAACTCTGATATTAAGCAGTTAAGCTCTTCCCAGCTCAGCTCAGCTCTTGAAATTTCATGGAAGAAATTCTGATTTTATTGGCCTAAATTTTGTGGCATTTATATAGAAAAAATGGTAATAAATTTGCATCATATATTTAGGAATAGAGTGACTTCTATTTTGCCATTTTACCGAAGAGAAAATTTGTGTAGCCTATTGGAATTATTAACAGTGAAGCTCCAAATACTAATATTCAGAAAAAATAATAAATCAATATCCAACTATTTCTCAGTAGCATTTTCTTTTTTATAAACTGTCTATTTTATTATCTGTAATTTAAAAACTTCTGTAGAAAACGGTTTAAAATTTTCAAAGATAATACAAAATTATTTTTAGAATTTCTTTCTGCATAACGTTGGTTGTAAGTTGCTAATATTAATAAATTTTAATCATCAACTCTTATCTAAGCTGCACATTAAAAAATGTGTTAATATTTGCTGCTGCCTAAAATATGTTACATATTTACATAATCTAAGTTACTAAAAATAAATAATTTTGCATAGAAATATACACACATATAAATAATCAACATACACAGGTCATTTTTTTTCTATTTCTTACTTACACTTTATGTTTGATATTTGTATCAGAACAAACTCTTTATATCCTACTATCATAAATGGAAATTTGCCTATTTTGCATCTTGTTATATTAAATAATCAGAAGTATGCTTAACTTCCCCTAGGTTAAATTTTTTACATAATTTTTATTAACATAAATAATCCATAAATTATTTAAAGTTTGTAGAAAAATTTCCAGTGCCTTCACTGTGCATAATATAATTCTATTTTTTAAAGTGTTAATGCTGTTTGCATTATATAAAAGAACATTTTAGTGTACCAACTAACTACATCCCTGAAATCATGGCTTATTTTTCATTAGTATATACCTTTGGTTGTACTCCGCTGTTTTTCTAAAAGTGCTTGCAAATCAGTTAAAGGCCACAGGGCTTTGTCTTCAACGTAAAAAGAATGTCTCAGAAACGCACAGAAATAACTGCGCCAAGTACTCTTATATAAAGGCTTCTGATAGAATGACCTACGTAAATTTGAGACACTATCAGTGGACTAATTATTTCCCTAATTTTAGCAGAGAAGCATCTGTGCTTACAAGATAGAGTAAAACAAATATGAGTAAAATAGGACTAAATTAACTGATGATGAATGATAACAGGTCTTGTTCTGAATGTGAACATAAAACATTTCTGCTATTATTTCCTTGGTATCTAAACATGAGCTAGTGGGTGCCATTGTTACATGTTGTACACCCTTAAGAAGGCTTACAGTTTTTCATCTCATCTATATTCGTAGTTGTCTGTATTTGTGGTTTAGAATCTGAGCTCTTTTCATAGTTGTAGCTATATTTATAGTTGCATGCAATTGAGTTGCACAATTGCACTCAGTAGCTAGGGGATGGGCAGGGAGATGCAAACAATTCTTCAGAGTAAGTTATTATCTTCTGTTCCAGTGGAAGACCTTGAGGATTCATAGCTAACTGGCACTCTTGTATGAGCTCCTTTGTGTTTCTGACGCCTCTGGCATACACCGAGGGTGTGGGTTTGCCTGGAATGCAGCATCAACCTCTAGAGAACAGGGTTTTCCATGACCCAGTCATTGAATAGACTCGTTATCTACTTCTGCTGTTGAGAAAACATTATTTTTCCTTCAGGAATTTCCACCCTCTTCATCAAGAACTTCGTGTCATTCTTCAGGGTCACGGAATGCTCTACAGCCTACTTCCTGGTGTCCACCATGGAGGAGATTAGTTGCACCTGAATTCAAGAAAGATTCTAGAGGGGTCACAGCTGCAGAATTCCAAGCACACCCAGACAGACTGTGCTGATTTTAGAAAGACACATGGGGACCTGCCACAAGGAAGGCACTTTGCAAGGAGGCTTCAAACCCATGGCACATTTCTGCAGGAGGGATCTTACTCCTGTAACAGTCACATAGCCACTTATAGAAAGGCAACTCTTACAAAATTTAAATGGAGACCAAAATACTAACCCTAGCCAGTTTATTATCTCAAAGAATTGGAAAAACAAAATTTTCTAAAAATAGGGGATTAGAAGAGTAAACAACGTATGCTTCTTCGTTGGAGCTACAGATATGTATTAAAAATGGGATGTACAAAAATTTTTTTATGACATGGAGAAGTGCTTATGAGATGATATAACATTAAACATATTAATCGAAGGCATACATTAAAAAGTATAACCAAACTTATACATTAGAGCTCAAAATTAAAAATGTGTAGAAAAATGACTGAGAGGAAATATGCTGAATTATAGGAATTGAGGTGTTTCTTATAGGAATCAGGATCCTGTGAGAAATTAAAGTGCTTTATTGATTCTCTTGTACTTTTATAGTTTCCAAAAGTTCTACAGAGAGTGTAATGTAGGACGTTAGTCAGGAATAAACGTCTCTTTAAATAAGCAGTGGAGAATTTCAAAGGAAGGGTGTGGTGTGGGTCTATGTGTTTCTTTCAAAATCTAATATTTTCCACGTAGTGCTTCAGAAAAGACAAGATATTTTCAACTACTTAACCCCATCATCAAGAGGGTGTTACTTAAGTACATTATGGGAGGTCATAGACAAACAACCAGTCAGCCACTAAAATCAGAATGTCCGTGATGTCCATTGGCCTGTGAGATGGTCTGCATTTCTTTGAAGGAAAGAAGCAGGTTTTAAAACACTAGAACCGAATCAAATCCTAAATTTGAATAGAAAGATTAGAAAGGCTTATGAAGGAGAAAAAGATTCAGGGTATTCAACGGTTAATTCTGACTATTTCTGAGTAATTTAAATTTACGTATAATTTTTAAAAAATTTAAGGTCACGTGTGGTGACTCAAACCTGTAATCCCAGCACTTTGGGAGGCCAACGCGGTTGAATCACTTGAGACCAGGAGTTTGCGACCAGTATGGGCACCATGGCAAAACCTCATATCTACTAAAAACACAAAAATTAGCCACTTGGTGGTGTGTGCTTGTAGTCCCAGCTACTTGGGAGGCTGATACATGAGAATCGCTTGAACCTAGGGGGTGGAGTTGCAATATACCAAGACCTCGCCACCGCACTCCAGTCTGGGTGACCGAGCAAGATCTTGTTTCAAAAAAATTTTTGCTGTATTTTAATTAGGAATCAAATAAGTTAATTAAATGTAAGCTTACACTTAATTAACTTTTTAAACATTTTAAGAAATGAGATTATTGTTTTGTGTCAGTACATTTTAAGAATCAATAAAATTATTTTTAAAATCAAAGCAATTTTAAAGCTTTTACTTCATTAGACTCCCTGGCAAGAAAGCCCTGGGAAGATAGAAAGTTTAGAGGATGTCAGAGGGAAGTTTGGGAAAAGTAGAGGAAATTATGGAGGGCAGAAGGAGTGAACATCAGGGAAACCCTCCCTTCGCTCATTCTTCAGATGTGCTGATGGACTTCCCCACTCAACCTGGGTCACCTTCGCTACTGACCTCATCTTGTCTTCTGATTGGATGCTCCTTTCAGGAAGCTGGTGTCTGGAAAACTTGTCAATTTTAGTGTCAATTATTATTCAGAGTTTGAAAGGCAAGCCTCCACCTAAAGTGCCAGTCCTGGGGCCTTGGTGAGACCCTCTGCTGGGGAGAAATTCCACTTCACTTGGGGGTTCTTATTTTATACAAAATGGGGACATGAGGGGGCAGCCAAGCAGCAGAAAACCAAATCATAAGCAAGAACAAAACTCTTGCGGAGTTTGATTCTTTCTGCTACATAGTGCATAAGTTCTGGAGAGATTATAGGGGTGAAGAATAATAAAAGATTTTCTTTTTGAAACATCTTGCATGGTTGCCCTGGTTGGAGTGCAGTGGCATGATCATAGCTCCCTGCAGCCTAGAACTCCAGGCTCAAGTGATCTTCTGCCTCAATCTCCAGCATAGCTGAGACTACAGTTTGGAACTATCACACCTGGCTAAATTTTTTTAATGCTTCAAATTTTTTTGTATAAATGCGGTCTCACTATGTTGACGAGGCTGGTAGCAAATTCCTGGCCTCAATCAATTGTTTCTCCTCAGCCAATAAATATGCCAGAAATACAGGCTTGGGTCACCGCGCCTGGCCAGGGCCTTTATAATGTTTTATTCTCCCAAGTTCTTCCCAAAAAAGTCAACATCTACCAAGTATCAGCTGAGATTTGAACTTCAACCCTGAGCTGAACTCAGTGGCAGGACTCTCCATTCCCAACAAGGGATAAATGGAGAAATAAATGACGAGAGGAAGGAGCTTGATTCTGGCCATGCTAATGGGGCCCCTATTGTGTGCTAGGAAGACCCACAGAGGTCAATCCAATTTCCAGCTCCAGCCACAGCAGGACCCCCATGGTGTAGAAGGCCTAGCCCAGAGGAGGAAGCCTTAGCAAGCAGAGAACCCCTCCATGGAGTATTGACACTCAGTTATTTCAGTTATACTGAAAACTACTAGAAGGTATGAGATGTTGCACTGAACCATTATGAGCCAGAAAATCCATTCAGTCTTCTTTGTTTAAAACTAACCTTTACTAAAAGGCAGCAAAGAGTAATGCTTGCCTCTGAGAATTTAAAAACATCATAGCAAACCACTCCTTTCTCTGTTTAAGAGGAAAGTCAAAAGGCTTGTGTGGGAGAATAAGAAAAAAACATATTTATGTAATACTTTGAGTTTCTATTGCTCCTAACCACCATTGCTACATAATTATTCCAAAATATAGCTCTTCTTTACCTATCCTACTGTTCAAAAGTCCCTCACTGATTCTGTAAGCCCCAACAAATCCACCCTATTGTCCCTAGATGACCACAGGTGACTATTATCTTCTGCTTTTTACTGTCATTCTCCCCAGTCCAGCAAACTCATTCCTCTTCCTGCATAAGGCTCCTGGGTTTCTGCCCTTTTTTATCTGCACCCTCTGCTGAGATTCTTTTGTCTTCACCCATCCCAAGGCCATCCATACTTCCACTGCCTTACTAGGGGTAATTATCTCATTCACCCAGCCTAATTTTCAAACTTACCTTCCTGCCCCCACCCTCTCTTCACTCTGAACAAGATTTTACTAGGTTGTTGTTAAATTCTGAGGTTCAGAGAATCTGACTAGTGTGAGTTTCCCAAGGTAAAGGTAATGCCTTAATAATTTTCACTTTAATTGCTCTTTGCGCAGTGTTTCGCACAAAATTTAACACAATAATTGCTCCCGGATTAAACGCATAAATCTTTGCAATGTCCTATTTGGCTCCCTTATAGTTTACATCTTTTCCCATACAACTATCCAGAGTCCTGTCTAACCAAATTGAAAATGCAGAAATCCCTCTTTCTGGCTGGCATCCCTGCTGAGAATGGAAATAAATGCTGTCTATGTCAACTCCCTAGAACAAGTATAGGTTTCATCTGGACTAGTTTTCAAAATGAGGAAACAGGATGCAGACAAATACTTTATTCTCACTTTTTGGCCTGGGGTTTATTAACAAGGTGAAATTATATAGAAGAATAAATTAGTTTAGCTGAAAAAAGAAAAAATATATAGTTAACTGAGGGAAGAAATTGAAAATGCAATACAACCAGAAGAAGTTCAAGAATTCAAAGTTGTTGGTGCATAGAAATGTTACTGATTTTTGTACATTGGTTTTGTGTCCTAAAACTTTACTTGCTTATCCATTTCAGGAGGCTTTTAAAGCTTTCTCCGAAAGCAGTCTTGGAAAGGCTTTAGCATTCTCTATGTAGTGACTCATATTGCCAATGGAGAAAGAGAATTCAATTTTTTTTTTCTATTTGTATGCCTTTTTCTTTTCTATTGGCTGATTGCTCTGGATAGGACTTTTAAATCTAATTAAATGGTGTTTGTTAGATTTTTGTATATTTTAATGTCTCCAATTAATTTTATATCTTTATAATGTCCCCTTATAAAGGAAAATGTATTTGTGTTATTTATTTATTTTATTATCGATGCACATTTAATTTTTTTACAGTTTGGAAAATTACCAAATAATGCTGCTTCGAGCACTTTTCTGCATTGGAAAATATGCTGGCATTTCTATTGGGTGTATATACCTAGTAGCAGAGTTGCTGGGTCCTAGAGTGTGCTTACGTACATCGTGTATGTAAGGAGATACTACTCAAGAGGTTTTGAATGCGGTTATAACAGTTTACAAACAGAATGGTATAAGAAAGTTCCAGTTGCATGGCATCATCACTAGTACTTAACTTTGTCAGTTTTAAAAAATGTTAATTATTGCATAGTGTTATTAAATTGTAGTTTTAATATGCATTGCTCTGATGTATAAGGAAGTGGATATGTTGATTTACTTGTTGGCCCTTCGGTTCTGTATGTGGAACTCCTAGTCACATGTTTGCCAATTTTGTTCAACGTATTGCATCTTTGTTTATCAATTGATGGGATTTAGTTAAATAATCTAGATGAAAGGCTTTTGCCACATAAATATAAGACAAATGTTGATTTTCACTTTGTTCTTCCCTTTCAGCTCTCCTGAAGGTTTTTTTTTTATGAAGAGAAGGTTTTAATTCTAATAAAGTCCAATTTGTCATACTTTTGTCGTGATAATTAATGCATTTTGTGTCCCAAGAAATCTTGGCCTGTGCCACAGTCATGAACATATTTACCTATGTCATCTACTAGAAATATTGTGTTCAACTTTCACCTTAAAGTTTAAAATCCACTTATCATTGAAATTTGTTGATAATATAGGATAAGAGTATTTGTTTCTCACATAAATAACCAGTTGACCCAGGGCTATTTACCGAGATGACTGTCTTCTCTCAACTGCTCTTCTGTGCCTCTTTTGTAATATATAAAATGTCCAAATGTGTGAGTCTGAGTTGGACTCTCGAGTTTTTCTAGATTTCTGTGTGCCTATTTTTGCATTACTACCATCCATAGTTTTTATTGCTATAGCTTTAATCTAAGTCTGAATATTTGTCATTCTTCAGGACAGTTTCTACAGTTCTTTGATTTTTTATATTTATTTAAATTTTTTAAACTGATTAGACTGTTTCCACAAGATCTCTGCCAAAATACTGTATTGTGAATAGAGAAATCTATAAATCAATTTGGGGAGAAGTTACATAGAAACAAAGCAAAACAGAACACTAATAACATCCAAACAAATTTAAAGAGAACACCACAATAAGAAAAGAAATTCCAAAATTGGAATAAATATTTCCAACTCATGAAATTTCAAAGGGGCTCACATTTCCATAAAGAGCGCTCTCTCTCTCCCTCTCTCTCTTTTTTTTTTACAGAGACTCAGTGTGTCACCCAGTCTGGAGTGCAGTCGTGTACTCTCGGCTCACTGCAACCTCCGCCTCCCAAGTTTCAGCAATTATTCTGTCTCAACTTTCTGAGTAGCTGGACTACAGGCATGTGCCACCATTCCTGGCTAATTTTTTTCTAATTTTAGTAGAGAAGGGGTTTCACCAGTTTTGCCAGGCTGGATTTGAACTCCTGACCTCAAATGATCCACCCGCCTCAGCCTCTCAAAATGTTGAAATTACAGGCGTGAGGCACCACAGCTGACCTGTAAAGACCTCTTAAAAAATTAGTTAAAAAACAAACAAAACAGAAAGAAGAAATATCCACTCAGTTAAAACAAAGAAAAGAAAGAAAAGAAAAGAAAAGAAAAGAAAGTCAAAAGACATTATTTTACGGGTCTAGTATCCTGTACCCCTAACAGTAATGGGGATGGACATAGGCTTCTCAGGACATGAAATTCATCAAACAGTTGCTGGTTGAAGGCGGGAAAATCTTGCGGGACCAGCCTCAAGGGTAGAGCCTGTGGTGCAGTTTCATCCCGTAGCCTTGGAAAGAAAACCTGGCTGTGTCATGCTTTATGTTCGCCTGCATTGGTCCTGTCCAGAGGCCTGAGCACCCGAGGACACCTACGTCTGCCCAAACTCTCCCCATCCCAATATTCTGTCTGGTATTGAGCATGACACCCTGTCTTCACTGAACATATGCTTATACAGTTTTGTGACCAAGTCTTCATTTTACAACAGGAAGACTGAGTCCCCAAAAAAGGCAAAGACTGGTCCAGATCCCAGAAATTGGGTAGAGCACAGAGTATTAGGGAAGGAGCCAGCTTTCTAGGCCTTGCATGCACCTCACCCATCAGGTTTGCTTTGGAAATGAGAGCCCCTAAGTCCTGGAAAACCCTGTGCTGTACTTTCTACCTGGGCTTTCTACTCTTCCATATTCTCACGTTGAGGCATGCACACACAAACACACCACAGACACAAACGCACACAGTCTTCTAAAGTGGACATCTAAAGTGGAGCTTCTAAAGTGAGGTTAGGGAAGAGGAAACCAAATAAGTGACAAAAGGGGAAGAAATAGTAGACGCAGCTTTGCCATGAGGCAGAGGCATCCACTCCCCCAGCTACATGTCCAGGAGCTGACAGCATGGGATGAAGGATCCTCCAGGTTCCCTGGGTTCTGCCGGGCCTTGGTACCTCCCCAGCTGTTTCAAAAGGACAGGACTGGGGCTGTGACTCCCACCTCTGTGGGCACCTGGAAATAAAATGAGCTCTGCCCTCCCCCCACCACCCCTTGTGATACAAAGAAGGGCTACGGGAAAGAAAGCCTTCATTTTCTCCCTCATAAATAGGCGTACTCGAAAGGAATAATACCAAGGATTCAAGATACTCAGAAGGGTCTGCTGTCCTTGGCTCTTCATTGGTAACTCAGTGTGGTTTGAGACTCTGGGAAGAGGCTTTTCAGTTTCTAGAGGTCCTTCAGAGAAGAGAGAGGCCTAGAGATTTAGGCAGATGAGGACTTGGAATAAAGCAGAATGTGACAATGCACTGGGCTCTGGAGTGTGGGGCCCAGAAAAAATACTAGATTTTTGGGGTGTCCTTGAAGTCCTCATTCAGAAGTGGAAGAAAATAATGTGTCCGAATGCTGTTAAAGTTTTTAATGAGTGCACAGCACACCCAAAGAGGCTGAGGAAAATAGGAATCAAGGGAGGCTTCCGAGGTCACTTTTATGGCCCTTGGAACCTTCAGATACTGCTCCTTTTCCCCAGGGGTCCCTGAAGAGCCACTGCCTTGAGAATCCCCCAATGCAGGTACCTGTTTTGTGATGCTTCAGTCTGGGACTACAGTGCCAGTGGAGGCCTCTAGGTGGCGGCAGACTCCGTGTTTCTTGTGCCCGCTGGGCTTTACTGGAGCAGCTGGAGCCAGGGGGAGAGTCACGCTGAGGTCCTACACCTCCTGTTGTCATTCTTGATCTCCACATTATTGGGTGGCCAAAAGCAGGAAGAAGGGCTTTGTGATTTTCCATGTTATTTTACTCAGCGACTCTTCCCCTAGCACCCACCCTCTGGCAGCTACCTTGGTAGGTTCACCATGTGGCACCAAAAATGATTATGTTATCCCTGCATCTCCGCGGGGAGCTCACAGTCTGAGGACTGCTGGACAAAAACACTAAAGCAAGTACATGCGAAAGGAAAGAACACTTTATAATGGAAATAAAGTAGAATGTTGTGAGGGAGGGCTGGATAGAGGTTGCGTGGAGGGGACATGAATGCCTCGCTGAGGTGACATTATGCTGTGACTAGTATGACAACAGAGAGCCAGTCCTTCGCAGGTGTGGAAAGTGTGTCAGGGAAAAGCCACTCTTTGTGAAGAGACTCACACGCACATGTGAGTTCAGCAGTGGAGGTTGTAACGGGACAAGTGTGGCTGCAGGCAGCCTGATAAAGACAGGAAGAGAGGGGCGGGAGGATCCTGGGGCCTGAAAGAGGAGGTTGGTCATTTGCCCCTCTCTGACAACATTGCCCTGAATTTTAGCACGTTTTGACAACAAATACTATCTCACAGTTTTTGTGAAGCAGAATCTCGATATAGCTTAGTTGGGTGCCTCTGCCTCAAGGTCTCTTACGAGGCTAGGGCTGTGATTTCAACTGAAGCTGGATTTGGGGAGAGATCAGCCTCCAATCTGCCTCAGGGAAATTGGCACGATTCAGTGTCAACTGAGAGCCCAAGTTTCTTCCTCTTGATTGGCCTGGGAATCTCCTCAGTTCTGTATCATGTGGGTCTGTGCCTAGAGCATCTTAGGACACTGGAGGTCGCTTCTTCATCTTGAGGAATATAATAGAGAGATGGAAGATGAAAGAGATAGACAGACATATGCACAGAAAAAGAGAGAAAGGGAGACAGAGAGATTGAGAGAGGAAGCACAGGACAGAGCAAGCAGGAGGAAAATAATAGCTGTTTTAGAAATATAACTTTGGAAGTTGCAATAGACTATGTGATTCCCCACCATATTCACATTCCAGAACCTTAATCCCTAGCGTAATGGCCTTAGCAGGTCAGAGGTAATTAAGTCCTAAGCATGAGGCCCTCATGATAGAGATCACTAGCTTTGTAAAAGAAACCACAGAAGGCTGTCTCTACCTCTCTCTGCTAAATGAGAATACAACCTGAAGTCCGGAGGTTGAAACTCAGAAGTGAGTCCTTACCAGACCCTAACCATGCTGGAAGCCCAATCTCAAATTTCTAGCCTCCGGAACTAAAGTCTTTTGTTTATAAGTTGCCTAGTCTATGTTTTTTGGTATAGAAGCCTGAACTAAGTCAGAAGTGATAACCTATCACATTTGTTGTATTCTCTTTGACAGAAACTAGAACCAGGTCCCCAAAGAGTTAAACCAGTGACTAGCAGAAATTCTTCAGCTTTCAGAATGACAGATAAGAAAAGATAGAACTTGTTGAAAGACTGAAATTTATTCCACTTATGAGACTTCTAAAAACTGGCTAAAATTGGTCAGAACCAATATGGTCAACTGGAGTCTGTGTGAAATCAGCTCACTGATGTCAGAGCCCAAATTTCCATCATATGTTTTACACTAACTCTCCGCAAATTTGCACATGTGACCTGTGTGTTGCAGGAAAAGATGACTGTTCATGCCCAATGACTTTCCATACATTTTTTCTTTCAGCAATTCCCTACTAATCCAGAACCCACCTCCTAAACCTTTCTGAGAATATTACTACCTTTAAGTAAGCACAGGGAAAGAGACGTGAGCTGGAATCCCATCTCTTTGTTGGAAACCCGGTGTTATAGTACCGACTTCTGGGGCACTGAGCGGTGAGCTGCGTTTTTACATAACAGAGTCACTCACAACTTAGTGCTGTTGTGAGACTTAGTTGGGGGCGCCCACCACATAGGCTGAGATGAGGCATATACATGATTCTAAATATAATGAACAGCACTGGAATATTTAATGCCAGACTACAGTATCAGATTTTCTTTTAATTTCAACCTCTTCTCCTGCAGAATGGAAAAATAATGCCATATATATAAAATTTATATCTTTTATGTATAAAGATATATAAAATATGTATCTTTTAGATACAAAGATATGTAAAATATGTATCTTTTATATATAAAGATATACATGTATAAGTTTATTTTTTATATATAGTTATATATAATGTATAAATATAAATATATACATACATACTTGATATATTTATATATTTTTGAGACAGAGTCTCGCTCTGTCACCCAGGCTGGAGTACAGTGGCACGATCATGACTCAATGTAATCTCTGCTTCCTGGGCCCAAGTGATTCTTACTCCTCAGCCTTCTGTGTGGCTGGGATTACAAGCATGCATCAACACATCTGGCTAATTTTTGCATTTTTAGTAGAGAAGGGTTTTTGCCATGCTGGTCATGGCTGGCTTCAAACCCCTGGCCTTAAGTATTCTACCCGTCTTCGTCTACCAATCTTCTAAGATTACAGGCAAGAGCCACTGCATCCAATCGAGTTTTATTCATTCTATCTCATATATCACCAATGACTGTTTCTGGAAGTTGATGCTAGCATAATCCCATTATGCATACTTCAGGGCTAGGGAGACCTAAAGCATACAGTGATTTTTATATGGTCACAGAAATGAAAAGGAAAAGATTTTAACCCAACTCTGTTCTCTCAAACATGGGGCCCTGGCTGCATTTAAATCTTTTTGGGGGAGTAAGGGACATAATTGTGTTTGCATAACTGTTTACAGGTAAAGAGTTGACATGGGAGAGGAGGGTGAGAAATCAGCAGCCCAGCAGGGCCTTCACATAGATTTATGGAGGAAAAGGGCTCAAGGAATAAAACCTTGAAGAAGTTAACAGACTTCCCTTGTGACGGAACCTAAAAGAATTTAGAACTTTGGGAACCAGACAACTATATTCTAGAGCAGCCCTGTATCTCGCTAATTTCATGGGAGATGCTTGAGAGAGCACTGTGTTCTCATTGTATGCTATATTCCTAAGCTGTTGCCTGAGAAAGGCTCAAAGTGAGAGTCTTTTCTGACAATATACATATTGGCTCAGCCCACATCCTTGGTACCACTGGCCATTCGACAAGAGGCACATACAGGTAACACAGAGTGGCCCAGGGCAGGTCCGTCCATGCCAGGCCACCCTTGTCATCTAATCTGGGCAACACGACCCTGCCTACCGTTACCATGTGTTGCAGGGGGAGCAGGAAAGGAGGGGGTTCTTCCTCACAGGGACAGGTTGTAAGGCATTGGAACCCTGGTGGGTCTGTCATGTTCATACCCAGGTCATGGCTGGTGGAATAAAAAGTTGAGCGTTGCGGACCAAGTATGTCTACTCAGATGTGAATTCCAAGGCCTTAAGCTGTCGTCTGGTTTCCTCATTGGCTGGGGGTCTATGTGGATACTCCTATGTTCCTGATCTAGGAAACAGAATTTCTAATGGAGATGTCACCTGGTGGTAAAAACAAAGCAGACAATTAAATTCTTTTTTTTTTCTTTTTTCTTTCTTTTTTTTTTTTTTTTTCCGGCTTTGCTGCTGGGAACACACTTTGTAGAGCTGCATTAAAATCAGTAAGCAGATATTTGATGGGTTCAACTCCCCGAAAACCTTGGACGACTGGCAGGTTCAACCACACCCCCAAGCATGGCATACAATGAGTTACGGTGAGAGCAGGCACATGGGGGTCTCTACAGAGAGGGGCCTGACAAAACCAGGATGGGCCCAGGATCCAGACCCAAATATGGAATTTCTCTGGGCTCTCTTGTAGGGGGTTTCCATGAGTGACCCAGAGATCTCCACCCCAAAATCTAGCCTTAACTAGTCCCAATGGCAACTGGGTTAAGAATAGAGTCCCTTTCTACATTCTTGTAGAAATAGCAGAGGAGGCCTTTGTGTTGATTTTACTTTACACTAGGCTGTATTTATTCATGTTACTACAGTTTGTATAGTTTTAATTATTCACCCCGGTGTCATCTGTAGCAGGCAGCTTCACGGTACTGCCAGACCTTCTCCAAGACTTAAAAGCCACCACTATCACTAATACTCTACAAAAATAGGGAAGAGCTAACATGGAAAGGGGATTATATTGTTCCCTGCATTTGTCTGCAATGTGTCATTCCAGAGAACTCATCCCTGTAGCCCATCAGGGCTGAAGCGGTTCCCTCACATGTCTTTGTAGTGTTCTGTAATGGAGGTCACTTCCCAGAGTGGTTTAGCCTTTCAGTGACTATTATTTCTGATCAAAATGGAATAAAACTAGAAATCAATAACAGAAGAAAACAAAAACAGCAACATATATGTGGAAATTAGCTCTCTTTTGAGCATGCTCATGTTTAAGGGTTGTAAGACTTAATATTATGAAGAGTGCTCATGATGGCTAAAGCGAGTTACAGATTCAATGCAATCCTTTTTAAATTAACAATTTTGTTTTTAGAAATAGAAAAAGGAACCAACAAATTATATGGAATCTCAAGCAAACATAAAAAGCCCAAAAATGTTTTAAAAAAACAACGTTAGTGACCTCACCTTTTTTGATTTCAAAGCACATTACAAAGCAACAGTAATGAAAACAGTTTGTTTCTGGCATAAAGACGGACACTTTTTCCAATAAAACAGAAGATAGCACAGATGTAAACCTCGCACATATGAGCAAATAGTTATTTGCACACCCATATTCATTGCAGCATTATTCACAGAGGCCAATAAGTGAAAGCAACACAAACTTTCCTGATAGAATAAATAAATAAATACAATTTGTAATATAAAAGTAATGGACTATTACTCAGCTTTTAAAGGCAGAAAATCTTGTAACATCCACAATAAAGAGAAATCTTGAGAACATGATGCTACGTAAAATTAGTCACAATAAAACAGATGCTCTATGATTCTACTTATATGTAATATCTAAAGTATTGAAACTGAGAAACAGAAAATAGAACGATTTTTATCAGTAGCCAGGTGCTAAGGAAAATGAGTAGCTGTCATTTCATGTGTACTGAGTTTTAGTTTTGCAAAAGAAAAAAGTTTTACAAATATGTTGCATAACAATGTAAATACACTTAATATGACTGAACTGGATAAGATAAAATGTTAAAGATTCTAAATTTTATGTTATGTATTTTTTCCACAATCGAAATTAAAAATGACACCCAAGGGCCAAGAGTGATGGCTCATGCCTGTAATCCCAGCACTCTGGGAGGCTGAGGCATACAGATTACTTGAGGCCATGAGTTCAAGACCAGCCTGGCCAACATGGTGAAACCCCAGCTCTATGAAAAATACAAAAATTAGCCAGGCGTGGTGGTGCTCACCTTTAATGCCAGCTACTCAAGAGGCAGCAGCAGGAGAATTGCTTTAACCTGGGAGGCAGAGGTTGCAGTGATCCAAGATTTTGCCACTGCACTTTGGCGACAGGGTGAGAGTCTCTCAAAAAAAGAAAAAAAAAAAAGAGACACCCGAAGAGACAAGGTTACAAAGTTTTTGAAATATTATCTTCCAATCGCATAAATCTTTCTTTCACACTAAGATAATATAAACAGTAGTTGTTGAAATTAAGACAATTTCCACGATTACTCACTTAGACAGAATCAATTCTTGGCCATCAAATAAGAAGAAAATATACCAGTCATAAACAAAATAGGTGCAATATTTATACAAGCAAACAAACACTTAAATCATTATATTAACAAAAGACGTAGGGATGGTTCATATTTGACTTTTGCCCCACACTGTCTTAAGGTGTACAGAGTTGAATATTGTCATACAAAATTACATTGTATAAATTAAAACTAAAAACAATAAACTGATGTAATGTGCCCTACCCTAAAACATGAAACACAGAAATGTAAAATTGCAAAACAACGTTAAAAGAAATATTAACCCCCAGAATTCTTATTTGAATAATGTAATTCAAAATCATAATAAACAGGTAGAAACTAAAAACACAATTAACTGATGTGAGACAGCCTACTCTAAAAAATAC
The DNA here is from genome assembly GCF_028885655.2 of Pongo abelii. Taxonomy (NCBI): domain Eukaryota; kingdom Metazoa; phylum Chordata; class Mammalia; order Primates; family Hominidae; genus Pongo; species Pongo abelii. Next base: position 1,399,682 of record NC_072002.2, read on the forward strand.
AGAAACATAAAATTATGAAACATAAAATTATAAAACATAATTAAGGAAAACTTTAATCCATAAAATCCTGAATGAACATAGTGTCCAACTGAAAAAGAATCCTAGGTAACTACAATTTTCAACTCTTCCTGTGAATCCATGAAAAGTATAAATTTTGAATTATTTGTATACAGTTAGGGCAACAACAATTCAGAGAAAACACATTATAATTATTACAAAGAGCTGTGTTTAGAAAGTTTTAAGGATTAAGCCTTTAGTTAATACTAGAGAAAGTTTTATATTATGCTACTTGATGCATTGCTGCTTTTCTTACACAAAACGGTAAAGCTGTAATCTAGCCTTTCATAGAAAAGTCTTACATTTTTATATATGGCAACAATATAAATATTGTAAATACAATATAAAACATCGATATGTAAAATAAAAATTGGAAATAAATTGTACTATTAGTCAAATAAAAGTTGGGAAAACTGGAAGAAAATGCTAATAGTAACATTGTGCCTAGAGTCTGTTAAACATACAAGCCAAATATCTTAATAAATTATTAATTATATAATTTATACCTAATATATTCATTTGAGCATGCTATTTTAGAACTTCTGAAACTGAAATTACAGACAAATGTGATGCATGATAATTCAGAAATGGAAAACACAGTCACAGTAATCTTCATATTAAAGAAGACAGAATCATAAAATAATAAGTGAGAAATAAGGTAATAATTGGGAATTCAATATATGTCGAACAATATTCTAATTTCCCTTAAGGAAAAAGTTTTTGTAAGAAATCTGTAAAATGAGTACTTACAATAAGCCATCCTACAGTAGAGGCTGTTGGCATACAGAGTTTAAATTTCTATGGTTAGGTCCTATGAGAAAAATAAAATTTTAAAATAAAATAATTAGATTTTCCTATTTAATAAGATAATTTTTGTCTATAAAGATTTTCAGTTTAATTTTTTTGTAGAATTAGGTTTTAGCCTTCATAAGACTCGAAATTATGAAGTAGAAAACAAATATCATCTGTCTCTGGAGTTCCTGGAATTTCTAAACCAAATGCCAATTGCTCCACAACTCTCGTCACACACTTCTGAATTGAAACCCAACAGATTTATTAAAAATGACCTAACAGCAGTCTCCAGAAATGTGCAGAGATTTTCCCAGATCCCCAAAAGCAATGACAAACTATTCAGATCATTTAGGCTCTCACAAGATCCTGGGAGGACTTTGGCTTTCAGTGTGAATGCACTGGAAGATTCTAAGAGAGAGGGAGAGAGAGAGAATGTGTGTGTGTGTTGAAATCAGAACCCTACCTTATGTCTTATTGTGGAATTTGAAAACGAAAGCCCAAAGCTGAAAATTAAAATCACACATGACAGCACCTTGCAAACTACTTTCTTTGCTAGATGGGTCGTTCTAAGGCGTAGGACCCTGGAAAATCCTTTTCCCCTCCTTCCAGAAACAGTTACACACACTGCTCAAAGCCTGCATCTACATATGCCATGTCCAAGATGAGCTCAAGAGCCTGGACCCATATGCCACCTTCAGCAGGGTTGACTGCAGCTGCTTGTTCTTCCTGAGCATCTTCGCCAATGGTGACCTGAGAGTTGCGGGAGGCATTGGGGCCAGGATTGAACAGAGGAAAAAGGAGCATGGAGGCCAGGTGCTGAGGACCAGGCCATCTCACCTGGAGGGTTGTGGCCCTGAGACATCCAGACCAGCATGACATTTAGCTGCAGACAGCTGGCCCTGGGTGGCCCTGTGCTGATCACCAGCCTCGGCCCCTCAAACGGTGGGAAATGGAAGAATGGCTTGGAAATGGGCCCTGTCGACTGTGTGTCACCTGATCACATTCTCCCGGGAGTCCAAGAGGGGCCATCGTGTCTCCAGAACCAGAACTAGAAGGTGAAACTGCCAGGGGGAACACGGAAGAGGGTCCTCAGTTGGGTGGAGAGTCTCACAGCAAGACGCCTGGCTTAATCAAGCTTGACCATTTTTGAAGCACGTTTAGTGACTAAAAGTGCCTACCATGAGCAGCTGGAACAAACTCTCTGAGAGCTGCAGGGTGCAAGGGGACCTCACGTACCTGTTTGTAATTACAGCCAAGGACCAGCAGGCAGCATTACTGCATCCATGTGGGGCTTTTGCTGGAACCAGTAAGTCTCTGCCAGCCCCTCCCAGGCTCCTGGGATGCCACTTGTTCTGGGTCTGTGGACAGATAACCAGGACACTTAGTGTTCGAGCACTCCTTGAGGCCCACAGCCTATCGCTCAACCCCAGCCCCACCAGACCCTGGTTCCTAAGCCATTCCTCATGCCAGAAGAAAAGGCAATGCCTTTGTCCCATATCCCCTGCCTTGTGTCATGTCACGTGGGGGTATGGAATGAATCGGTCAGCCTAAACTCCAGTCCTTCTGCCTGAGTAATCTGTCGCCACCATCTGAGTCCCCCTATAGGGAGCTGTCAGTGGGGGAGAGAACAGCCGTGGAAGAGAGGCCCACCTGCTTCTGTTTGACTTCAGGGCAGCCTCTCAGGGCAAGAACCTAGAGCAGGTGGAGGCTTCACAGAAGCCTGTGGTAGGACTCTGGGCTTGGTGGGCTGAGCATCTCCCTCTCTGCTGCCTGCCATGGGGCCCACAACCACCCATTCAAGAGGGTCATCACCACATTGCAGGTGTGCAGCTGGACGGTTCCCCAGGCAGAGCCTTCCATGGAATGCATGCACACAGAGGATGTACGCCTTGAAGTTGGACCATGGGGGGAACATTCCTGGAGAGGTGCATGCAGCCTGGCCCTGCCGTCACTGGGAACCCCTTCCATCTGGGTACTAGACAGAATTCTGTGCACTTTCCTGGAGCCTCCATGCTGGGTCTGTTCATTTGGAAGTTTGAGGCTATCTGTGAGGAAGTAACAAAACAGATATCTCAGAGCAGGTTGTGGGACCCAGGCTGAGCCCTTGTCTCCCTCCCTAGTCCCTCTGCAGACATGAGGCTGGAACAAGGACCTGTGGATAATAAGGGAACTGCTTTGCAAGAACCCGCCTGAGCAGCTGCTCCAAGAAAGAGACACATGAAATTTGCCTATAGCCCCTGATGCGGGACTGGCAGCCTCAGGCCCGCCTGCCATCTGTGAGCAGGTTTTCTTGCTAACAGGATGAAAGCAGAGAAAGCTGAAACGAGCCCAGCCCTCTCAGGCACCTTGAAGGCTGTTGGGATTCCTTCCAGGCCTTCTAGCCTTCTGCTTCTTGGCAAGCCACCCAAGCACCTTTTTCCAGCCTCTGAGACTTTCATGTTCTGGAAGGAGAGGGTCCTACTTTTCACTAGGCTGTGGGGCCAGGCCCATCCAGCTCCCCGCTTCCACTAACAACCATGGGGCTCTTAACAGGGCACACCCTGCCCTAACATGGCCCTTCTAAGTCAGAAGATCATGTGTTTTGCAGTTTCAGCTTGTTAGGGCTTAAAAGTTATCAGTGCTGTTATTAAGATAGGGAAGTGAACGGGGAAACGATGCTTTTAAAAATTTCCCATAATCTTACCACGGAGATCATCAGCACAGATGACAGCACAGGCGGGGCTGCTGGGGAGGCTGAGGGAGAGTGTCCAGCCTGTTCTGCCAGCTGGTCCTTGCCAGGGGTGCCTCGTGACCCAGTCCCTTAGAGAAACATGCAGACATCTCAGCAAGGACCTGGAAGGTGCAGATCAGGGCAACACAGCACCACTGATGGTGGAGTGGGGCTACCTCCCATCAAGCTGTGTCTCCACAGCTGACCCTTGGAGCCAGGAGGTGATGTACAACATGGGCAAGGCAGTGAGCTCCATCAGCTGTGTGGCCTTCAACGTTCACTTCAACTCGGACATCTCACCAGAAAGCAGTGGGGACTGGCCAATGCAGAAGCCTGCAAAGTGGAACAGAGCATCATGGGGTGGAGGATGTGGGGCCTGCCTGCTCATCTGAGCACTGCTCCTTGAGGGTGTGATCTGCAGGATTCCTGAAGGAGGGCTGTGAGCTCATCAGTGAGGCCCTGAGCCTGTGGAACATGCCTGAGGCCATGCCCATGGGGATTTGTGTCTACTTGCACCCCCTTGTTCATCTCAGTACACTACAGGTGACTGTGTGGAGGTGGGCCTTGAGCATCCCCTGGTCTGTGTCAGCAAAGGGCTCTGGGCCTGGCCTGGCATTGAGGGATGGCAAATAAGGGTGCCTGTGTTTGCATTGTCACCCCCTATGGTAGCATAAAATGAGAGAGTCCAGACCTGCAGGACTGGGACCCTATCAAGGGAGTTAGGAGGCTGCTCACTTTCCCTGAGGGACCCATGTGTAGGAGCTGAGGGAGGTTAAGGATACCCTAGGGACTCACTTGTTCTGTCTGGGCTTCCTCTGCTCCACACTTTGATGACCATTTTCTGAGAAGAACTCAGGAAACTCCTGTGCTCTAGTCAGGCGGGGCCTCCCCTCACAGGGTATTCTGAGACTGTGAGTGAGAAGCTAACACAGTGCCTTAGAATACTTATGGGAGCTGTCGTCCTCTGTGACCATCACGTGGCATTGTAGTGTTGAGACTGCCTGGCCTGCCTGGGATATGGCGGGGCTGTTTTGTGGTCAGCTGCTTTAGAATCTCACTTTCTCTGCAATCAAACAGTGACTGTTTTCGTGTCTGTTTATGGGTTTAAAAAATCCTAATACTTCATTTATAGTAGTTTCAGCTTGTGTGTGTTTATTTGTATAAATTTTATTAAAGAGGGCTTAAGACAATAGCATTTTAAGGTCTTAATGGAGCGTAGACTTTCATGTCACAACAGAGAATGTTGACCTCTTTTTCTACCTTTGTGTAAAGTATACATAGAAAGTGCCACCAGAGGTGACTAGAGCTGAGCTGCTTGGGCTTGCTTGCTGGCCTGCAGTCAGGTGGACTCTGGCCGTGAGGCGGCGCCCATCCTGGATCTACATCCCTCACCCCCTCTCCTTAGTCCCTGAGTAACCAACAAGGCCGTGCTAATGAGCCCGCGAGTGATGGGCATTGGGTACCCAAATACTATCCGGGAAGATTTGAATGCCATCTGGGCTGGGGCTGTTGGGGGTAGAGGCTGTGGCTGCCTTGGCTTGTCATGGTGCCACCCGCAGATGTGCCTGCCCTGTGCTGCTTCTCCAGCAGCCGGCTGCCCATGGCCCTGAGCCTGTCACAACATGCTTGCTACCTCATGCTGCTTGTGTTTGAAAAACCCATCCCGAGATGGCGCTGCTGGATGTAAGTCCTGAAAAGGGGGCATCACCTATGTCCTGGGAGATTAGGAGCTAACCAGATTTCTCTTGACTCCCTCCCGAACAAGTGGGGCTGGTGCTGCAATTAATGATGCCCCCCAGAAGATGTGTTTGCACTGACTGAGAGAATATACGATGCAGAGACCTAAATGAAGACACTTGAATGGGGTGTGTGGACATCACTTAGCAGCTGGCAAACAGGTGCCTCTCAGGCCTCTCGTGCTCCAGCAAGTGTGGAATATGCCTGTGTCCATGAGTGTAGACATCTAGAGTGTGTATATTTGGCTGCTGATTTTGCTGACACTATTCCCAGACCCAACCTGGCTTAAAGTCCAGGTTTTAAGTCAAAATATAGGAGGCTTTTTGCCACACAGCTACTTGAGAGGCTGAGGTGAAAGCATCACTGGAGCCTAAGAGTTTGAGGCTGCAGTGACCCATGATTCAGCCACTGCACTGAAAGAGTGAGATGTGAGTGCGCCCTTCTACAAAGAATAGCTCTGGGGCATTTGGGGATCCCTACAGTCCCGGACCTTTCTTGTCCCCTGCTGCCTGTTCTCCTTCCCTTGCCTGCTGTCAGAGCCCAACATGGAGGAGGAGGTTGCCGCCCTGTGAGCCTGAGGGAGCTGTGTCTGACTGGGACTTCTGTCTGGGGTTTTGCGAAGAGCTACTTACGAATATGGTCTGTCCAGATAACTTGTTTCAAAGGAAGTGAGCATGAGCTAGCAAGTGTAGCAACCCCACAGCTGATAAACAACTTTGTTTTGGTTTTAAATCATCAATCTTCATTTCACATTGGAATAAAGTAAGTGAAACCTGCTACCCCAGCCTCACCCGTGTGTTCTGTAACCCAGACTCATTTGGTTGTGAAGGCTGTTGTCAGGAATGTTATAAAAAAGTTATGCATAAATTAGATCAAGTGTAAAATTATGCTTATAATGTCACTTGAGTGGGAGGTAAGAAGGTAGAGTCACAGGAAATCTGTTGGGGTTTACACCCCTGCTACTTACCAAGCTCATGAGAGTGTGGCAGAGGTGACCATCACCTGACATTGGTGAAAGAAGAGAAAAGGCCGGCGTGAAGGCCTGGTAGGGGAGAGGTGTCACACTGTGGGGCCAAGCCCTGTGCATGCTGGTACTCTTATGTCACTGAACATCTAACTGCCCGGGAACCGGCTCTTTTCACATCAGTTGAGGTAAGAAGATGGGGGAGCACTCTCCAGAAGTCACACTGTGCTGGGAGAATGGAAGAGAGTCTACAACTCGCCATCCTAGAGTAGCTTTTAGATTGAGCTGGACTGTCTTGGAGAGATAGTGAGTTGGGAGGAAGACAATCCCCCAGGTGCACTTGACAGCCAGAGCCTATGAAGTTAGGGGGGTTGTGTGTGTGTGGGTGGCCTCTCCCTATGAGAGGAGAAGCTTAAAGTTACTAAAGCTAGTGGCTGCTGCTCTGCCATCCCTCTACAGAGCAGGCAGGTACTCAGCTGCATGAATAGCTGAATGTCTTTGGAGTGTTAGAGAGTCCTCTATGTCTTGGAAATCTTGAAAAGAAAAACAAATCTCAATTTTAATGTTTATTAGTTTCTCTGAGCCAATTGGGAAAAAAATGGTCCTTCACCTCTAAGTTTTAAGTGACATGCAAGGGTAGCCACCAGTGTCTCGGCCACTGAAGCCTCACGCATGCTCCCACTACCAGTTTGATTTGCAGCCTCATAGTTGTGTTGTGCTGAATAATCTTTCCTCTGGCCTTGTCCAGTGAACATGGTTCACATGGTTAACACCACTTCTTGAGATGCGAGCACCATGCAAACCAGAGAATGGATTGGGTTTTGTTACCATTATGCCTCCTCATCTGAGAGGCCCATTTTTCCTGATTGATTCATTAAGTGTATTAGTGCTGTCACTCACCTTTGGACAACTCAAATGACAAGTGGCTGTTGATTCATAAAGAAAATGAAGGCTTAAGATGTGAAACCCTCCTTTTCTCTTGTCCTTCTCTTAGGTGAAAGATTTTATTTCTTTCAAAAGGCTACATACTGGTATCCCAGCTGGTGTAGTGTGAGAACGGGCATTTGTTAGGCTGTGGTTTCAGTGTGGATGGGCAATTTTTCAAGATGGAAAACCAAGTCTCACTGAGTTGTTGGAGCCATACTCACATTTCTGCACATCTCCCAACATGGGCTTTCACTTTTCTCACGTGCTTGAATTTTTTTCACATACAAATTTTGTATACACACACACCCGCACACACACGCACACACGTGTCTCACTCTGTCAGTGCAGTGGCTGAATCATGGGTCATAGCAGCCTCAAACTCTTAGGCTCCAGTGATGCTTTCACCGTAGCCTCTCAAGTAGCTGGGACTACTGGCATGCAAAGCTACACCCAGACAATTTTTAAATTTTTTTCCAGAGACTGAGCCTACTTATGTTGCCCAGACTTGTCTTCAACTCCTGGGATCAGGAGATTATACCACCTTGGCCACCCAAAGTGTTTAGATTCCAGGTGGGAGCTACCACTCTCAGCAAAAATATGTTTTAAAGAACCGTTACAACCAAATTATGACTTATGATTATGCCACTGCCCTCCAGTCTGGGCACCAGAGCAAGACCTTGTATCCAAAAACTAAGCAAAACTAAACAAGAACAAAAAAAACCCTTATAAACAAATTAAACTTTCAAGATTGTGTCATCTGTGTCCTTCCCCGCCCTCCAAGCTATCAATGTTAAATATAATGGTTATTGAGAAAATTGTTAGATATTATTAAGAAATTTCTATATATCCTGCAGCTGAGAATAGGTATTCTGATGTGGTCCAAATATTTTCTCACCGCTACCTTCAGGGTCTAAACTAGCAAATCAGGACACCTGCAGAGGACAGTTGGCCATTTTCAAATAGAAAGAGAAATATCCCCGTTCATGAGAGTAATCCAGTGATTTTCAAAAAGACAAGTCAGACTGAGATGCAGTGCATCAGGGCACAATTGCCCTGGAATAATCACTTCACACAGAATTGTTGAGAAGACTTTCTAAGATGGGCAAATTTGAGCAACATAATTCATGATTATTTATTCCCGGCCCCTGCTCCCCACCTGATTCCTAATGGCCACCCCACAATATGGTCAGCAGTGGGGTGCAGCATTCTGAGAGAGGGGCTCAGGGATGGGATGAAGGTCTTTCCTGCATTATCAAAATGCAGGTTAAAAAGTTGTTAAAAAGAAGTCCAAATATTCTAATTCCTACCCTTAAATACCTGCTAAGATGCATTATACAACAGACCCAGGAAGGGGAAGGAGCATGTGCATTTCAATTCTCAGCTCACGTCTTAATTAGCTGTGATACTCTGGGCATGTGACCCCAACTATATGAGCCTGTTTGCCTGTCAACCCAAAACAATCCTAAGCAAGAACAACAAGGCTTGAGGCATCCTGCTACCAGACTTCAAACTATACTACAAGTCTACAGTAACCAAAACAGCACAGTACTGATACCAAAACAGATATATAGACCAATGGAACAGAACAGAGACCTCAGAAATAACATCGCACATCTACAGCCATCTGATCTCTGACAAACCTGACAAAAACAAGCAATGGGGAAAGATTTCCTTCTTAAAAAATTGTGCTGAAAGAACCGGCTAGCCACATTCAGAAAACAGAAACTGGACTCCTTCCTTACACCTTATACAAACATTACCTCAAGATGGATTAAAGTCTTAAATGTAGAACACCAAACCATAAAAACCCTAGAAGAAAACCTAGGCAATACCATTCAAGACATAGGCATGAGCAAAGACTTCATGAATAAAATACCAAAAGCAGTCACGACAAAAGCTAGAATTGACAAATGAGATATAATTAAACTAACGAGCTTCTGCACAGCAAAAGAAGCTATCATCAGAGTGACCAGGCAACCTATAGAATGAGAGAAAATTTTTGCAGTCTAACCATCTGTCAGAGGTCTAATATGCAGAATCTACAAGCAACTTAAACAAATTCACACACACACAAATACCATCAAAAAGTGAGCAAAGAATATGAACAGACTCTTCTCAAAAGAAGACATTTGGCTGGGCGTGGTTGATCAAGCCTGTAATCCCAGCACTTTTAGCCGTGGAGACAGGTGGATCATGAGGTCAGGTATTCAAGACCAGCCTGGGCAACATGGTGAAACCGCGTCTCTACTAAAAACACAAAAATTTAGCAGGGTGTATTGGCAGGTGGCCTGTAATCCCAGCTTCTTGGGAGGCTAAGTAAGGAGAATCACTTGAACCTGGGTGGCAGATGTTGAAGTGAGTTGAGATCCTGCCACTGCACTCCAGCCTGGGTAACAGAGCAAGATTCCATCTTAGAAACAAAAATAATACATAAAATAAATAAAAAGAAAAGAAGAAGAAGAGGAAGAAGAAGAAGAAGAGGAAGAAGAAGAAGACATTTATGTGGTCAACAAACGCACAAAAAGAAAAAAGAAAAAAGCTCATCATCACTGATGATTACAGAAATGCAAATCAAAACCACAATGGGATACCATCTCACACCATTTGGAATGGAAGTTATTAAAAAGTCAGGAAACAACAGATGCTGGTGAGGCAGTGGAGAAATAGAAACGCTTTTACACTACAGGAGGGAGTGTAAATTAGTTCAACCATTATGGAAGACAGTGTGGTGATTTCTCAAGGATCTAGAACCAGAAATACCATTTGATCTAGCAATCTCATTACTGAGTATATACCCAAAGGAATATAAATCATTGTAGCATAAAGACACATGCACTCATATGTCTATTGCAGCACTGTTTACAATAGCAAAGACTTGGAGCCAACCCTAATGCCCATGATTGATAGACTGGAAAAAAGAAAATGTGGGACAGATACACCATGAAATAATATTCCGCCATAAAAAGAATGAGTTCATGTCCTTTGCAGGGACGTGAATGACGCTAGAAACCATTATCTTCAGCAAACTAACACGGGAACAGGAAACCAAACACCATATGTTCTCACTCATATGTGGGAGTTGAACAATGAGAACACATGGACACCGGGAACGAAACATCACACACTGGGGCCTGTTAGGGGATTGAGCTCAAGGGGAGGGAGAAAATTAGGACAAATCCCTAATGCATGTGGGGCTTAAAACCTAGATGGCAGGTTGATAGATGCAGCAAACCACCATGGCACACGTAAAACTACCTAACAAACCTGCACGTTCTGCACATGTATTCCAGAACTTAAAGTAAAACAAACTAACAAAAATGCACTAACGCTGAGGGGGAGTTGAGGTAGGGGCAGGAGTCAGGCGGGGGTGGGTGAGTCCTGGAGTTTTATCCAATCAGTGACACTGATGTGGGAACCGTCCAATCAGGCGCGCAGTGGGAGCGGAGAGGAAAGGAGGGAGTGGCTTCCGGCGTTTGGCGGGGTCTTTGTCTCTCGCTGGCGCTGGCACAGGAGCTTGGGATCCGTCTCCTCTTTCGCCTCCTCCACCTTGGGAGCCCCGGGCTACTCTCTCACAGCCCCTGTTGCCCTGTGATCTGTAGGTCCTTGGGGACGCATAGTTAAGGTGCCAGGACATCCTGGAAGCTGGGAAATGGTGAGTATGCGGGGTTCGGCATCCCGAGAGGGGAGAGCAGCCTGAGAAACCGGCAGGACCGGCCTCCCCACGGTTAGCTCCGAGCCTCCCGCAGCTTGGCCCTCAGTCCCCTGTGGCTGCAAGATGGCCGCTGGGCCAGCAGCGAGGACCCCCACGTCCCGCCCGGCCCATCCGGTCCTGTCCCTGGGCAGCGCCCTGCTCTGCGCCCACAGCCATGAGTATTTCCCAGATTGTTCAGGGATGCCAGGTGGGTCATCAGGGAAAAACCGAGACTGGGTGTTTGCGTGGGAGGAGCTGCGGCCCGTGGCGTCCACAGTCTCTCTTATTAAAAATTAACGGGAGTCTATGTTAAAACGTTAACCAGTTTATCTGAACAAACGGTGATTGCTGAAATGGAAAACACCCAGCCATGATTTGTGGTCCACCTGAGGGGCATAAAGGAAAGGCTTTTATAAGATGCATGAGAAAGCAACCCAAATTCATAAATTGTTTCCAGTTATGTAGTCGCCTTATTTGAACTATGCAGATGGAAATTTCCTAGTTACATATTCAGAGGTTAATTGCATGTTTGTCATTGGTTAAACCTGCATTTTGTTTCAGGCTAAGATAATGGTTTATAGGAAATGTATTTGAGTTAGGTTTTAGATTTTTTTTTTAACCTATGAACACAGGGCACTAGAGCCACTTTAGTCTAGTTTTCTGCTCTTTAATTATTTGAACACTCCAGAAGAGGACTGGTTTTCTCCTGTTTTTTTAATGTATGGCAAATGGAGCCTCTAATCGACCACCCTGTTTTTCAGCCTAACTCAGACTTGCAGTAAAATTCTAAGGTCCCATTTTCTTTGCTGCATTCTCAAATGCAACACATGAGACCAGCTTTCCCTTGCCAATTCACAATGCTATTAACTATTTGTCCTTTACTATACATTTAATTAAAGTTTTCTGTTATTGGATTTCTTTCTACTTCTCCCTACACTTCTGGCAATATTTGCTTTTTATGTTTAGAAACCTCCCTTTTGGGCACATAAATATATATAGCTATATTCTCTTGACAAATTATCCTCTATTATTACAGTATGGTAAACTCATTTCATGCTTCTGAGAGACATTGCTAGAAAGTCTATTTTGTCTAATTTAAGCATAACTACCATTGCATTCCTTTGATTATTATTTGCATGTAATATCATTTTCTATCCTTTAACTTTTAGCCTATGCTCTTAATTCATAATTGAGTCTCCTGTAAGCAGCATATTACCAGGTTTAAAAGATTCATTTATCTACTCTGTCTGCTTTAGTGTCTTTTGGCTGCTATAACAGAATATCACAGACTGGTAATAAAGAATGGAATTTTGTTTGACTCATAATTCTGGAGGCTGGGAAGACAAAACAACATGATACTGGTATTTGTTGAAGGTCTAGTTGCTGGATAATAACTTGGCCAAAGATGTGAGGGAGAGAGAGCTTTTTTTAAAATGCATAACAGATCCATTCTTGTTATAATTAACCCATTCCCATAATAACAACATTAGTCCATTCATGAGGGCAGAGTTCTTATAGCTTAATTAATTTTTAAAGGTTCCACCTCTTAATTCTAACACATTGGCTATTAAATTTTATCCTAAATTTTGGAGATGACATTCAGTCTACAGCAGTATCTGTTTAGTAGATAATTTAATCTTCTTATTTGTAAGGTAGTGATTGGTAAGCAGTTACCATTGTAAATTTGTAGTTTTCTATCCATTTTAAATTTGCTTCTTTTTTTTCTGGTTCTGTCTTTCCTGTGGTATTGTTAATTTTTGTTGAGACAAAGTTATACTTTCTTGCTCAGACTGAAGTGCAGTTGCATATCATGGCTCACTGTAGCCTCAACCTCCTGGGATCAAGCAATCCTCCCAACTTAGCCGCCCAAGTAGCTTGGACTACAGACACACACCACAACACCCAAGGAGCTTATGATTCTTCCACCTTGGCCTCCCAAAGTGTTGGAATTATAAGCAGAAGCCACCATATCCAATGTGTAATTTTTGTTGTTTGTATATGCTTTAATTACTTTCTCTTTTTTTGTTACAATTTCTTTCCTAGTGGTTATCATGAGACTTATATAAAACATCTTGTATTTTAATAGTCTGGTTTAAGATGATAACAGTTTAGAGTATTCTGAATTTCGGTATGTATTTAGCATTTTAGTGACATTTATACTTTAGTATTTTTCATATTGGTAGTTAGCATTTCATCTTATCAATGTGAAGATTTCTTCTAGACCATGGCTGGAGAAGTAAAGAAGGTGGGTTTTGCCTGATTCAGGGACTATAGAGAGAATCAAGTTCTGCAGGCCTGTCACCTGTCTCAGGTGAGTATGAATTCTCTTGTGTTTTTGACAGATAGTTGCAGTGGCAGGACCAAAGTCAAATGAGTTATAGGCAAGTCTACAGTAAGATGAGGCAGTATTCTGTTTTGAAGCCGGGACCATGATTGGCAAGCTTGCCACTTGGTCAAGTGCTTACCCTCTGAAGATGTCTTCCTTGGTCTTTGCCTCCAGCTGGGTGTCACAAACTCTGAACTGGATTCCAAGGCTTACATGAATGCACTTATGTTTGCTGTGGCAGCTGCATTATGTTGTGAGGGATGTGCACGCAGAACCACCCATTCTGTCATCTTGCTTATGTTACTCTCGTTTATATTTCACTTTCTGAAATGAATGTAAAGCTGGTGATTTTTAGATTCAAAAATTCTAAAATAAATTGCTGAAATTTACACATTATGTAAGCTATTAATAAAATTTCTTGTAGGTGCAACATATTTATTAAAATTTTTGTTTGTAATTTCAAGCTCACTGCAGCCAGAAAGGAATCATTAACATTTATATTCTTTTTTTAGTCTGTATCTAAATGATGGTATTTTTAATTCCAGATATTTACTTTATACTTCAGTAATGCTCAGCGTATTTTGCAAAATTTTTGTTGTTCTTTTATTTGGAAACATAAGGCTTTTTTAGCTCCTGAAAGCTATATTATAGTCATAGAGTTTTATTATATTTTGTGGTAAGAAGAGCAGAAACATATTGAGGACATAATTAAATTCTCCTATCTTTTTAATGATTATTAATTAAATTCTTCTAATTAGAGCCTGTGATTAATGATTGTAATGTATTTTCTGTATAATTTTACTGCAAATTATTAAATTCCAATGACTTAGAATGTCTGCTTTTCATGAGTGCATGCAGTTGAATGCTGTAGATATCTAAAGGGTAATTTTTTGGCCGGGTGTGGTCACTCATGCCTGTATTCCCAGCACTTTCGGAGGCCGAGGCGGGTGGATCACGGGGTCAGGAAATCAAGACCGTCCTGACTAACATGGTGAAACCCCGTCTCTACTAAATATACAAAAAATTAGCCGGGCACAGTGGCGGGCGCCTGTATTCCCAGCTATTCGGGATGCTGAGGCAGGAGAATGGCATGAATCCAGTGGGCAGAGCCGAGATCACACCACTGCACTCCAGCCTGGGCGACAGAGCAAGACTCTGTCTCAAAAAAAAAAAAAAGTTATTTTTCATTGTAAATCCATGTTTTTTTCAGGATTTTATGCATTAAAATCTCTCTTCTTATTTTCAATTGCGTGTTATTGCGTTTCTTTTCTTGGGTATGTTTTCTCAGATCAGTTAATTGTATTTTTGCTTTTAAAGCTTGATATCATGAGTTGAATGATAATGTTTAGCTCGATACACTTTATCTCAATGTGATGTTTAATATATGTGTGAATTAGCTGTGTTTGTTGGTTATAGATATATCTGTGAGGTTTTCACCTATGTAAGTCTGACATCTTTTTTGTTTGTTTGTTTGTTTGTTTTTTAGTTTCAGATAGGCTTTTTTTTTAAAAGAGAATTTTAAAACAGAGTAAAAAGAGCAGAAATCAGTTATTTGTCCTCTTGCAGGGTGGGGAGATAACTTCCTTCCCCACAGGTTTGAGGCTATGGCTAAGTGGTGAGTCTTGGGGAGATGCAGAAATGATCCATCCCAGGCACTTGGCTGGACTTAAGTAAGCACAGCCTTTGGGCCACAAGACCTGATGGCTTGGGTACTGGTCTGGACATAAGTCCCCATCTTCCCAGAAATGTAGTCTTTTGTCTGCAACAACTGGCTGGAGAAATATTTCAGAAAGATGTGTGTCTGGAACACCCAAAGGCATACCTTTCCTTTCTCCTTGGCATAGGCCTTGCTGCACTAAGGAAACACCAGGTTTGCAATGGAGCCTTCAAGAGTCTTCATCCCTATGGAGCTCAGGGGCTCATAGGGTGACAGGAGAGGAGACAAGCTAACTTGGGAAGTATTCATCCTTCAGCTTCTCCCCCACTGAAACACTATATATTAGGGCCACAGTTCATGGCAAAACATACATGCTCTCTTTCTTTCTCTCACACCTACATCTCGGGAACCCAACAACTTGATGGCAGGTAGCTCTGGGTATCCTTGGTCTGGCATTCACCCACTGGGCATCTAAGCTGTGCTAAAGCTCTTTTCAATCATTTCTTACCCTTTCCAGGCCCATGTGGGTAGGTGTTCCAGCCTTCACTCTTTCAGGCTGATCATAAAGGCACAGTGTGGGAAAATCCCCTACTGTGATGGCCATTGCTGGGAAGCAGGGAAGGCTAAGGGCCCACTGCGGCCTAAGGCTAGTGTAGACACCATCTGCTCCACTCGTCTCCTCAAAGATTGATATCAGGTGCAGCAGCTGCTGTCTGGAATGTTATCAAACCAGGACTGCACAGGCACTGCATTCTCTGTGTGGAAGATGTAAGAAGCAGGCGAGTTGTCCAGGATGACAGTTTTCCTCAGGTCCGTGCCCAGATGGCTGAGGTCCTTGACATAGCAGCCCTAGTGGAACAAACATGACTCATGGGCTAGGCCACCCCAGAACACCCCACACTGGTCCAGCACACCCATCACAGTGTGTTCGGAACTGGTAGTTTCTTATTCTCACTGACTTCAAGAATGAAGCTGCAGACCCTCATGGTGAGTGTTACAGTTCTTAAAGGCGGCATGTTCGGAGTTTGTTCCTTCTGACATTCAAATGTGTTCAAAGTTTCTTCCTTCTGATGGGTTCGTGGTCTTGCTGGCTCAGGAATGAAGTTGCACATGTTCGTGGTGAGTGTTACAGCCCTTAAGGCGGCACGTCTGGAGTTGTTCATTCCTCCCAGTGGGTTTGTGGTCTCGCTGGCTTCAGGAGTGAAGTCGCAGACCTTCACGGTGAGTGTTACAGCTCATAAAGGCATTGTGGACCAAAAGAATGAGCAGCAGCAAGATTTATTGCAAAGAGCAAAAGAACAAAGCTTCCATAGTGTGGAAGGGGACCCGAGTGGGTTGCCACTGCTGGCTCGGGCAGTCTGCTTTTTTTCACTTATCTGGCCCCACCCACATCCTGCTGATTGGTAGAGCCAAGTGGTCTGTTTTGGCAGGGCTCTGATTGGTGCGTTTACAATCCCTGAGCTAGAAACAAAGGTTTTCCTTGTCCCCACCAGAATACCTAGATACAGAGTGTCAATTGGTGCATTTACAAACCCTGAGCTAGATACTCAGTGCTGATTGCTGTATTTACAATCCCTTAGCTAGACATAAAGGTTCTCCACATCCCCACCAGACTCAGGAGCCTAGCTGGCTTCACCCAGTGGATCCTGCACCGGATCTGCAGGTGGAGCTGTCTGCCAGTCCTGCACCGTGCGCCCGCACTCCTCAGCCCTTGGGTGGTTGATGGGATTGGGTGCCGTGTAGGAGGGGGTGGTGCTCGTCGGGGAGTCTCCGGTCACACAGGAGCCGATGGAGTGGGGGAGGGTCAGGCATGGCGGGCTGCAGGTCCAGAGCCCTGCCCCGTGGGAAGGCAACTAAGGCCCAGTGAGAAATTGAGCACACCAACTGCTGGCCCAGGTTCTAAGCCCCTCACTGCCCAGGGCCGGTGGGGCAGGCCGGCCACACCGAGCGCGGGGTCCAATGAGCCCACGCCCACCCGGAACTCGCGCTGGCCCGCAAGCACGGTGCGCAGCTCCAGTTCCCGCCCGCACCTCTCCGTCTACAACTCCTCGCAAGCTGAGGGAGCCAGCTCTGGCCTTGGCCAGCCCAGAAAGGGGTTCCCACACTGCAGCGGTGTGCTGAAGGGCTCCTCAAGTGCCGCCAAAGTGGGAGCCCTGGCAGAGGAGGCCCCGAGAGCGAGCGAGGGCTGTGAGGACTGCCAGCACAATGTCACCTCTCAACAGGATCTGCATCCTTGTTCAGGCTGGAATGAAGACAGCAATGAAAAAAACACATTTAAGAAGTTCCTCCTGTCATCTCAGGAACTTACCCATATAAGGCCTCATGAGCAAATGGATCTGGTGTCTGATCCCCTCAATCTCTACAGGCATTAGGCAGTCAGCATTGCTGAATGCCTTCAAGGAGCTATGCACAAGGGTTTCATCCAGGTCAGTGCTCAGACAGATCCTTCCTTGATTTTTCTCTGTCACCTCTGGGAGCAGGCAGGTTCCTGGGATCTGATAAAACTGATAATGGAGACTCTGGAGCTGATCCGACTTAGCAATGGTGTTGACTTCCTAATTATGTGTGAAGAGCTTAGCAGGGGAACGTGACTGGCCAACATGCTGGGTGCAAGAAGAGCAGAAAGGGGCCTTCTAAGGTGTGACAAACATGAGACCTCTTCGGAGAGCACTTTGGAAACCAGGAGTTGCTTGGTAAGGACCAAGGCGTCTTCCCTCCATGCCTGGGTGATGATGGAGCCTTGTTCCATCTTACAATCTTGAAGGCTGGGCTGGCTGTGGGGGAAACCTGGCTGGCACGCTGGCTGGACTGGGATGGGGGGCATGGGCTGGGGCCTGATTCAGTTCCTGAGAGTCTGAGTTCCACAGCTGTTCACATTCCCCCTCTCCTTTCCATCACTGGCCGGGAAGGGAGGTGGCCTGTAGGGATGGCGGACAGCCTTGGCAGCGGCTCCCCAGGATGCCCCCAGCCCTGATTCTCCCAGCGGGAGCTTCAGGATCCTCAGTTTGTTTCTAACATAGAGAATCCACCAGATATGCATTTTTTTTTCAACTTTTATTTTAAGTTCAGGGGTCCATATGTTATAAACTTATTTTCAACTTTTATTTTAAGTTTAGGGGTCCATGTGCAGGATATGCAAGTTTGTTACATATATAAACGTATGCCATTGTGCTTTACTGCACAGATCATCTCATCACCCAGGTACTAAGGCCAGCATCCGCAGCTATTCTTCCTGATGCTCTCCTTCCCCTCCCCCATGCCATGAAACAGGTGTCCAGTGCGTGTTGTTCTTCCTAGTGTGTCCATGTGTTCTAATTGATCTGCTTCCGCTAATAAGTTAGAATAATAGGTGGTGTTTGGTTTTCAGTTCCTGCATTAGTTTGCTGGGTTTAATGGCTTCACACTCCAACCATGTCCCTGCAAGTGACATCATCTCATTACATTTTATGGCTTTATAGTGTTCCATGGTGTAGGTATACCACATTTTCTTTATCCAGTCTATCATTGATGGGCATGTAGATTGATTACATGACGTTGCTATTGTAAATAGTGCTGCAATGAACATATGCATGCATGTATATTTAAAATAGATTTCTATTCCTTTGGGTGTATACCCAGTAATAGTATTGCTGGGTCAAACGGTATTTCTGCTTCTAGGTCTTTGAGGAGTCTCCACACTCTCTTCCACAATGCTTGAAATAATTTACACTCTCACCAACGGTGTAAAAGTGTTCCCTTTTCTCCACCACCTCGCCAGCATCTGTTTTTATTTATTTTTTTACTTTTTATTAATAGCCATTGTAATTGGTGTGATATGGTATCTCATTGTTGTTTTGATGTGTATTTATCCAGTTATCTGTGATGTTGAGCTTTTCATGTTTGTTGGGCACATGTATGTCTTCTTTTGAGATATGTCTGTTCATGTCCTTTGACCACTTTTTAATGGGGTTGTTTGTTTTTCTCTTGTAAATTTCAAGTCCCTCATAGATTCTGGGTATTGGGCGTTTGTCAGATGGATAGGTTGCAAAATTTTTCTCCCATTCTCTAGGTTCTCTGCTCTAATGATAGTTTCTTTGGGTCTGCGGAAGCTGTTAATTTAATTAGACCCCATTAGTCAATTTTTGTTTTTGTTGCTATTGCTTTTGGCCTTTTTGTCATCAAATCTTTCCTCCTGTCTATATCTTCAAAGGTATTATCTAGATTTTTTCTTCTAAGGTTTTTATAGTTTTAGGTTGTACATTTAAGTCTTTAATCCATATTGAGTTAATTTTTGTCTATGGTGTTAGGAAGGGTTCCAGTTTTAATTTTCTGCATATGACTAGTCAGTTCTCCTAGCACAATTTATTGAATAGGGAGATCTTTCCCTAATGCCTTGTTTTTGTTGACTTTGTCAAAGATCAGGTTGTTGTAGGTTTTTGGCTTTATTTCTAGGCTCCCTATTTTGTTTCATTTGTCTATGTTTCTGTTTCTATACCAGTACCATGCTGCTTTGATTACTGTACTAGTATAGTTTGAAGTTAGGCAGTGACGCTTTCAGCTTTTTTTTTTTCTTAAGGTTGGCTTGGCTATTTGGGTTCTTTTTTTGTTCCATATGAATTTTTAAAGTTTTTTTTTTTTTCTAATTCTCTGAAGAATGTCAGTAGTTCAATGGGAATAACATTGAATCTATAAATTACTTAGGGCAATATGCTCATATTCATGATACTGATTCTTCCTCTCCATGAGCATGAAATGTTTCTACTTTTGTTTTGTGTCCACTCTGATTTCTGTAAGCAGTTGTTTGTAGTTCTCCTTGAAGAGGTCCTTCACTTTCCTTCTTAGCTGTATTCCTAGGTATTTTTTTTCTCTTTGTAGCAAATGTGAATGAAAGTTCATTCATTATTTGTCTCCCTGCTTGCCTGTTGTTTGTGTATGGGAATGCTAGCTACTTTTGCACATTGATTTTATATCCTGAGATTTTGCTACTGTTGCTTATCACCTTAAGAATCTTTGGGGCTAAGAAGATAAGGCTTTCTACATATAGGATCAGGTCATCTACAAACAAAGATAATTTGACTTCCTCTCTTTCTATTAGAATACTCTTTATTTCTTCCTCTGTCCTGATTTTCCTGGCCAAGGTTTCTGATACTGTGTCGAATAGGAGTGGTGAGAGAAGACATAATTTTCTTGTGCCAGTTTTCAGGGGGAGTGTTTCCAGCTTTTGCACATTCAGTATGATATTGTCTGTGGGTTTGTTGTATATGGCGCTTATTATTTTGAGGTATGTTTCCTCAGTTCCTAGTTTATTGAGAATTTTAAACGTGAAGGAATGTTGAATTTTATTGCATACTTTTTCTGCATCTATTGAGATAATCATGTGGTTTTTGTATTTACTTCTCTTCATGTGACGAGTCACATTTATTGATTTGCATATGTTGAACCAACCTTGCATCCTGGGGACCAAGCCAATTCCGTTGTGGTGGATGCACTTTTTAATGTGCTGCTGGATTTGGTTTGCCAGTATTTTATTGAGAATTTTTGCACGGTGTTCATCAAAGACGTTAGCATGATGTTTTGTTGTTGTTTTTGTATCTATATTAGGATTTGGTATCAGGATGATGCTGGCCTGGTAGAATGAGTTAGAAAGAACATCTTTGTTTTCAATTTTTTTGGGGTAGTTTTAGGAGAAAATGTACCCTCTCCCCTTGTACTTCTGGTCAAATTCAGCTTGCTTGGTAGGCTAGTTTTTACTGCCTCAATTTCAGAACATATTATTGATCTATTCAGGTTTCAGTCTTGTGGAGGGTTTTTTTTTGCAATAAATTGTCCATTTCTTCTAGATTTTCGGTTTATGTGCATAGAGGTGTTTATAGTATTCTCTGATGTTTGTTCTTATTTCCATGGGATCAGGGATGATATCTCCCTTATTATTTCTCATTGTGTTTGGTTCTTCTTTCTTTTCTTATTTATTTGTCTACCTAGTGTTCCATCTAGTTTATTAATTTTTTACATAAAAACAGCTCCTGGATTGGTTGAGTTTTTTTTTTTTTTTGGAAGTGTTTTCAGTGACTCTATGTCCTTCAGCTCTATTCTGATCTTGGTTATTTCTTGTTTTCTGCTAGCTTTCAGGTTCTTTTTCACTTGGTTTCCTTGTTCTTTTAATCAAGATGTTAGTCTGTTAACTTTAGATCTGTCTAGGTTTTTTTTTTTTTTTTTTCTTGTGGGAGAGTCTCACTCTGTTGCCCAGGCTGGAGTACAGTGGCATGATCTCGGCTCACTGCAACCTCCGCTTTTCAGTTTTAAGTCATTTCTGCTGTCTCAGCCTCCTGAGTAGCTGGGATTACAGATGTGCATCACCACACTCTGTTAATGTTTGTATTTTTTTGTAGAGATGGGGTTTTGCTATGTTGGCCAGGCAGGTCTTGAACACCTGGCCTCCAGTGATCTGTCTGCCCCAGCCTCCCAAAGTGCTGGAATTACAGGCATGAGGTACCATGCCCAGCCCTTTCTAGCTTTTTGATGTGGACATTAGTGCTATAAATTTCCCTTTTTTCTTGGTTTCTAGTGATTATTTTATTCCATCTTGGTGAGTAGTCAGGGAAATAATCGTAAATTCACAATCAACTTATAGTTAAATCTAAACAATTATGTGAGGAGAACCCTTTATTATTTGAAGGGGATGTTTGAAGATTTTGTAACTGTGCCTTTTAGGTAGTCTTAAGTTTCTAATTGTCGTTAAAAACATGCCATTGTCATTTCTAACATTTTAAGTATATTGTTTAGAAGTGGTAAGAATAGTTCTATTGTTTTGCAATAGGTTTTAGATAATTTTTGTCTTACAAAAGTAAAAGTGAATACTCATTACTTGTGAAAGAAGTTAGTTAGCTTGCTTTAGGTAGGTAGCAACAGAAGGGTCCCTGGAAAGTCCCTGGACCTTGGGTCAGTGTCTCATCCCCCTATGGGTCAGTGTCTCATAATATAAAATGAATCCTGGAAAAAATCAAGCTGCAGACACCAACAAGGGAACTAGCACTTGGTGTTGTGCTTGGAGACCTGCCCACGGCTGCACAGATAGAAAAACCTCTGGCCCATTTGGATAGAAACTTGTACAAACCTCCAGCCCACTTAGTTAAGAGAACAAGACCGAACTGGAATAGAAATGCCGTTGTTTGTCCAGGCACGGTGGCTCATGCCTGTAATCCCAGCAATTTGGGAGGCAGAGGAGGGCGGATCACCTGAGGTCGGGAGTTCGAGACCAGCATGACCAACATGGAGAAACTCCGTCTCTACTAAGAATACAAAATTAGCCGGGCATGCTGTCGCATGCCTATAATCCCAGGTACTTGGGAGGCTAAGGCAGGAGAATCGCTTGAACCCAGGTGGCAGAGGTTGCTGGGAGCCGAGATCGCACCATTGCACACCAGCCTGGGCAACAAGAGAAAACTACATCTCAAAATAAATAAATAAATAAATAAATAAATAGAAGAAAGTACATCTCAAAAAAAAAAAATGAAAGAAAGAAAGAACAGAGAAAGAAAAAAAGAAACGCCTTTGCCCTTTGTACAGTCAGTGGGCTCCCAGGAAAAAGTTTCTTCTCCTTTTGTGGGCATAAGCACAGTGGGCTCTGGTGCATTCCGGTCGATACTCTCCTTTATTTGAACTGTAAGTCTGATCTCTATGAATAATTACTTCAGCCCCTAACTGCTCCCTGGCCAAGCTGCTTGGCCAAGCTTTCACCTTATCTTCTGATAAGTCATGGGCCAAGCTAAGTAGCATCTATGAATCATCTCTTCAGCTCCTGATTGGTACCGGGCCAAAGTCATGGGCCAAGCTGAGCCACACGTTTTTCAGGACGGCCTGTGAACTATGCACATTCCCTTCCCTTCCCTTCCCAGTCCATAAAAACCCTGGACCCCAGCCTCGTAGAGGGCACCCCGTTCAGACACCTATCTCTGCTGGCAAAGAGCTTTTTTTTCTTGCTTATCAAACTTTCACTCCAACCTCACCTTTGTGTTCACGCTCCTTAATCTCCTTAGAGGTAGAAAAAAGAACTCTGGGTGTGATCTCAGACTACGAGATACTGTTACATCTTGGTGCACTGCTGAGACTACAACACTTGGTTTCTATGAGTTTGACTGACTAAATATTTTATATAAGTGTAATTATACGGTTTTCCTTTTTGACTGTCTTGTTTTACTTTACTGAATGTTTTCAAGATTTGTCCTTATTGTAGTACTTTTCAAGATTTCCTTATTTTTAAGGCTGAATGCTATCCCAGTGAATATACCTGCCCTGTTTGTTGAATCTACTCATCCTTAAAGGTACATTTGCTTCCAGGTAGTATGTTTGTGAGTAATACTACAATGTACATAATTGTGCATATATCTATTCCATGTTCTGCTTTGCCTGTTTGGGATATTTTTCTCACACTGATTTAGTACCATGTGCATTCCCTTGCTTTTGTTGTCTGATCCGTTGATGTTACATCCCCCAAATTATTGCCAAGACCAATCGTCATGAAGCTTCACCCTTCTGTATTGTGCTAGGAATTTTACAGCTATAGGTTTTACATTATAGTCTTCATTTTTTAAAATTGACACATTTAATTGTACATATTTTGGGGAAACCATTATGTATGTATGTTGTATAGCAATAAAAATCAGAGTACTTAGTATATTTATTGCCTCATGCATGTGTTGTTTTTGTGGTGAGAACATTCAAAAGCTTCTTCTCTAGCTATTTTATTTTATCTTTATGTATTAACTTTTTTTAGGGACAGGATCTTGCTCTAACACCCAGACTGGAGTGCAGTGGTGCAATCCTAGCTCAAGTAACCTCAAACAATCTTCTAACCTCAGCATCCCAATTAGCTGGGACTACAGGAACCTGCCACCATGCCTGGATAATGTTTTAATTTTTCACAGAGACAGGGTCACACTATGTTGTCCAGGCTCATCTTGAACTTCTGTCTTCAAGTGATTCTCCCACCTCAGTCTCCCAAAATGTATGGATTGCAGGAATGTGCCACCACAAGTGGTCTCTTTTAGGTATTTTGTAATATGCGATACCTTTTCATTAATTATTATTATTCTACTGTGTAATAAAAAACAAAAACTTCTTTCTCCTATCTAATTGTAACACTAAGCAGTCTTTTACCGTCCTCCTATTTCAGTCTCTGGTAACCCGCGTTGTACTATTTGCTTATATCATCCCTTTTTTTCAGGTTACACAAATGAGTGAGATAATAAGATCATAAAGTACTTGTGTTTCTCTATGTGCCTTATTTTACTTAACATGGTATGTTCAAGGTTCATCCATGCTCTCTTAACTGACAGAATTTTATCCTTTCTTATGGCTGAATAGGATTTCACTGTGTATATAAATTACATTTTCCTTATCCATTTATCTGTTGCTGTACATTTGAATTGATTCCATATATAAGCCATTATAAATAGTTCTGTAATTAACATGAGAATGAAGATATCTTTTTGACACAGTGATATCCTTTCTTTTGGATATA
This sequence comes from Pongo abelii, assembly GCF_028885655.2. NCBI lineage: Eukaryota > Metazoa > Chordata > Mammalia > Primates > Hominidae > Pongo > Pongo abelii. The sequence goes on from NC_072002.2 coordinate 1,424,042, forward strand.
CAGCCAAAAGTAAAATTGCTGGATCATATAATAGATTTATTTTCAATTTCTTTCTGAAACCTCCATAATATTTTCTATAATGGCCATACTAATTTACAATTCCACCAACAATGTATACATTCACTAGTTTTTATATCCTAATTAGTACTTTTTATTTATTTATTTATTTTTATTATAGCCATTCTAATGGGAGTGAGGTGGTACCTCATTGTGGTTTGGATTTGCATTTCTTTGCTGATTAGTAATGTAGAACATCTTTTTATGTTCCAGTTAGCCATTTTTGTATCTCTTTTTGACAAACGTCTGTTAAGATCTTTTGCATTTTTTAAAATTAGATTATAAGTGTATTTATTTTGAGATTTTAAAGTTTCTTATATATTCTGAATATTAGCCTTTTATCATATGTATAGCCTAAAAACGTTTTCTTTCATTGCCTAAGCTGTCTCTTCAATCTTTTAGTTGTTTTTTTAATATGAAAAAGCATTTTAGTTTGACATAATGTTGTTTGCTTATTTTTGATTTTGTTGCGTAGGTTTTGACATCTTATTTTAATAATCCTTTCCCAGTCCAATGTTATAAAGCTTTTTTTATGTTTTTCTCTAATAGTTTCATAATTTATGGCATTACATTTAAGTCTTTATTTTGAGTTGATTTTCATATATGGCAAAGCCCAATGGTCTAGTAGAATTTTTCTGAATATAAATATTTAAATGGCCCTGCACCATTTATTGAAGAGATTAGCTTTTCCCTAAAGTGTGTGCTTGGCAATTTTATTCACAATCAGTTGGCTTTAGGTGCATAAATTAACTTCTGGGCTTATTGGGCACATTAGTCTATTTGTTTGTTTTTATGCCAGTACAGTGCTGTTTTGGTTACTGTAGCTTTATAGGAAGTTTTGAAGTTTGATAAAGTGATGCCTTTAGCTTGGCTTATTTTGCTCAAAGTTGTTTGTCTATTCAGAGTTTTTTGTGGATTCACACAAATTTAAAATATTTTTTCTATTTCTGTGAAAAACTGTCATTGATATTTTGATGAAAATCACGTTATGTCTGTAGATCACTTTGGGTAGCTATATTAACAGTATTATTCCACTGTATAAACACAGGATTTTTTGATGTATTCATTAGTATTTTATATTTTTTATCCATGTTTTGTTGTTCTCAGAGTAGAGATCCTTTACCTTTTTAGTTAAGTTTGTTTCTAGGTGTATTAGTCGGGCTTCCTTGGAGAGATCACAAGATCCCACAATAGGTTGTGTGCAAGTTTGAGGAGCAAGGAGAGGCAGTCCACGTCCCACAGCTGAAGAACTTGGAGTCTGGTGTTTGAGGGCTGGAAGCGTCCAGCACAGGAGAAAGATGTATGCTGAGAACCTAGGCCAGTCTCTCCTTTTTACATTTTTCTGCCTGCTTTATATTCACTGGCAGCTCATTAGATGGTGCTCACCCAATTAAGAGTGGGTCTCCCTTTCCCAGCCCACTGACTCAAATGTTAATCACGTTTTTCAACACCCTCACAGCCACACCCAGGATCAGTGCTTTCCATCCTCCAATCAATTTGACACCCTGTATTGAACATCACATTAAGTATTTTAATTTTTGTTCCTTTTGCCTATGCAGAAGAAGCGTTGGATGAAATTCAATATTCGTTATGATGAAACCTCTTAACAAATTAGGAATAGAAGTTATGTGCCTCAACACAATAAAGGCCATTTATGACAAAGCAATGCTAACATTATACTGAATAAGGAAAAGCTGAAAGCTTTCTCTCTGAGATCTGGAACAACACAAATCACCCCCACTTTCAGCCCTCTTATTCAACATAGTACGGGAAGTCCTAGGCAAGGACGTTAGGCAAGAGGAAGAACTAAAACTCATACTAATTGGAAAGGACGAAGTCAAATGGACTCTGATTGTGGACAAACTAATCTTATATGTGAAAAACTCTAAACACTACACCAAAAACTATTAGAACTACTAAACAAATTCAATAACATTGCAGATGCGCACCACTACTCCTGACAAATTTTTGTTATTTTTCATAGAGACATGGTTTTGCCATGTTGCCCAGACTAGTCTCAAAATCCTAAGTACTATAGGTATTTTCTTTGTTGTTACTATAGATATTACCAAGAATAACTACTATTGCATATAAAACCGTGCCTCTTTATGGCTCCCTAAGTGTTTTCTTGATGTCACAAATTATATCATTTTGTATTATAAATCAATTGGCACAGATTTACAGTCACTTTTAAGTCTTTGTTATCTCAAATATATAGCAGAAGTAAAGTATTCTGTGCATCTTCATTACAATAACAAAGAATATAGTTAGAATTGGTAAAGTTTCATTAAATTTTAGGTCATTTTCTCCCTCAAATTTTGAGAGTTCTCAGCCACTGTTTGTTTCTTGAAATAACTTTGCTGCTGTCTTTTCTCTGTTTATTTTAGAATTCCCATTATAAGTATATTGGCCATTTTAATGGTATCCCATAAGTCCCTTAGGCTCTCTTAATTTTTAAAATTATTTTTAGCCTCCACAGCCTATAATTTCAAATGACTTCTTATCAAGCTTGCTGGATTTTTTCCTGCTAGATCAAACCTGTTGCTGGACCTTCTAGTGAATCTCTAAATTCAGGTATTTTACTTTTCAGCTCCACACTTTATGTTTCGATTTTGTACCTTTAATCACTTCGTTGATAATCTCATTATCTTCATGCATTGTTTTCTTTTTCTGTTTAGTTTTCTATGTTCTTCTTTAGCTGACTGAGCATCTTTAAGCTAGGTGTTTTAGCCAGGCACGGTGACATGTGCATGTAATTCCAGCTACTTTGAAAGCTAAGGCAAGAGGACTACTGTATTAAACCATTCTTATACTGCTAATAAGAACAAAAACAAGACTAGGTAATTTATCATGAAAAAAGTTTTAACGGTCTCACAATTTCACATGATTAGGGAGGTCTCACCATTATTGAAGCAAGCAACAGACTTTGTTCAGGGGAACCTCCACTTATAAAGCCATCAAATCACATGAGACTTATTTGCTATCATGAGAACAACACGGGAAAATCCCACCCCCATGATTCAATTACCTCCTACTGGGTCCTTTCCAGGAGAAGTGGGGATTATTCCAATTCAAGGTGAGATTCGGTCGGGGACACGGAGCCAAACAATATCAATTACTGAAGGCCAGGAGTTTGAGACCACCTTGGGCAATATTGTGACAAGCTGTATGTAAAAAATATTTCTGCAGATTAGCCATGCATGGCGGAATGTTCCTGTAGTCTCAGGAAGTTGGGGGTGATGTAAGACTATTGCTTGACTTCACCAGGAATATGAGACTGCATTGAGCTATAATCATGGTGTTGTATTCCTGTCTGGGTGAGAGAGTAAGACCTCTTTTTAGAATTTCAAATTTATTTTAGATTTAGGAGGTACCTACACAGGTTTTTAACATGGGTATTTTTTATAATGCTGAGGTTTGAAATGTGAGGAATTCCATCACCCAGGCAGTAAGCATAGTACTAAGTAGACAGTTTTTCAGTTCTTGGTCCCTCCCTCTCTCCACCCTCTAAGAGTTGTCTATTATTTTTGTTTTTATGTCCATTTGTACCCGGTGTTAATTTCCATTTATAAGTGAGAACATGCAGTATTTTCATTTTCCATTTCTGCATTAATTTGCTGTGTATAATGGCCTTTAGTTGTATTAACGTTGCTGCAAAGGACAACTTTTGTTTTGTTTTGTTTCGTTTTGTTTTTTGCTAAGTAGTATCGGTGTACATGTGACACTTTTTATATTCAATTTACCTTTAATAGGCTGGACACGGTGGCTGACACCTATAATCCCAGAACTTTGGGAGGCTGATGTGGGTGGATCATGAGGTCAGGAGATCGAGACCATCCTGGACAACATAATGAAACCCTGTCTCTACTGAAAATATAAAAGTTAGCCGGGCGTGGTGGCATGGGCCTATAGTCCCAGCTACTCGGGTGGCTGAGGCAGGAGAATTGCTTGAACCTGGGAGGCGGAGGTTGTAGTGAGCTGTGATCGTGCCACTGCACTCCAGCCTGGGCAACAGAGTGAGATTTCATCTCAGAAAAAAAAAAAATTACCATTAATAGACACCTAAGGTGATTCATGTCTTTCCTCTTATAAATAGTGCAGTGATGAACCAACAAGTGCATGTGCTATTTTGGTAGAAGAATTTATTCTCTTCTGGGAATATACCCAGCGGTGAAATTGCTGGATTGAATCATAGTTTAACTCTCAGTTATTTGGAAAGGCTCCAAGCTGCTCTCCACTGTGGCTGAACAAATTTGTATTCCTATAAACAGTGTATAAGTGATTTTTTCCCTCTGAAACCTCTTCAACATCTATTATCATCTTATGTTTTAACAAAAGCCATTCTAACTGGTGTACGATGCTGTCTTATTGTGGTTTTTATTTACATTTCCTTGATGGTTAGTGATGATGAGCATTTTTCATGTTATTTGGCCACTTGTGTGTATTCTTTTAAAGAGTGTCTGTTATTGCCCACTTTTTTATGGGGTAATTTTTTGCTTGTGAATTCTTTAAGTTTCTTATAGGTTCTGAGTATTAGATTTTGTCAGGTTCATAGGTTGTGAATATTTTTCCCATTCTGCTAGCTTTGGGGTTAGTTTGTTTTTATTTTTCTAGTTTCTCTAAGTGTGACTTTAAATTGTTAGTTTGAGATCTTTCTAACTTCTTGATGCAAGTATTTAGCACTCTCAAATTTCCTCTTAACAGTGCTTTTCCTACATCCCAGACATTTTGTTATATTGTGTCTCTTCATCTATTTCAAAATGTTTTTAATTTTCTGCCTTAATTTTGTGGTTTACCCAAAATTCATTCAGGAGCAAGTTGTTTAATTTCAATATCATTCTGCGATTTTGTGAGATTTTCTTGGTATTGATTTTTACCTTTGTTCCATTGTAGGCTGATAGTATGTTTGGCATAATTTTAATTTTTTAAAAATGTATGGATAATTGCTTTATGGCTAGGAAGTGGTCAATCCTAGTGTATATTCTGTGAGCAGATGAGAAGAATTTACTTTCCATAGATGATGTGTGGCGTATACTATAAATGTCTATTAGTTTCAATTGATGAAGTGTCAAATCAAACTCCAGAATTTCTTCGTTAAGTTTCTGCCTAGATAATCTGTCAAACACTTAGTGGGGAGTTGCATTCCCCTACTATTATTGTGTGTCTACTTGAGTCTTATTGTAGGTCTAGCAGTACTTGTTGTATAACACTATGTTCCCCAAATTTGGGTGCATCTACATTTAGGATAGCTAAGACTTCTTGTTGAATTGAACCCTTTATCGTTATGCAATACCTTTCTTTATTTTATTTCCCTATTAATTATTTAAAGTCCTTTTTTCTTAAAAGAGAAAAAATTCCAGGTATGGGGGCTCATGCCAGCACTTTCAGACTGAGGCAGTAGGATTGCCTGAGACCACGAGTTTGAGACCAGCCGAGGCAATATAGCAACATTCTGTTTGTACAACTTTTTTTTAAAGAAAATATACAGGAGTGGTCGTGTGCACAACTGTGGTCATATTTACTCAGGATACATAGGTGGCATAACTGCTTGAGTTCAGAAATTTGAGGTTATAGTGAGCTGTGATTGCACCACTGCACTCTGTCCCAGGAGAAAGAGTAAGATCCTGTGTTTTGGTACTAGTACCATCCTGTCTTGGTTACTGTGGCCTTTTAGTATAGTTTGAAGACAGCTAGCTTGATGCCTCCACCTTTGTTCTTTTTGCTTAGGGTTGTCTTTTCTATGCAGGATCATTTTTGATTCCATAAGAAATTTAAAGTAGTTTTTTTTTTCTAATTCTGTAAAGAAAGTCAACGGGAGCTTGATGGGGATAGTACTGAATTTACAAATTTCTTTGTGCAATATGGCCATTTTCACAATATTGATTCTTCCTATCCATGAGCACGGATTGTTTTCCGTTTGTTTGTGTCCTCTTTCATTTCCTTGAACAGCGGTTTGTAGTTCTCCTTGAAGAAGTCCGTTACATCCCTTTAAGTTGGATTCCTAGGTATTTTATTCCCTTTGTAGCAATTGTGAATGAGAGTTCACACATGATTTGGCTCTCTGTTTGCCTATTATTGCGTATAGGAATGCTTGTGATTTTTGAACATTGATTTTGTATCCTGAGACTTTGCTGAAGTTGCTTATGAGTTTAAGGAGATTTTGGGCTGAGATGATGATGGGGTTTTCTAGATATACAATCATGTCATCTGCAAACAGAGACAATTTGACTTCCTATTTGAATACGCTTTCTTTCTTTCTTTCTTTGGCTGATTGCCAGAACTTTCAATACAATATTGAACAGGAGTGGGGAGAGATGGTGTTCTTCTCTTTTGCAGGTTTTCAAAGGGAATGCCTCCAATTTTTGCCCATTCAGTATGATATTGGCTCTGCATTTGTCATGAATAACTCTCATGATGTTGAGATAGGTTCCATCAATACATAATTCATTGAGAGTTTTTCCCATGAAGAGGTGGGGAATTTTATTGAAGGTCTTTTTTGCATCTGTTGTGATAATCGTGTGGTTTTTGTCATTTGTTCTGTTTATGTAATGGATTACATTTATTGATTTGCATATGTTGAATCAGCTTTGCATCCCAGGGATTAAGCTGACTAGATCGTGGTGGATAAGCTTTTTGATGTGCTGCTGGATTCGGTTTGCCAGTATTTTATTGAGGATATTTGCGTCGATGTTCATCAGGGATATAGGTCTGAAATTTTCTTTTTTTGTTGTGCCTTTGCTAGGTTTTGGTTTCAGGATGATGCTGGCCTCATAAAATGAGTTAAGGGGGAGTACCCCTTTTTCTATTGTTTGAAATAGTTTCAGAAGGAATGGTACCACCTCCTCATTGTACCTTTGGTGGAATTCGGACGTGAATCCGTCTGGTCCTGGACTTCTTTTTGTTGGTAGGCTAGTAATTACTGTCTCAAATTTAGAACTTGTTATTGGCCTATTCAGGGATTCTACTTCTTACTGGTTTGGACTTGAGAGGGTATACGTGTCCAGGAATTTATCCATTTTGTCTAGATTTTCTAGTTAATTTGCAAAGAGGTATTTAAAATATTCTTTAATGATACTTTTTATTTCTGTGTGATCAATAGTTATATCCCCTTTATCATTTCCTTTTGCATGTATTTGATTCTTCTCTTCTTCCTTATTAGTCTGGCTAGAAGTTTACTTATTTTCTTGATCTTTTGAAAAAACCAGCTCCTGGATTCGTTGATTTTTTGACGGGATTTTGTGTCTCTATCTCCTTCAGTTCTACTCTGATCTTAAATCTTGTCTTCTGCTATCTTTTGAATTTGTTTGCTCTTGTTTCCCTAGTATTTTTAATTGTGATGTTACGGTGTCTATTTTAGACCTTTTCTGCTTTCTCTTGTGGGCATTTAGTGCTATAAGTTTCCCTTTACACACTTCCTTAGCTGTGTCGTATTTTACTTTTTAAGAACTCAGTCTTTCTTTTTCATCATGATAGTCTTGACTGTTTTATGTTTCTGTAATGTAAAATTGACTACACAGTATTTGCAAAGATTTTACCAAAATATTTTATTGAGAATGTACAAACCTGTCAGTCAATTAGAGGAGAAGTTACATTGTAGTAATAAATAGCCACAAAACAAAACCCCAAAAGACATCCAAACCAGAATAAAACAAAACATTTTAACAAAAACAAAAAGAAAAAACTGGCAACATATTTGTGCAGTTTATATCACAAAGATGCTCACGTCTCCACTCTGAAGAGAGCTTTTAGAAGTTCATTTAAAACACGGCAAAGACATTATCCCACACTTCACAGAAAAAATAAATTTAAGCAGCTGTTAACACATGAACATATTATCAAGCTCAGATATAATCAAAGTTAAATATTTCACAAGAGATTCTACAATTTGGGAGAAATAGAAAAGTGTTTTTTTTCTTTTCTCCAGGCCCACAAGTCTAGTTTCTTGGGCTCCCTCAATATTCTGGGGGTTTTCATCAGCTCCCCAAAATATAGGAAGCACAGAGCAGGTGGTGGCTGAATGTGGGTTATCCTGTGAAACCATATTTAAGATGAGAGCCCTTGGTCAATTGTATTGTAATCAGCTGGCTCAGGAAAGAAGACCTGGCTGTCCAGAGCTCTACATCTACTGCACTGGGTATGACAGGAGGCCTGAGAACCCATGGGGCCCAAACCCACCCCATCCCAATAATCATCCAGTATTGAGGACTCTGACACCAAATTCTCACAGAGCATATGCTTATGCAGTTTTACATTTAATTTCTCATTACAATTGGGAAATTGATGTCCCAAAAGAGGCAGGGACTGGTCCAGATCTCGGGAGGTAGGCAGGCTCCAGAGCATTAGGGAGGGCTCCAGCTTCCTAGGCCTTGGCTCCTTCCCACCTATCAGGTTTGTTTTGCAAATTAGAGTCTGTAGCTACACATTCAAGGGCACAGAAAATGAGCAGATCCAGGGTTCTTTTCACATGGGGACTTCTCCATGTCAGTTTCAAGATGACAGGACTGGGGTTCTGCATCCAGCTCTGAGGGCACCTGGAAGTAAAATGAGCTATGATCCACCTCAGCTTAATGTAGACAATGCCTACAGGAAATCCTGTTTTCTTCCTCATAAAATGGAGTGCCTGAAGTGGGTGACCTCGATGATTTCACATACTCTTAAGTGTCTGCCTGCCTGCATTCTTGCTCTGAGACAGCAAAAATGCATCCACTCTCAGCAGGTCCTTCAAATCAGACGCATGGCCACTTGAGAGGCTTCTTGGGTAGATGAAGATGAGACAGAGTTAAATGTGCCAGAGCATTGGACTCCGAGGCTGAAGTCCACGAAATTCCCAGCTACTGTTGGATTCTTAAGGTCCTCATTTTAAAGTGGTAGAAAATGATTTCACTGGATAAGGGGAGGATACTTCATGAGTAAATAGCACAACCGAAATGGTGGAGGCAAAGAGAGGGCAAAAGGGGATTCCTAGGTCACTCATTATACTTGGGACCTTCAGATCCTGCTACTTTATCCCCTAGGACCTTGAAGAACCAGTGTCTTGAGGACACAAAAATCAAGGTACCTGATTTGTTCCGTAGTGCTCCTGCATGGGGCTGTAGTATTAGTGATGGCCTGGAGGTGGTTACAGCCTGCTGTTTCTGGTGCCCACTGAGCTTTGCTGTAGCAGCTGGAACAAGTAAGAGTCACACACCTCATGTTGTTATGAGTGACCGCCAAATTATCATGTGGTGAAAAGAAGAAGGGATATTAGAGATCCCCCATATAACCACAGCCAGTCTGCTTTCCCTTGCACTCACCCTTTGCCAGCTAACCTGGTGGGTCCAACATGTGGTACAGAAAATTATTACATCATGCCTGCACCCCCCAACCCAGGACCAAACAGTCTGAAAACAGCTGGATAAAAGTACTAAAGCAAGTATATGTGAAAGAAAAGAGCAAGGGCTATAATATAAAGTAGATTGTTGAGAAGAAAAGCTGGAAAATTATTGCACGGGAGGACCTCAGGCCTCACTGGGGTGACTTTTAATCCATGATGAAGATGACAACAGGAAGGCATCTGCACAAGCATGTGTCAGGGAGAAGCCACCCTTAGTGAAGAGACTCATAGGTGTGAGTTTGACAGAGGTTACAAAGGAACTAGTTTGGCTGCAGACAGCCTGAGGAAGATATAAGCAGACAGATGGAGAATCCTAGGACCTGGGAGATGAGGTTAGATATCTGCTCCTTTCTGACAACATTGCCCTAAAACTCAGGGCTTTTCAACGACATATAATATCTCATAATTTGTGTGGACCAGAATCTGGACACAGTTCAGCTGGCTACCTCTGCCTTCAGGTCTTTTATGAGACTGGGGCTGTGGTCTGAACTGAAGCTGGACTGGGAAAGTATGAGCCTTTAAGCTGACTCGTGTGAAAATTTGCAGGGTTTAGTGTGGACAGAGAGCCTGACGTTCCTTCTCTCTACTGGTCTGAGCGCCCCCTAAGGTCTTTGCTATGTGGGTCTCTGCATGGAGCATCTCATAACATTGGAGCTTGCTTTCTGTATTTGAGGAATACAATAGAGAGAAAGAATTAGACAAAAAGCTTTACACAAAAAGAGACAGAGAGAAAGATCGAGGGCGCAAACAGGAAAAACCCAGTAGCAGAAAAATGAGAGCTTTAAAAAAATCTTGACAGGGTGCCGTGGCTCACACCTGTAATCCCAGCACTTAGGGATGCTGAGACGGGTGGATCGCCTGAGGTCAGGTGTTTGAAACCAGCCTGGACAACATGATGAAACCACTGTCTCTTCTAAAAATACAAAATGAGCCAGGTGTGGTGGCACATGCCTGTAATCCCAGCTACTTGGGAGACTGAGGCAGGAGAATCACTTGAACCTGAGAGGTGAAGGTTCCAATAAGCCGAGATCACACCACTGCACTCCAGCCTGGGATACAAGAGTGAAACTGTGTCTCAAAAAAACAAAAACAAAAACAAACAAACAAAAAGAAAGACAGAAAAAAAAACGAGAATTACAATAAATTTTCTTCTATATTTGTGTTAAAATTGTAACCCCCGGTGTAATACTATAAGGAGGTAGGATGTAATTAACCCCTGAGGGTGGGACCCTCATATAGAGATCACTGGCTTTATACAAGAAATTTCAGAGGGCTCTCATCCTCCTTCTACAAAATGAGGATAAAACCTGAAGTGTGCAGTCTGACATTCAGAAGCGAGTCATCACCAGAGCTCAACCCTGCTGTCACCCTGATCTCAAATTTGAACCTCTGGAAGTATGAGAAATTAAGTCCTGTTGTCTATAAGCTGCCTATCTATTGTTCTTTGGCATAGCAGCCTGAATTAATACAAAAGTGAAATCCTTTTCTGTATTTCATTGGACAGAAGCTGAATTTGTAACCCCTACACTGTTAAAAAAATGAATTAAAAAACGGATCTTCAGAATGAAAATAGGAAATGGCTTGTTGAAACACTAAAATTGTATCTGCTTATGAGATTTATAAACACTGGCTGAAATCGTTCTAACCAATATGGCCAACTGAAGTCCATGAAGAATCAGTTTGCAGATGTTAGAGCCCAAATTTCCTTTGTGTGTTTCATACTAACTCTCCCTGAATTTGCATGTGACCTGTGAGGAAGCAAGAAGAGATGACTGTGTATGTCTCATGACTTTCCATATTCCTGCTTTCCTTCCAGCAATCCCCTACAGAACCCACTTCTTAGGCCTTATCTAATCACTGCCTTAAAGCCAGTATCACAAAACAAATTTGATCTGGACTCCTATCTCCTTGTTGGCCAACCTACAAGATGATATTTTCCTCAAAACCGAAGGGCCATACTACTGGCATCAGGCACTAGGCCATTTTATTCAATAGAAAACTGAGTCACTAGCCACCTTGTTCTGGGACATTTTGTGAAGACTTCCCCTGTCATAGGCGTGATAAGGCACATGGATATGATTCTAAATATAAAGAGAAAGCACTGTAAAGTTGAATTCCTGTATTAGTCCATTATCATACTGCAATGATGAAGTACCCGAGACTGGGTAATTTATAAAGAAAAGAAGTTTAATTGACTCACAGTTCCACATAATTGGGGGGGCACCTCAGAAACCTTCCAATTACAGTGGCTGACAAGTGAAGTGACTGAGAGCAGGGGATATACCAGATGATTGTGAAACCATTGGATCTCGTGAGAACTCACTCACTATCACAAGAACAGCATGAGGAAAATCCGTCCCCATAATCCAATCATCTCCCCTCAGGTTTCTCCCTTAACACCTGGGGGTTATAATACACAATGAGGTTTGGGTGGAGACACACAGCTAAACTATATGAATGCCAGAGGACAATATCTACATTTAATTTCAACTTCGTACTGGAGCAGAATGAAAGTGAGGCCCAGTGGAGAAGTGACATTCCCAAGATCACCCTGCCAGATCCCATTCCTGTTTGAGGTGTGGCCCATGTTACCTCCCACCTATTCTCCTGATGCTTCCATCTCTAAGTGTGTGCATCATCTACAGGTGACACCACATCATTATTTTTATGTCTTATCTTATATACACCTAATCCATTCCCTAGGAAGTAGATGTTAGCATCATCCACACTGTGCATGCTAGGAGGTTGGGGAAGCCTCGAATACATAGTGACTTTTATTGGGTCCCAGAGATGGTAAGAAAAACAAGGTAATGTTCCAGCTATCTCTTCTATCCTGGAACCCAGGCCTCATTTAGTTCTTTCCAGAGAATTAAGAGGAAGTTGTGTTTGCATAATTGTGTACAAATAAAGAGTTGACATGGAAGAGGAGACTGAGCAATCAGTAGCACAGTGAGGCCTTTGGGTAGGTCTTACAGAAACAAGGGGCCCAGTAGATGGAACCTTGAAGAGTTTAACACACTTTATTGGTGACAGATCCCAACAGCAGTTAAGAAACCAGGAATCCACATTCTTGAGACAGCTCTGTATTCATCTCTGTTTGTGAGAGATGCTCAAGAGATTGAGATATTCTTTCATTGCGCCCTGAAATTTCTGAGTTTCAGCCTTACAAAGGCTCAATGTAAAAGTCTTATCTGATAACCCAGATATCAACTCAGTCCTCATCCCTGATGCCCCTGGCTATTGTCTGGGTGCACCTACAAATAACACAGGGCAGGCCAGGACAGGTCTCTCCACGCAAGGCCTCTCTTGTCAGCTCATCTGGGCAGTCCCACACCACTTCTTAGTACCATGAGTTGTAGGGGGAACAAGAGAGTGGGCACTCTTCTTGGACTGAAGTAGACTGTCAGATGTTGGAACTCTTGTGTATCTGTCGTGTTCATACCCAGGCGATAGCTGGCAGAATAAAAAGAAGGGGGTTGGAGAATGAGTCTGTGCACTCAGATGTGAATTCCAAGACTTTAACTTGTCCTCTGCTTTCCTTCATTGATGGAGATTTATACAGATACTCCTTATGTGCCTAATCTGAAGAACAGAATTTTTCTTTTCTTTTCTTTTCTCCTTTCTTCTTTTCTTTTCTTTCGTTCTTTCTTCCTTTCTCTTTCTTTCTTTCCTTCTCTCTCTCTTTCTTTTTTTTTTTCACGAAGTCTCGCTCTGTCACCCAGGCTGGAGTGCAGAGAAAAGCAGAATTTCTAATGGAGGTATCACATACAGTGAAAACAAGGAAGACCACTGACTTTTCTTTGCGTGGTTTCTAGGCACTTTTTACAAAGCTGCATTCAGATTGATGAGGAGCGGTTTGATGTGGCCAGCGCCTCCCTCTTTTTGGAAACAGAGCAGATGCACTAAACCACCAACCTCAGCCAGCACCGGTCTGTGCTGAGAACAGCCACATAGGGGTCTCTACAGAGAGAAACCCGAGAAGAGCGGGACAGACCCAGGACCCGGGCTCAAATATGAAAAATCTCTGGGCTTTGTTCTACGGCCTTCCCATGAGTAACTCATAGTCTTGTTCCAGTGGAATCGGGCCTTCATTAGTCTCAGTGGCAAGTTGGTTATGTGGAAAGTCTCTTCACACACTTGTGCAAATAACAGTAAAGACTTTTGTATTGTTTTCACGTTACTTTAGGCCATGAGTATTTACGTCTGTGGCTGCAATTTGTATTAGTTTCCTGCCCCAGGTATTTCCTACAGCATGCAGCTTCAGTCCTACCAGACCCTCAAAACTTAAAAGCTTACATAATTACTAGCGAGGATTTCGCAGGAAAATGGAGAAAGCGTTACACACAAAAAAGTTTAAACTACTCTATGCATGTTTCTGCAATGTGTTATCTCAAGAACTCATCTCTGTAGCCCATCAGGGCAGGAGCTGGGCTCTCACCTTTTGATACTATTCTATAAGGGAGGTTCTTCCCCACAGAGTTTAGTCTTCCGATGCTGGTGCAGCCTGACATGATGACATTCTACTTTCAGGTCGGTCATGCTGCAGGGAATATTCTGTGAGTGTCCTAATAGGCTGGAATCATTTGCTAGGGTGAAGCCCATCTTTGGTGCTCCCTTTTCTGTTATCTTATAATTAGCTTTAAAGCAAATCCATGTCTGTTTTGTTTATCTGTTTATTTACTTATTTTTATGTATGGAAAACCACATTTTTTAATTTACTTATTTATTTAGAGACAGGGTCTCCCTCCATCACCCAAGCTGGAGTACAGTGGTAGAGTGGTGTGATCATGGCTCATTGCAACCTCAAACTCTTGGGCTAGAATGATTCTCTCACCTCAGCCTCCTGTGCCACCATGGCCTGCTAGTTTATTTTAATTATTTATAAAGAAGGAATCTCATTATGCTGCCCACGCTGGTCTCAAACTCCTAGGCCCAAGCAATTCCCTCATCTCAGTCTCCGAAAGCACTGGGATTAAAAACATGAGCTACTGTACTGAGCTGTGCCTACTTCAAAAGACTGAAAATAAAAAATAGATAAATCTTTGCCAAATTAAAAAACAAAGCAATAGTTTCCAGGTCTTAGATAAAGAAAATTTTGTGTCACAAAGAATGGCAAAAGGCTTATTTAGCTGTTAAAATGATTTGCTTATATTTCAAAGAAGCAGAGAAAAAAAGGTACATATAAAAGTTTTCCAGGCCAGGCAAGGTGGTTCATGCCTGTAATCCCAACATTTGGGGAGGCCAAGGCAGGAGGATCTCTTTAGCCAAATGTTTGAGTCCAGTACAGGCAACATGGTGAAATTCTGTCACCATAAAAAAATAAAATAAAATAAATATGGCTGGGCATGTTGGCTCACGTCTCTAATCCCAGCACTTTGGGAGTCGGAGGCAGGTGGATAATGAGATCAGGGGTTAGAGACCAGCCTGGCCAAAATGGTGAAACCCTTTCTCTCCTAAAAAATAAACCAGGCATGGTGGTGTGTGCCTGTAATCCCAGCTACTCAACAGGTTGAGGCAGGAGAATTGCTTGAAATTGGTAGGCGGAGGTTGCATTGAGTTAAGATCATGCCACTACACTCTAGCCTGGCCTACAGAGCAAGACACTGTCTTGAAAAAAATAAATAAATAAATAAATACAGTTAGCCAGGCGTGGTGGTGCATGCCTATAGTCCTTGGTAATTAAGAGGTTGATGCAGGAGGACTGCTCAAACCCAAGAGGTTAAGGTTATAGTGAGCTATGATTATGCCACTGCACTTCAGACTAAGTAAAAGAGTAAGATTCTGTCTCAAAAAATTAATAATAAAAGTTTTCTAAATTACATTGTTTCAGAAAAGGGAAAAGAAAAAAAATATATTTTTTTTATTTTCAAATGGGAGAATAGAGCCTCTCATTTCTAACTTGTATTTCCTTCTGCAAAAAGTTGGTCTAGGCCCATGGTCTTGAACTACTGGACATCTGAATTTTAGTAGGTGCTGGATTCAGGCAACTGAGGGGTGGCCTTGGGCACACTGTGTGCACATTAAAAAAAAAGTGTTTGAGTTGAACTAAAAGGTAAAAGAGGGTAAGATGCTATTAAGAAACCACAATTGGGAGACAGTTCAGGGTTGATGGAAGGCTTGGTTCATGCTACAGATACTGACCTAGGTGAAAGTTTGTTCTGACTTATTTCTATGTCCATGCAGGAAGATGAGATTATGATCAGGTGGCACAGAAATCTGGGATGGTGAAAAAACCAGGTTGCCACTGCAGATTCGGTGTCTGAGGTAGAGCATATGCCAGGGGTCTTGTAGGCACGTGTGTGGGTTTTTGGTGGGAAAGTCTATGAGGAAAGGTAGCTTAGCAACAATCTTGATGCCGAAGACCTGTCCTGGGAGGGGCTTGACCACATCAACACGCAGTGCGTATGTTCGGTGGGTGAAAAACATGTGGTGGTCTCAGGTTGGCAGGAGGGCAGAGGGCATCTGTTCTCAGAAATTCTTCCCTCAGAGTCCTTGGTCCTTCTCACCCTGGGAGGATGCCTGGAACCACAGGGCAGTGCATGGTGTAGCACGCTGTGTGCAGAGCAGAGCCTACCTTCCCCGAGACACCTGGAGTCTCTCTCCAGCAGAGGCCCCAACATTGTCTTTCTTCTTACAACAGTTTTGATCCTAAATGTGTAAAGATCCCTGAAAACCCACTGATTCTCCAACACACATTTGTTTCCCCAAAATTTAATTCTGACACAACTTAGAGTTCGCACAGACCCCAGAAATTCAGGGTTCAGTCTCACATCACCGCTCTCACTGCAGAGGACAGTCACATGTCCCGGAAGACAATCTGTACTTCTGAGCTACCTCCTATAAATGTGAGACTCCCATAAACCCCTTTTCAAGTTAAATAATTTGACAGAAATATTAAAAAAAATCAACAATTAACTGTAATTATATTTACCACTTTATTATGAAAATATAATTCAGAAAAGCCAAATGGAAGAGATGTCTAGGGCAAGGAACTGTGGTGGGTGAAGGTAATCCTGGAAATAGCTATATTCAAAGAAATTCCCCCATTCTTTGTATTTTCAAAGAACAGCTTAGTGAAGAGCAACGTGCTTCCCATTATGACTTTGAGGATGCTCCCCGCTGTTTTCTTTTAACCTATCACAAAGATGGACACAGATTGCAAATTCCTATTTTTAAAAATGAACAACCATTCAGTAATTTAGTCTTGAGTGGTCAAAACAAAGTACTCGTTACAAAAATCTTTCTTGTTTCTCTTCTTCCAACCAGCCCGTGAACTTTGACTCACCCACAACCTCAGCAAACCTACAACCCTTATTTATACATACCCTTCCTAAGAACAGGCTGACTTCAAGGTGAAACATTACCTTATCTGGGATCAGATTTTGCTACCCTCCATCCTGTGCTTCCCTTCCTACCTTGTTTGTAAACTTGCTTTCTCCTCCCTATGATATAAAGCCGTTTTCCACCTAACCTTTGAGATCCTCAAAGATCTACTCATTTGTACTTTTTCTTTCTTGCAATACTTCTTAGGTAACTCCTTAGACCAAGTCTAGAAACAGTCTCAGGACAATAACAATTCCATTCTAGAAAGTATCTCCCAACGTTTCTTCTATCTCAACCTCAACTGCATCTGCCTGTGAACTTCCAGCTTACCAAGGCTCTATATCTTCTGGCAGTGACAAAGGCTCCTTCCGTGGTTGGTGTGAGCAGGCTTGGACACCTGCAGGACAGACACCCAGGAATAATCAACTGGGCCTTCAGTGGTCCCCTTTTGCAGGATCAAGGTGGGCTTTAGCTTTTAGTCAATGGTCTAAGACCTCTACTTAACAGTTAGAGTCATTCAGTTAGTTTTCAATTTAAAAAATACTTCATGTTTGAAGAATCTAGCAAAAATTATTCAAATCTAAGGTAAAAAGAGAGGAAATTACTGCCGGGCATGGTGACTCATGCCTGTAATCCCTGCATTTTGGGAGGCCGAGGCGGGCCGATGACATGAGGTCAGGAGTTTGAGACCAGCCTGAACAACATGAAGAAACCCCGTCTCTACTAAAAATACAAAATTAGCCGGGTGTGGTGGTGTATGCCTCTAATCCCAGCTACTCAGGAAGCCGAGGCAGGAGAATCGCTTGAACCCGGGAAGTGGAGGTTGCAGTGAGCCGAGGTCGTGCCATTGCACTCCAGCCTGGGCAACAAGTGTGAAACTACATGTAAAAAATAAAATAAAATAAAAAAGAACATTATAAGGGGCTTACGTCTTATAACTCATCAAGAAAAGCCAAAGTGTCTATCCCTTTCAGAAAATAAACTTGTAATTTAATTATGTGCATGACAAATCATTTAGTAAACAATTATTCATATGTGAACACTTCCAGGAGGTGCCAAGTCTCACCTCCTAAAACTTAGCATTACCCTCAGACACCCAGATGGCAGCATATGGAACAGAGATATTCACTTGCACAAGTTCTCTGTTTTGAAAAAAACAATAACTGATGGGATAAATTTATGTAATTTGACAATTAATCTACCTCACTTGCTTGTGGATATGTATTCATTTCCTACCACTGTAGTGGAAGAGAGGCTATCCCTGTCTTTACACCCGGTAGCATTTCCAACAGTAAGCTGTGAGATTCTTCTTGAAATCACCTCTCAAACAAATAAAAAACAGACCTGGGAAATGTGCTACTCTCATTCTGCTGAAGAAATCGGTAAGTAATAATTTTTAGCAAATGAAATATATTACTACTTAATTGTATTCAAAATCCACCAACTTAATGTGTTTATAAATATTTTCATACGTTTGAAGCTCCACTGACAAAACATAATTTACAGTTAATGAAAAAGTGAAGTGAAAATAAATACAATAATATTTTCAAAGTGACAAAATTAGAACGCGATAATGCCAGTTGAAACACAGACATATCTGACCCAAGGGTCAAGTCAAGCCATTCTATGACTTGGGATGTTTTCCCTGCTCCTATGTTATTCAGTGAAGTGGGTCATGAGCGTCCCACCAGGAGCCGCTACGCTGTGCTCCACTGTGTCTGTGAGGGGCATTTTACTTTGCGGGTTTTTGCACTGCCTCACTGGGTTGGGTTTATTTGTCTTTTAAAATATTTTCTCTCCCTTCACCAATCTGAGAACATTTTTTCCTCAGTATCAGCATGCAGTTGACTGGACTGCAGTGTGACTCTAAGGAATGGAAACTAACCGTTGGGGTAAGAAAATCTTAACGTCCTAAGGGGTTTGCTTTTAGCGGAAGGGTAGACCTGGAGATTCCTTCCAGGTACAGTGCATCCAACCACTCCACAGAGAGGCTGCATTCCCATACCTTGGGCTGTTCCCTGAGAGGAGATGACACAAAGGGTGCTATTTACTAGACACATCAAGAGTCATTTCCACTGTTGGCATCTTGGGGAATCCTCAAACAGTTTTGAAACTCAAAACCAAGAAAATAACAGGATGGCTGAGGATGTATTGCCCTGTGAAGTTTCCGAAATGAAACCTCAACCCAAAGACATTGTGATGGTGTTTCTGTGCCAAGGGAAGATTAAAGAAAGGGGCACAAAGGTTTTTTTTTTTCTTTTTCTTTTTTTTTACTGTGGAGCGTCAGGGGATTATTATATGCTTTCCTCTCCTGTAAAATGTTCACAAATGAAAAATATTTTTTTAAGTGTCTTCGACTCCTTTTTGAAAAAATGAAGAATAAAAATAGTGTGTCTAAAATGTACAATAAAGAACACTTGATAATGTTGTGAGTTACACAAGTTTAGTTAGTGTTGGTGAGTGTCAGGGAAGAACTGGAAATTTAAAACGTGACTGCAAACCAGAGTTAGGCTGGGGTAACAGGGTGGTAGATTTGAGGCCCTGCTTGCCACACATTTGGAAAATGCATGAGAAAACTAATTCTCTTTTGGAGTATTAAAACAACTAAAAAAACAGGCGATTGCATTGAGGTGGCTCTAGTGTCCTGAGCTCTGAGTGGAGAGACAGGCAAAGACCTCCCTAGATCCATAAAGCTGCCCATTCTTCTCCAGCTGTGCACCTGATTAGATACTTTCCACTCCAGCACCCATGATTGGATAGAGTTCAATTCCCCATCCCGCCCCCTCAGGCCATGAGTGACATATGTGATTTGACATTGGCTTCAATAAAGCAAGAATTATAGGTTTTTCCTGGATCCTTTTCTGGCAGGACTTCCTCCATGCACTGGACACTGGCCCTGCCTGTAAAAAAGGTGCATTTACATTTGTGTGTAAGATTATTTTTATTTATGAATAATATATATGTGTTATTCATACATGGAAACAATATAATGACAATTATTAAAATTTCAGATTTTTTACTTTCCTGGCACATCCAGGCTTTAGAGGAGGCAGTCTGAGATTTCAAAAATGAGGCAATTCTCTAAGAAATAATATGTGAGGCACATGTTAATTTTAAATATTCTAGTAGCTACATTTTAGTAAATACACCAGGCATGCTTGCCTGTGCCTGTAGGTCGAACTGTTAGGGAGACTGATGTAGGAGGATCACTTGAGGCCAGGAATTTGAGACTAGCCCAAGCAACATAGAGAAAGCCATCTCTACCAAAAAAAAAGAAACAAAAATTGAAAAATTAGCCAGTCATGGTGGTGCATGCCTTCACTCCCAGCTACTCAGAAGGCTGGAGCTGGAGGATCGCTTGAGCCTGGGAGGTCAAGGCTGCAATAAGCCATGATCACACCACTGCACTTCAGTCTCACTGACAGAGCAAAACCCTGTCTCAAAAAACTGATCTCTGGAAAGGCATTTTCAGTTTCTTCAATGTAGCCAAACAGCTAAGTATGTGTTGAAGCTATCCTTTAATTTTTAACAGGGCAAGAATGTTTTCTAAGACCCCGAACTCTAGATTTGCGATGCGGCAAATCCTGAAGCGTACATGGATCTCTCTCACAGCTAAAGTATCCCTCACCCTTATCCAGCGCTTCTTACCCTTGGCGCGAGAGAATCACCTGTGGGGAGGAAAACTTTCAAAATCCCTTAAACCCAAATTGTAACCGATCAATTAAATCAGAATCCTTGGAGTTGGATCTGAAAAAAACACGGTTTAAAGTTGTGCAGGTGATTACAATGTGTAGGCAAGCCACAAACCATGGGTTTAACCAGCAACTTTTGTTAGAAATGATGTCTCAAATGAATGTAAAAATGTCTGCTGCTGAATTGTGACCTTTCAATTTTACTTGCTTTTCCTACAAAGTATATTTTGCAGACCCAGGCAGTGCTGCTTGCTCTCTTCCTGATTCACCGAGTACCGTGTGTGCTCAGTGCATCCTGTGCACGGGTCACTGTGCTGTGTGCCCTGGCCTGGGTGAGCATCATTCTTCGGGGAGAATCTTGCTGAAAACAAAGCTGCATTCCAAAAAGTTAAAACCATGCTACTTACTGTGTTGAGGTTAAAATTAAAAGACCTAGGGGACTCTTCCAAAAGTTAAAACATAAATAAATAACTTGGAATATTAATATACACCTGATGATGTCCTGAGTGAACATGCCCCACTTTAAAACAAAACAAAACATTACTATTATTCTAAAATATTAATTTAGGGTTGTTATGCAAATACGTACAATTTAAATTTTTATTGATATATAACATGCATACAGCAATATAGGCACAAAACTTTTATGGAAGGCTTGATGAGTTATTACAAAATAAATACACTTGTGTATCTAAGAATCAGATTTGTTCATGCCCTTGACACTTTCTCCTTCCAAAAGGTAACCAAGACTTTAAGAGATAAGTGCAGATAAACTTTGTCATTTTGTACAAGTGTTTTATTACAGAACATTAAAAACGTATACACGAGACAAAAAAAGTATAACAGACCAGTCACTCAGCTTTAACAGCTACTATTCATGTGCCATTTTTGTGTCACTTATACTTCCAGCCATTCCCCCACCAATTTCATTATTTTTTAGGCTTTTTGGATAAAATGTATATTCATTGCAAGGTACAATGTGAACTATAAATAATAGAGAGATGGGGTTTCACCATGTTGGCCAGGCTGACCTTGAACTCCTCACCTCAGGTGATCCAACCGCTTCAGCTTCCCAAAGTGCTGGGATTACAGGCATGAGCCAATATACTCGGCCTGAGAATTCATATTTCTAACAAAGTACAAATCCATAGGTCACATGACAACTGCAATATCTATCTACAGTAGATACAGTTTGATGAATAAAATGAAAGGCAATTGACCTAAGGTGAAAAAAAAAAAATCAAAGCAATGCTATTACGTGCTATCTGTAGGAGCATTTGGTTAAGAATAACAAACATACCAATTTTATCGTTTTAATAACCGAAATTGTCAAAATTTCTAGTTTTTCTTTCATAGAAATGCTCTCTGCAAGAAAAAATTTTCATATAGTGAGAGCAAAAATGGCAACCATTTGCAAGTAAATGTCTTATGAAATTAAGTAGCAGATACCAACCTCACGACCTTCAGATAGTTAACCCAAACTCAATCATTTACATAGCAAGTGCAGATAATTTTCATAGCTTCCTATTAAAATTATATTTGAAAACCCTTACAAATTGTGACTGTTTTCAAACAAAGTTCACTAACTAAAATTTTGTATATGACATATGATAAATTCCACTTCAAGTCACCTTACATTTATTTAATTTTATTAGGCAGTGTCTGCCTATCACCCAGTAATACTTGGGGATTCTCCCTCCATTTGCACAGGCATCCTAGCTGGGGAAACAGGGATTCAAAAGACCCAGGCTGTTCCCTACATATATTTCCTCCTCAGACATCAGTTCATCAGTCAATCAAGTCATGTGAGAGTGGATGCCGTGTATTCCCTATTAATCTTGGGCACTCTCCTCCAAGGAGGAAAAGGCCAGGAGGTCCTGTTAGAGGATGTACTCTGAGAGGCCGGGATCCCTAAGGTGTGAGAGTTCTAACCAGCAGGTGTATACTTTTCAGGAGTGAGGAATGAGGCAGGTATTCCAAACCTGGAGCTTCATCACCTTTTGTTTCATCTCAAGACAACTCTGAGGGGCTGTTTTGGAACGTGTCTGGAAGGTGAACATTGAAGAAGAGTGTGGGCTTTGATGTGACTCAGATAAAATCCTTCAGGGGAGGCAGGAATTTAATGCCCAGAATCTGGGCTGGTATCTTTGAGGTCAGTAGGTTGCCTTTTGGTATCCAAGTCCATTGTTACTAGGTTGAAGGCTGGAGATTCTAAATGGCTTCCAGACCACCTCTCTGATTCTCTTTTGGAGATGGGGTCTGAAAAAGACAATGTCAGTATTTTTGGGAAATTCTGGAAAGTCTGTTTGGAAACCTGTGAAGTCCTCTTGCCTAGTGCCTAAATGCTCAATGTGCAGCTCTAGCCATGTAGATGTTTGGTAGGTACAGAGCTGGGTTTGCATTTATATCAGCAAAACCTATGGCAGAGTTGAAGAGGTAATCAGGACAAAATGTCTTGGTCGCAGGCCAGAGAACATCTTAAAAGCAAACTTCTAGCCTGCTGACTCTTGGCAATGAGTGTCGGGTCCTGGCCAAAGTGCCTTGAATGCAGCATGAAGGCAATCCATAAATCCAACTTCTAATGGAGAAATGTTAATATTTTTTCAGTTGAATCAATCCGGGTGAAATTACCATGCTATTGGTTTTTTTACTTTTTATTATTTCATATAAAATCTAAGACAAAATATATTAAACGCTTATTGACATATGTATTTATTCTTCACCTGGCTATAACATTTGCCTAATTTTAAACTTTCTTCTATTATGTAGGTTTCAACTTATTTTATTGTAAGATATTGTTAAATCTAATACAGGAATTGTCACCTTTACATGTAATTTTATTTTATTTCATATATTTCCTATTCGCTTTCTACATTTAAATTATGGACTGTTTCATCATATAAAAAGCTTCATTTCTATTTTAAAAATAATTCTTTGGGTTTTTTTGGTCTTGTAATTTCCATATTACATAGTAATGAGATAAACATTAATGTTTTCAGGGTATTTAAATTTTAGATAATTACTCATTGTATCCATGTGAAATTTGTTTTTACTGCATGTGTGGGTTGGAGAACTGTTTTCTCTTCGGAGTCGTCTTTAGTGTTATCTCCTCAGAATTCATACGTCTGATGGTTGGGAGATTGCAGTTTAGAATTCCAATAAATGGGGCAAATTCAATAATAACATAATACAAATGAGTTTGAAAGCGGGACAGGTCTTCAAAGCATACACAACATGGGCCTACATATGTACACCAATAATAATTTATAAGTTACAGTTTGGATGGAAAGTAAAAGTACGGAAAATTTGTTAAAGTAAATTAAAATGGAGATCATGTCTCAATAATCTCTGAGCAGACAAAGTTAGTTAGGTCTCATAAGTGATCTCGACCTGCTTGATTTGCAAATAAAAGCAAAACTTAAATTATTTCTTGTAGCTGCATATTTAAAAAAGAGAAATGAAGCTCAACCAATCAGGAGTAGCCAACAAACTTATAAAATAGAAACTGTCCAACAAGGTAAACAGACAAACAGAAAACAATAAAAAAAGTTGTGCTACCACCAATTAAATGATTTACTTGTTTCTACATTTTTCCAATAAATACTTGCTTCTTACACAGTCAGTGAAGCACTAAATATCTTTTGGTCTGATATTTTATAATTTATCAATTGGTCTTTCTCAAATAAACATTTTACAATTTCATTGTGTCTCAAATTACTTTTTAGCAGAATAAAATAAACTAGGAATAAATATTACAAATATATGTACAGAATATGAGAAAAAACATAGAAAGTTTATGAAATATATGAATGTAGACATAAGCAAAGAGACAGTTTGTATCGTATTCTTAGGCAGAAAAACTCAATATTGTCAACATCAATTGTCCTTAAGGTTATTTATAAATTCAATTTTGTTCCTATACAGATACCATTAAATATTGGAAGTACACGTTACTATAAAATATTATATAGATGAAAACACAAATAAAAATAGACAAGAAAACTCTGAAAAAAAATTAAAACAAGACTGGCAAGCCCTGTGAAAAATCTTGATTGATTAAAAAACTCATAGGTCACTGAAACTAAAAATTCAGAAATAGACCAAAGTGCCTAAGAAAGTGTCATAGGGCATCCGGGCTGCTGTAACAAAATGCCTTAGACTGGGTACAGGACAAACAACAGAAATGTATTTTTCACAGTTATAGAGGCTGGAAATGCAAGATCAAGGCAGCAGCAAATTTAGTATATGGTGAGAGTCCTGTTCCCCATAGATGGTACCATCTTGCACACGGAACAAGGGCATTCCCTTCAACTTCCTTTGAAACAGCACTGATTCCACTCATGAAGATGAAGAACTCTTGGCTTCACCACTTCCCCGAAGGCCACATGCCTAAAATTATCCACATATGAATTTGAATGAGGACATAAACATTCAGGCCATAGCAACAAAACTACATGGAGGATGGCATCATTAATACTTGAGGTGTAAAAATGTGATGTTCTTATCACAAAGGAAATAAATGATTTATTCTTCATGACATATAACAAAATAAAGGTCCAAAGAAAATTTTTTTTATAAAGAAAAATCTACATGCTAAAAAACTAAGTGTTCATAAGTTTAACCCTACAGGTTGCATCACGATGTTCAAGGTTTCCGAGGATGAGCAAGGCCCTGGAATTTCCTCATGTGACATTTTCGTGGAAGTTGCTCATGCTGTTATTCAATTTGAAAGTAGATAATATTGTTTGTTTCTGTTTCAATGTTTACTAAATTCAAAATAATGTAGGGCTTTTTACGCGTAATTCTCAAACAATCATTCAGTCAAAGGTGCTTTGCTGAGGAAGAGCACAGATACATCCACACACGTATGAGGTTTCTCAAATAGAGGACTTCTCCCTGTGCTGGAGCCACCTATGTTGCACATGATCAGCGGCTTTCCCAGGCGAGCATTTCTCTGCAGCCCTACCACAGACTTAACCCTGAAAATCCGACTCAAAAGGTGACGGATGAACGCCCACCCTAGCGTTCCAATCTAATGGATCCTCTCTTAACAATCCCTTCCAGGGATCTGGGATCTTTCCTGAATTCGTCGGCCACACACAGCTAGGCTCAAAAATTTTTACAGAAGCTTTGATCCTCATTGGCCCTCCTGCCCTGTCCTACCAGCTTTTCTAGAAGTATGCTTCTCTAATTGCTCCTGAGAGAACTATCTAAGTGTATCTCCCTGTGCCAATATAATTGATCTCGTAAAGTGCTAAAGGAAATAGGCAAGAGTCCAGCTGTGCTAGAAGCTGTGTCTAGGGTTCCTTACCTGATTTATGTCTCTGATTTACCTAAATATTGACAAATGCAGATTCATCTCTAGGTGGTAGAAAAACAGAAGGAGAAATCCCAGTTCGTAGAGGAAGAAGAAAATGCAATCAATGCTATCTAGAGTCCCTCTTAAGCGCAGCCACAGGGTACTAAGTCTCTTCAGGAAAAAGCAATGGTTGTCCATCATCTGAAAAACTGTGGCGTTGAACCTTTGGCACCGAGAGTGCACACTGCCCACTAGAGTTCCATGCCTACATCAGAGAGAGATAGAATAGTCTCAAAGGATTCTTAAGGGTAATGTGGGGACCAAAAGGAGCTGAATCCACAGCCTCTGCCTTACCGTCTGATCTAACTAATAGTATTTCCAGACTCTTTTGTGGGCTGCGCTAGGGGTTATTCAGAAAGAAAAAAATTTGTTAACGTCCCACCATTTCCAGTAGCTTCCGAAGACTGAGTTGTTCATTCCCTAGGTTCCAGGTTGTTGTTCTCCCTCTACCTCCACAGAATCAGTGTGTCACATTCCGGTACCTATAATCTCACCTTTATTCTAGTCGCCCTCTACTTTTTTCTAGACATTTTATCTAGTAGAGCCAGGTAAAATAGAGACAAGAATATTTACATAAAACTTAACCAGAACTAAGTTGGAGTCCCATAACTGCTACTAGGCTGGGATGCAACTCAGAGGGTACACAAGCCAGGCTGGCCTAGAATTGCAGTTATGGGAAAGAAAGACATTTCACCCAGGAATTATTAGCATGAAATTCCAAGTTTGTGAAATAGATTCCTAGATCCCCCAACTATTTCATCCTTATCTTGGAGGCAATCAGGAAGAGGTAATAAACCATACCTAATCAACAAATTATCTAACCAACATGTGCGGAAAATGAGAGAACATCATAGAATTGGCTTGTTTTAGTACTTGTGGTGAAAAATGCCACGAAGTCAGAACTCAATTGGTCTCAAAAGCCTAAAAGATGGCACAGATTAACTTCAAGGGACACATGATATGGCTGGAGTCAGATGACTATTATGCTGAAGATGTCAAGAGTAGTGACTGATATCTCAAGAAGTGGGCCAAAAGTCCACTTCTGGTTATTCTGCTAGGTATGGTCTAGGAATTGTTCAATCATGAGACAAATAGGTCAACTTTCACCAGCATCCTCAAGTCTGGCTTGCAGTATTAGACTCTGCGTTAGACACAGATTTAGGCTCAATCTGCAGCTTGATTGTGGTCACTCTTTAGAAAACAAACCCTTACCATGGACTTCTAGATGAGTGACCCAGTTAGATCAGCATCTGAGATTGTTTCCGGTTTGCAGCCCAAAAGACATTCAGTCTACAGTTTCCATTGTAGACAACCAAACAGATAGAATATGTGCAATTACCCCATACCCTGAGTTCTGACCTTTGAGAGGAGCAACCACTCATTTCAGGTTCTGTATGGCCAGCACAGGTTAAACAGCCACAGCAGCTCAGTGGACATCATGAGGTTTCACCTTCCCTGACTCATCTATGAATCAGGACCAGTCATATAGGAAATGCTTAGTAAATTGGGGGCCCCACAGAGACAGAAGCTTTGCTTCAGAGGATAGAAGGAGGCACAAAATTTCTACCAGCTGGGGATGCTCTAGCCCTCTATGGGTGAAACTGAGTTTGGCAGGAGTTCTGCAGCAAGCTCTTAGCTGACTTTCAAATCAGTGTAACCAGTAGTGTGTCACTGAGTCCAAAAGCCCAAAGAACACCTCTAGGTGGAGGCTAGTCCTTTACTGGAGGCTCCAAATGTCAAAATCAAGATTTTCTTGACCTCAGGATGAATTGATCAATGCAAATCTCCCTGTATATTTTCACAAACCTTAATTGGATAGTAAGACTCCAGATTTTTTAACCCTCACTAAAAATAAATACCTGATTTTTTCATCTGGGGTCTATGTAAGTGTGTTGGAGATGCCTTTACCAATTAGCTTAAAGTTACAACTCTCCTTGCGCCTCTACTTTCTACTTGTGCAGAGTTTAAAATACAGAGGTGAGAGCTTAGGGTTTTCTGGGTCTTTTCCTAAGCATGTACCTGACCCTGAGCATCCCCGTTTCCCCATTTCCTTCTTGATCCCGAAGACCATTATCACAGTCCTCATTCCCAGCAGCTTTTCCTCCTAGAGCTTTTTGGCATGATTATTCTTAAACCCAACTCATATCCTTTGTTCCTGGTGGACTGTGTAGTTCATTTTCATTTAAATGCGTTTACAAACATTAAGCTATTGATTTAAGATTTCTCTGCTTTTTAAATTAAGTAATGCAGCTGTTAGCTTTCCACAGGAATTGAGGGTTATAAAGAAAGGAAGAAAATAATTATTTTATACCAATAGTATGAAAAAGAGACTGGGGATGACTATATTAATAGCAGACAAAATAGACTTAAAAAGTTACAAGAGACAATAAGACATCATATAGTCACAGAATGTCCATTTGGCAGGAGGATAGAAATAGTTTAAACCCACACCTAATAATAAAACATTTAGATATAGAAAGCATAAGTTGACACAATTAAAGGGACAAATAGGCAGTTCTAAAATAATAGTTGAAGATGTTAATACTCCACTCTGAGTAATGAATAGAAAAATGAGATAGATCATAAATTAGGAAATAGAGGACTTGACTAACTCAATGAACCAAATTGATCTAACAGATATATACAATATACTCCATCCAACAAAAGAGAATACACACTCTTCTCAAATGCACATGGGGAATTCTCCAGGATGGGCTGTATAGTAGATCTCAAATTAAATCAGTAACAGAAGAAACGCTAGAAAGTTTACAAAATTGTATAAATTAAACAACATAACCTTAAACAACCAATAAATAAAGGAAGAAATCACAGAGGAAGTAGGAACATACTTACAGAGGAAGAAAAATGAAAACAAAACATATCAAAAGTTATGGGAAACAGCAAAAACAGTGCTAAGATGAAAAGTTTGCAGCTAAAATACATTTAAAAAGAACAAAGATTTCAAATGAATAATAACCTTATCACCTAGTAAATTAGACAAATAAGACCAAATTAGATAGAAAGCAAAGAGAAGGAAGAAAATATTGAAGATTTTAGCAGAGATAAATGCAATACAGGTTATACGAACAATAGAATTCCAAGAAACCAAAAGTTCATTCTCAGTTCTTCAAAAAATTAACAATTGGCAAACTTTCAGTTACACACACAAAAAAATTAATAGCATATTTACATACTAAAATGAGAAATGAAAGTGGGACATTAGTACTAATTCGAAGAAATAAAATGTTTAAAAAAGTGTACTGTGAACTATGATAGGATGATAAATTGGAAAAAGACACCCAGGCTTTTCATTACAGGGCAGCCGCACTACAATCCCAGTATGCACCAAGATCAAGGATAGTGCGCGTAACTGGAGGATGAGGCGGGATTGCGCACGCCTCGCTGGGCTTGGTGGATATGTATTCTCATATACATGCCCAACCCTTTGGTCACAGGACTGCAGGACTACAGTCCCAGCATGCACCTGGCTAAGAGACAGTGCCTGTCACTGGAGGAAGAGGCAGAAGACTACAATTCCAGCCAGCATCAGGCTCAGGGAATTTGTGCGTCACCGGAGGAAGAGGCGGGGTAGTGTGCTACTCGCCGGGCTTGCTGGGAGTTGTATTCTCATAAACCCTCCCAGCCCTTTCATCACAGGGCTGAAGGACTACACTCCCAGCCCCAGCATGCACTGGGCTCAAGGACAGCGCATGTCACTGGAGGAAGAGGGAGGGCTTTGCGCTTCTCGCTGTGCTTTTTTGGGAGATGTAGTCTCATTAACCCTCCCAGCCCTTTGGTCACAGAGATCCAGGACTGCATTCCCAACATGCACCCAGCTCAGGGACAGTGCGCTAGTCACTGCAGGAAGAGGCAGGGCTCTGTCCACCTCCTGGGCGTACTGGGAGACGTATTCTCATAAACACTCCCATCCGTTTGGTCATAGGGCTGCAGGACTACAATCCTAGCATGCACCCAGCTCATTGACAGTGCACTACTCTAAGGAGAATTGTGCACCTTTCTGGGTTTCCTGGGAGATGTAGTCTCATGACTTCTCCCTGCCCTTTGGTCACGGTGCTATAAGACTACAATCCTAGCATGTACGGGGCTCACGAACAGCCCGCGTCACTGGAAAACGAGAAGTTTGTGCGCTCCTCACTGCGTTTGCTGGGAGATGTTGTTTTATAAGACTCTCAGACCTTTTGTCACAGGGCTGCAGGACTACAACTCCAGCATGCAGCGCGTTCAATGACAGTGTGTGTCACTGTTGGAAGACGTGGAGCTGTGCGTGCCTCGCTGGGCTTGCTGGGAGATACAGTCTCATAACTACCCCAGTCCTTTAGTCACAGGGCTGCAGCACTACAATTTCAGCATAGCTCTGGCTCAGGGAGAGTGCACTAGTCACTGGAGGAAGAGGCAGGTCTGTGCGCGCCTCGCTGGGCTTGCTGGGAGAGGTAGTCCCATAAACACTCCCAGCCCTTTCATCACATCGCTGTAGGACTACAATTTCAGCATGCACGGGGCCCCGGGCAGTCCGCCTCACTGGAGGAAGAGAAAGGGGTGTGAGCGCCTTGCTGGGCTTTCTGGGAGATGTTGTCTCATTATTTCATCCAGCCCTTTGGTCATAGGGCTTCAGGACTACAATCTCAGCACGCACCCTGCTCAGGGACAGCGCGCGTCACTGTAGGAAGAGGTGAACCTGTGCTGTTCTCGCTATGCTTTTTGGGAGATGTATTCTCTTAAACACTCCCAGCCCTTTGGTCACTGGGCTGCAGCACTACAATCCCATCATGCATCGGGCTCAGGGAGAGTGCGCTAATCAGTGGAGGAAGGGGCGAGGCTCTGCACGCCTCGCTTGTCTTGCTGGGAGATGCAGTCTCATAAACACTCCCAGCCCTTTGGTCACAGGGCTGCAGCGCTACAATCCTAGCACGGACCTGGCTCAGGGAAAGTGAGCGTCACTGGAGGAAGAGACAGGGTAGTGCGCGCCTCGCTGGGCTTGGTGGGAGATGCAGTCTCATAAACACTCCCAGAACTTTCATCACGGAGCTGCAGGACTACAATCCCAGCATGCAACCGGCTCAGGGACAGTGCGCATTACTGGAGGAAAACGCTAGGCTGTGGACGCCTCCTTCTGCTTGCTGGGAGATGTAGTTTCATAAAGACCCCCAGACCTTTCGTCACAGGGCTGCAGGACTACCATCCCAGTATGCACTGGGGTCAGGGACACGGCCCGTCAGTGGAGAAAGAGGCGAGGCTGTGTGCTTCTCCCTAGGCTTGCTGGGAGATATATTATCATAAACACTCCCAGCCCTTTGTCCAAAGGGCTACAGGATTACAATCCCAGCATGCGCCAGTCTCCGGGGCGAAGCACAGTCCTGGAAGAAGTCACGCCCCACCTAACATGCTAGGAGCTGTAGTCTGTTAACTGCTCTCAGCCAGTTTGACGGTAGGCTTCAGAACTATAATACCAGCATGTACCCGGAACTGGGGTGCGTAGGCCTGGAGGGAGAGGCAGAGCTGTTTGGACTTCCCAGTGTCCAAAGCACTGCTGAGTTCTTATGCTATGCCGACTCTTTGCCAAGGAGAATGATTACAGAGGTGGACCTGGAGGACAGGTCTGCGCTGAGCATTGAGGAGGGTATTACCCTACGTAGGCACCTTACCTTTGCCCAAATCGGGAGGGTTGTCCTCAATCGATTGGCCCTATCCTTCTCAGGTTCCTCTTTCAGCTGTATCCAGGGTTCTTTCCAGAGCATTGCGCCTTCTGCAGCCCAGGGCGCTGCCTTCTTTCCTAAACTTCTTTGAAAACTGTCCTGATGTCTGAGACACTGTCCATTGTGCCACAGCCCTCTTTTTTCTCTAGCCAGATCTCATGCTCAACAGCTTTTGAGAGAAATCTTCCACGTGGCCTGCTTATGGACAGCTTCAGAACTCTGCAGGGGTGACAAGGTCTGTGGCTTCCTGGAAATGTCACTCTCAATGGCGCCTTTTTCACGAATGTGAAAGTCGAGGCATCAGGAAGATTAATTATTGGGTGGCACAAAATCTGCTAAAAGCAAAGGAGAAAACCCCATTTCCGAGGCGTGAGTATTGTAAGCCATTTTCATCAACCCATTTAAGTGGACAAGCTCCAAAATGCAACCTGAAGCTGCTGACTATTTAGGCATTTTACACATGAAATCATCGGTCTCATCTGAAGTCATGCCTGACTTGCCAGTGTCTGGGAAACACAAATGGGACCTGATCCGCCAGGAACAGATAGAGTTCCAGCTTTGTTGGACAGATATTTAAGAGTGGAGCACTTGGGGTCGTTTTCAAACCCGCTATCTTCAGTAGAGACTTTTACTTCTAGACGGCATGTGCATTTTTATTTTATCTATCCTCAAACTGAACTTTTGCTCATTTTAACAATAAAAGCACATTTCTGGGTGGAGACTTAAGATGCTAATGAGACATGCAATGTATGCACAAATATGTACAGCTACTGCACATATGCACCCAGAAGACCACTCAAAACATGCTTACTATAACACTTCTTTCCACCTTCTTATGAATAATCATGTAAAACTCCCAGAAGAAGGGTTTGTCCAGTAACAATTAATGCTCTCTCACTCTTATGAGCAGGCTGCCCTGGAATCTCTTTCTCAGAATGTACCGTCTATTCTGCACTTAATTTTCAAAGTATTCTCTTCTTTTTTGTGTGTGCAATAAATCACTCTATGCTGTAATTCTTTTGCTGCGTGTTTCTTGTTTAAATTCTTTTAAACTAAGAAAATAAGAACCAAGGTATTACATCAACCCTCAACATTTCTGGTGCCATGGCCTGGAGACATGTTTGTCCGCTTCATTAATTTCACTTTCCCTTTACTTGCAGTGAATACTATGGCACTTCCAGACTGCCTGGTTAATTATCGCTGGTTGTTCCAGCGCTGTTTCACTAAAGTTCTGGGGAAACCCTGTCCCTTCAGGCTTTATGCATTTCCTAGCTCCTTGAAATTGTTCTTCAATGGGCTTTCATTACTGAACAAAAGATGCACAGTCATGTAGATGCCCAGTCATAGGGTTTGAATCTGAACACTGCAGGTGTTGTAATTGGGCATCATAAATGGCAAACCAGTGAATTAGGGAAAGGCTTGTCAGCCAGACATCTGCCCCCCAGCCAGCAGTGGGGGTCATCTCGGCAGGGCTGGAGATGTCCAGCGCTGGTGAGAGATAAGAAGGTGTATAGCAAATGCCTATGACCTCCTAGACCTTCATTTAATGGGGTTTTGAGGGGATGCACTGGACACCTTGGTGGTTCCACTTGGCCCATGGTGATGCCCGTCACCTCCTGGACATTAGTACATGTTCTGTCATTGCAGAATTCTCTCAGCACCATGGGAGTCACTTCCTCCACTGACTCCGAAACACACCTGGGATGTATATGTAAAAATTGAAACAGCTTTTGGCTAGATGAAGCAAAAAAAAAATTATTTTCTTTTGTAACACTATTTAGCCTGCATACAGATTAGCTCACAAAACATGGCTGGAGAATGAGATTGTGAACTTTAATACCCTCCCACAGCTAGATCTTTTCTGCGGAAATCAGGGAAAATGGTCTGACATATACTATGTGCAAGCCTTTCTGGCCTGACAACAAAACCCAGCTCTATACAGCACCTGTAGCCTAAAGACTAGTAAGCCACAAAGCCCCTCAGAACCATTAGTAAATCATCTGTTTTAAGGGGAAGGGACTCCAGACCCCACAGCCCAATACGAGCTCCAGATAGGGGCCCTCAGAGGCCTACACCTCCTTTATACTCCCCAGCGTCCCCACACTATCAGAGTCTTCTGTAGAACCTAAGTTTGTTTCATCTCATACTTATGCTCCTCTATCAGCGTTTGCCAGGTACAACATAGACCAGCCGTTCTGTAGTTACTCACAGAGGAGCTTCACACCACGCAGGGCCAGATAATTTGGTCCCCTTACAGAAAGTCCCAAATGGAGAGAGGACCATAGAGTGCTTGTTCTCTTCTCAATAAATCATCTAATCTAATGTAAGCAACAGCTCTGATGGCTCTCAGAAAACTTCAGCGCATTTACTGAAGCCTTCCAAACTCTTACTTTGACCACCATTGAACTGCACCATCCATAAATGGACCGAATGACTGCTGCCAACTTAGCTAGACAAAACTTTTGCTTATTGGCAAAAAAATAGAAAAGACTTAAAACGTTTGTTGCTTTCCCCATTTTAATGCAGAATACTTTTGCAGCACAAATGTCGCCATAAGGTGGAGCCTTGGGAATCCAGTATAAACTATCTCAGAAAACCTCAATGGGTCCTAAACAAGCAGCAGAGGGCCTCCATAGACTCAACAACGTCTGGACTCCATGGCCACTGTAGTCTGACAAAACCAAAGAGCCTGGGATTTTCTCCCAGCCAGGCAAAGAGGAACATGTTTATATCTAAAAGAAGAATGCTGTTTTTGAGATCAATCAGCCTGGTTTAGTCCAAGAAAATATTAATAATATCATTACCCAGGCAGACAAAATTGAATCTCTAGGAACTTCCATGGGAACATGAAAGCAATGCCTATTGCCTGCCTTGCTCTCTTTAATAGTACAAGTCATTATTATACTTTCAGCTACTACTTTTGTTCCAATTTTGTTTAAAATGTTAACTGATTTCTTGCCGTCTTGCTTGCAGCAGCTCCATGTTTGCATGATGGTTTTGCAAGGCTTTCAACCTTTGGCTGCCAACATCTTGCCCACTGGCTCCATGAACGACATGGTTTACACAGGGTTAGATCACACAGGAAGAAACTTTAAGGCCCAGGCTAGGCAGAAGTAACACCCACTCAGCAGAAAAAAGCTCCAGAAAAAGTGGCCTAACCACTCAAACTCCAATATGATTATTGCCCTAAAATCTTTTAGGGGAAAATTGAGGCAGAATAGATAGTCCAGAAAATGACCATGATCTCGGGATACAGAAACCTTGGTGACTGTAGAGCCAACACAATAAGCCTTAGCACTCGCATTGGAACTGGGCTTATTCGAGCAAACTATCTTCATCAAGGTGTTTCTGTTCTAGAGAGCATGTGCATTTTGATTTTACCTGTCCTCAAACTTAACTTTTGCTTATTTTAATGGCAAAAAATACACCCCCTAGCCAAGCACGTGGCTCATACCTCTACTCTCAGCACTTTGGGAGGCTGAGGAAGATGGATCACTTCAAACCAGAAGCTCGAGACTAGACTGGCCAACATAGTGAAACCCCGCCTCAACTAAAAATACAAAAATTACCAGGGTATGGTGGTGCATGCCTGTAATCCCAGATACTCAGGAAGCCGAGGCACGAGTATGGCTTGAACTCAGGAGGCGGAGGTTGCAGTGAGCAGAGATCACACCACTGCACCCCAGCTTAGGCAACACGGAGAGACTCTGTCTCAAACAAACAAACAAACAGAAATACCCTCCTGGGTGGAGATCTAAGATGCTAACGAGACATGCAACATATGAACAAGCATGTACAGCTACTGCGCATGTGCACCCAGAATACCATTCAGAACATGCTTACTAGCAACTCCTCTTCCTTCCTCCTTATTAATAATAATGTAAAATTCCCATAAGGGGATTTCTCCAGCGACAATCCACGCTCTCTCACTCTTATGAGCAGCCCGCCCTGGAATATCTCTCTCAGGGTGTACTGTATTCTGCACTTAACTTTCAAATATTTTCTTTTCCAATAAATTATGCTGTACTTTTTTTCTTTGTGTCTTTTGTTTAAATTCTTAAAAACTAAGAAGACAAGAACAGAGGTATCACATCAGCTGTCAACACAGCAATAAGTCAGCCTCCTTCCTGTAAGCATAGCCCATGCAGAAAAGGAGAGTCGCATCATCTAGGTGCTGGATCCAGAGATATATCACAATTTATCCCATGCACAAAGTTAAGGTCGTTGAGGAGAGTCATATTAAATGGTTTCTGGGAAGAGGGATATGTCACAATGGCTCCTGTGGGAAAAGATCAGGCAGTATAATCACATAACTTGTGTGCTGGACAGAGGGATAAGCCACCCTTTCATCTGTGGGCATGACCCAGGCAAGAAAGAAGAGTCACAGCATTTAGGTGCTTGCTGCAGAGGTACTTAACAATCTCTCTTATGGGCAAAGTTCAGATAAGAGAGAAGAGTCAAATCTCTAGGGTGATTCATGTAGAAATTTGTCACAAGAAACTCTTTAGGTGGGGCCCATGCTGGATCTTCTTATCCTCTAGATGTTAGGTCCAGGGATAGGTCAGAATACCCAAAATACACAGGGCTCAGTCAATAAAGGAGACTCACATCACCCAGGTGCTGGGTCTAGACATATGTCGCATCTCTTTTATGGGGAAAAGCTCAGGTAAAAAAGGAAGGTCACATGAAATAGTTGATAGGCCCAGAGATATGTCACATTGCCTCCTGCTTGAAGTGTCTAGGCCAAAGACTCACATCACCTTGGTGCTAGGCCTGTGTTCCTATAGAAACATTCAACCAGAGTTGAAATGGTGGCTCATTTCTAAACTCAGCTCAAAGGCAAGGGAGGACTCTCTTATCCTGACATAGTTAATTGTAATGATGTTGACTCTCATACCTCAGCTTAATGCTACAGCTACGATCATGGATCCTTACCATTAGGAAGCTCTCAAAGTTGATTACAACTCTCATTCATACCGTATAGGGCCATTGGGTAGTACACAGAGTGTGCTAACTGGGCCGAGCACACAGGTGAGATTGTGACACTCATATGCACACCCAGCCAACAGTAACTATTGTCATCCTCTCACAGGAACACAGGCCAGTCTGCAGAGGAATTGAGGCTCTCATGCACAAACCCAGTCTGGTGTCGAGATGGTTATTCGTGGGCTTAGACCCAACATGCAGGAGGTGTTGAATGTTATGCCTACAACTGAGACAGTTGTGGGATTTTTAATCTAATTCCTGGACCATTCTGCAACTTTCATTGTGAAATTTGCCAGTGCTTAGCACCTGAGAGACTCGAAAGTCTCGCATGGACCCAGCCCACAGACGGGATATTAACATATTGCTGGATCCAGCACATTGAGGATGTAACTCTGTTCTCCTTCCTTGGCACTGCCCACAGTGAGCATTTTGACATATCGCTAGACCTTGCACCCAGGTGATGTGAGTCTCCTCTTCCGCCTTGGCGCTGCCCACAGTGAGCATTTTGACATATCGCTAGACCTTGCACCCAGGTGATGTGAGTCTCCTCTTCTGCCTTGGCGCTGCCCACAGGAAGCGTGGTTATATATAGCTAGGCCTCACTCCCAGGTTATGTGACTCTCTGGCTTGTGCACTGCCCATATGGGACACTGTGTTAT
Source organism: Pongo abelii (assembly GCF_028885655.2). Taxonomy (NCBI): domain Eukaryota; kingdom Metazoa; phylum Chordata; class Mammalia; order Primates; family Hominidae; genus Pongo; species Pongo abelii. Next base: position 1,461,205 of record NC_072002.2, read on the forward strand.
ATTGCTGGGTCCACTAGTCAGGCGATGTAACTCCCCTGCCTGGGCCCTGACTTACAGGGGCATTTTGATATATCTCTGTGCTCATCAGGCAGGTAATGTGATTCTCTTCTCCTGCATGGTCCCTTTACACAGAAGGGATTGTGACATATTGCTGGGCTTAGCACCATGTTGATGTTGATGTGAATCTTCTGCCTGGATCGAGTTCACAGAAGGCATTGTGAAATACCTTTGGGTCCATCACCTATTTCATATGACTCTCCTCTGTTACCTGAGCGTAGCCCATAAGAGACATTGTGACATATCTCTGGGTCTAGAACTGGGATGACGTGACTTCTCCCAGCCTGGTTCATGCCCACAGAAGGAAGTGTGACTTATAACTGGGCACAGCACATGGTTAAGTGATTCTTCTGTCTGGTCCCTACACACAGGAGTCATTGTCAAATGACTCTGGTCCCATCATCTAGAGTATGTGTCTCTCTATTTCTTCCTAGGGCCTGCTCACAGTAAGGATTGTGACATTATATGCCCTACATCATATGACTTTTCTCTCATGTCTGGGATCCATCTTGGAGATGAATGTGACACATAGCTAGGCCTAGCTCCTAGGTTCTGTAACTTCTCCTTTTTCAAAATCCTACCCACCAGGGGCATTGAAACATCTCTCTGGGCACTTCACTTAGGTAATGTTACCCTGTTGCCTGGACCCTCCCCTCAGGAGGAATTATGAGATATTGCTGGACCCAGTACCTATGTGATATTACTCTCCTTTCTTGCCTGGGCCTTGTATGCATTGTGTATTATAATATATGACTGGGTTCAATGACTAGGTGATGCAACTCTCATGCATAGGCCCTACCCACAGGGACATTATGACATTTCTTGAGCTCTGACTTTCCTCTTTTTCCTTAGCCCTGCCAGAAAGGGAGGTGGTAAGATATAGTGGGACCTAGCAACCAGCTAATATGAGTCTCCTCTTTTGCCTGCACCCAGCATATTTTAGGCGTTGTGGCATATCCTTTGTCTCAACACCTGCAGGATGAAAGGCTCCTGCCTGAGCCCAGCCATCAGTCAAAATTGTCATTCTCCCACACGAACATGGACCATAATTGAGGTTCTGAAACTCACACCCAGAGGGAGTCAAAAGTTGGAAAATTGGCTCTCATAAGTGGATATTGTCCACAAGTGGGTTTGTGACTCACTGACCAAGATCCAAAACACTTGTGAGGCTGTGACTCCACTAAGATAACTCAGTTTTCAAAAGGGATTAAGGCTCTCATGGAAAAAATCCATTCCTCCATTGAGATAGTGACTTACGCACATAGACGCAACATACAGGAGGCATTCACTTTCATACGCAGAACCGGCACTTATGTGGGATTGTTAATCTCATCCATGGACCTTCTTGCAGGTGTGATTCTGACGTACACCTCTAGGCAGCACCTGAGTGATTTCACATTTTTGCCTGGGTATAGCCCACAGATGAGATTGTGATATATCCCTGAATCCAGCATCTAATTAATATGCTTCTATTCTCCTGTCTTGGCACTGCCCATAATTGGTATCCTTATCTTTCACTGGTCCTGGCACTTTGCTATGTGACTCTGTCCTGTGCTTTGCCCACACGAGCCATTGTGACATATTGCTGGGTCCAACACCCAGGTGAGGTAACTCTTGTCTAGGCTTTGCCTACAGGGGGCATTGTGACATACCTCTGCACTGATCACCCAGGTGATGGGACTCCCTTCTCCTGACTGCTGCCTGTTCACAGCTGGGATTCTCACAAATCGCTGGGGACAGACTCTAGGTAATGTGACTGTCATTTTACTGAGCACCACCCACAGGAGGCATTGCAAAATGTCTATGGGCCTCTCACCTAAATGTAGTGACTGTTTGCCTAGGCACATTTCTCAGGGGTATTGTGACATATGGCTGACCTCAGCACCGAGGTGATGTGAGTTTCTTCTACTGCTAGGGATCTGACCAAAGAGAGATTACAATGTATTACTGGGCCCAGCACCTGAGCGATTTCACTCTTCCCTCTTGGCTGGGCCCTGCATATATTGTGTATTGTGACATATTACTGAGTCCAACACCTAGGTAATGTGACGCACCTGCATGGGCCATTTCCACCTAGATATTATGACGTGTCTTTTTGTTCATCACTTAGGCGATGCAACTCTCCTCTTTGCCTTGGGCCCCGCATAATTTAGCTATTGTGATGTATCACTGGGCCAATGGCCTGGAAAATAGGAAGCTTCTGCCAAGGCCCTGACTACTGGGGGCCTTGTGACATAGCTCTGCATTTATCACCTAGAAAATGTGATCGCCTACATTTCTGCCTGAGCCCTGCTCACAAGAAAAATTGTAGCATATTTCTGGGCCCAGCAAACAAGTGATGTGTTCCTCCTGCCTATGCTTAGTTCACAGGGAAAATTGTGACATATCACTGGGCCCAGAAGCCAGGTGAGGTGACTCTGCTGCATGTGTCATGCTTTCAGGGGGGAGAAAGAACATATCCCTGGCAGAACACCTAGGGATGTGACTTTCTTACCTTGTCTCTGTCCTCAGGGGAGACTGTGACATATCCCTGACACAGACCCAGGTGATGAGACTCTCCTGCTTGCTGACTACCCAAATGTGAAGTTGTCACATATATTTTGGCCTAGCACATAGGGTGATGATGACATTCATACCTTAAACCAACCAATAGGAGAGATACTTTCTCTCATAGCCAGGCTTAAAAAACTTGCAAAATTATGGGTCTTCTCTTACTATGAAGGTCAGAGAAAATAAGCACTTTTGCATATCATGTAAAGCACTCACATGGTACAGTGTCATCACAGGGCCCAGAACACAGGTGAGATTGTGTTCTCTGTGTGCACACCCACCAATCACCAGAATTGTCATTCTTACACAGGAATAGAGGTGATTGCGGGGTCCTAAATCTCATACATGAATCCAGTCCACAGTTGGAATTGTAACTATCGTATGTGAACATCCAGTCACAGTTGGGATAGTGCCTTATTTCTGAACCCAGTTTACAGCCAAGTAAAGATCCTTTTATCTGGATCCAGCCAGCTGGAGAGATGTGGACTCTCATACCTGGGCTTATGACCACAGATATGATCACAGTTTCTATCAGCATGAAGAACTCAGAGTGGATTATGTTTAATGCATACTGTACAAGGCCCAAAGGAGGTACATAATGTCCTAACAGGGCCCAGCAAACAGGTGAGATTCTAAAACTCATGGACACTCTGGTGACAATAAAAGTTACCATCCACAAAAATGAGCGCAATGGCGGGGTGCAGTGGCTCACACTTGTAATCGCAGCACTTTCGGAGGCCAAGGGGGGCAGATCACGAGATCAGGAGATCAAGATCATCCTGGCCAACATGGTGAAACCGTGTCTCTCTACTATTTATGATGATGATGATGATTATTATTATTATTATTTTGAGACAGAGTCTTGCTCTGTCACACAGACTGGAGTGCAGTGGCACCATCTAGGCTTACTGCAACCTCCGCCTCCCAGGTTCAAACAATTCTCTTGTCTCAGCTTCCCGAGTAGCAGGGACTACAGGCTCATGCAACCATGCCCAGCTTATTTTTGTATTTTTAGTGGAGACGGGGTTTCACCATATTGATTAGGCTGTTCTCAAACTCCTGACCTCAGGTGATCCACCCACCTCGACCTCCCAAAGTGCTGGGATTACAGCCATGGGACACTGCGCCTGGCCACCCCATCTCTACTAAAAATACAAAAATTAGCTGAGCGTGGTGGCATGTACCTGTAATCACAGCTACTCGGGAAGCTGAGGCAGGAGAGTTGCTTGAGCTCAGAAGGCAGAAGTTGCCGAGAGCCGAGATCGCCACCACTGTATTCCAGCCTGGCGATAGAGTGAGACTCCATCTCAAGGGACCAAAAGAAATTAAAGAAAGAAAGAAAGAAAGAAAGAAAGAAAGAAAGAAAGAAAGAAAGAAAGAAAGAAAGAAAGAAAGAAGGAAAGAAGGAAAGAAAGAAAGAAAGAAAGAAAGAAAGAAAGAAAGAAAGAAAGAAAGAGAAAGAAAGGAAAGGAAAGAGAAAGAAGGAAGAAAGAAAGAAAGAGAAAGAAAGGAAAGAGAAAGAAAGAAAAAGAAAGAAAGAAAGAGAAAGAAAGGAAAGGAAAGAGAAAGAAAGGAAAGGAAAGAGAAAGAAGAAAGAAAGAAAGAGTAAGGAAAGAGAAAGAAAGAAAAAAAAGAAAGAAAGAAAGAAAGAAAGAAGAAAGAAAGAAAGAAAGAAAAGAAAGAAAGAAGAGAAAGAGAGAAAGAAAGAGAAAATCGACTCTCATATATGCATCTTGTCCACAGGTAGGTGGGCGACTCTCAAAACAAAATTCATTACATCTGTGAGACGGTAACTCTCCTAAGGGGAGAAGTTCTTCTCAGCCAGAGAAGACTCATTTATGAATCCAGTTCACTGTTGAGATTGGGACTGGTGTACTTAGGCCCAACATACAAATTCTCATACCTGGAATCTGGACATGTGTGAAGTTGTTCATCTCATCCCTGTCGCTTTCTGCAGGGGGGTATTGTGACATACATCTCTGCCCAGCTCTCGAGTGTTTTTGCTCTGTTTCCTGTGTCCAGCTCACAGATGGGATTCTGCTGAAGCCAGCCTTTAGGTGATGTGACTGTTATGTCCTGCCTTGGTGCTGCCCACAGGGGACATTGGGACATATCACTTGGCCTTACACTTAGGTAATGTAAGTTTTCTGTCCTGCATTAGTGCTACTCACTGGGGCGTTGTGATGTATTGCTGGGTCCCACATCCGGGTTATGTGACTCTTCTGCCAATGCCCTGTCCACAATGACCATTTTGTCATATTGCTGCATCCAAAACCTAGATGATCTACCTCTCCTTCCTGAGCTTTGCCTAAGGGGACATTGTGAAATATCTATGTGCCCATCACCCATGTGGTGTGATTTTCTTCTCCTGCCTAGTCCCTGCTTAAAGAAGGGATTGTGACATATCACTGTGCCCAGCACCTAGCTCATGTTACTCTTCTTTTGTGTTTTAGGATTTGTTTGGAGGAGATTGTGATACATTGGTGGGTCCAATTTCTCGGTGACATTACTCTGTTGACTTTGCCCTGCAATCAGAAAGCACTGTGACACATTATTGGGCCCAACACCAAAGTGAGTCTCCTGCCTGAACCCTGCCTACAGAAATTTGTAACATATGACATTGGGACATATCTCTGAGCCCATCAAGTATTTGACAAGACTCTTCTTTTTTAACAAAGCCTTTGCCCATAGAAGAGATTGTGACATAATTCTGAGCCAAGAAAATAGGTGATGTTTCTTTTGTTTTTTGCTTGAGCCCCACATTGTGATATATTCCTAGTCTCAGCAACTGAGGGAAGGGAATCTCTTGCCAGGGTCTTGCCTACAGGGAGCTTGTGAAATATTTCCGCGTTCATCACCTTAAAGATGTGACCCTCGTCTTCTGCTTTGGCCATGTTTACAGAAGGGAGAGTGAGTTATTGCTGGGCCCAGCACACAGATCATGTGATTCTGCATCCTGGTCTCTCCAGAGGGGTCATTTTGATGTATCTCTAGACTCATCAACTAGATGATGTGATGCTCCTCTTCTCCCTGAAACCTATCCATAGTGGAGATTGTGAAATACAGCCTGGCACAGCACCTACATGGTGGTACTCTCTTCTCATGCCTGGGTGCTGCCCACAGGGGTCTTTGTGACTTATAGCTGGGTGCAGTCTTCAGGTTATGTAGCTCTCCTCTATTTTTGGGCCCACAAACACAGGGCATTACCATATAGCTCTGCTTCTCACACCTAGGTGATGTGACTCTCCTGTCTGTTACCTCCTCTTAGGGGGTATTGTGATATATTGCTAGGCCCAGAAGCGAGGTGATGTGGCCTTTTCTCTTGCCTGGGCCCTGCACATATGGTGTAGGGTAACACATATCTGGGTTGAACACATAGGTGATGCGATTCTTCTGCATAGATCTTGCCAACAGGGGTATTATGACATACCTTTCTATTCATTGCCTAGGTGATGTGACTCTGCACTCTTATCTGGGCCCTTCCAAAAGAGGGGATTGTGATATATCATGACCCTACCACCAAGGTGATGCGACTGTTCTCTTTTGCCTGGGTTTGCATATTTTGGGTATTTTGACATATCCCTGGGCCCAACACTTAGGGAATAAATGGTTTATTCCTCTACCTTATGCACAGTGAAACTTGTGATGTATTTCTGCATTCATCACCAAGAAGATGTGACTCTTCTGCCTGCATCCTGACCACAGAGAGGATTGTGACATATTGCTAGATCCAGCACGCAGTTGATGTGACTCTGCTGCCTGGGTCCTTATTTGAGGAGTGGATTGCAACATACCCATACCTGAGCATTTAGGTAATGTGACTGTTGCCTGGTCCCTGTTCTCAGGGAAGCGACATATCCCTGGCCCAGCGTCCAACTGATTTTCCTCTCCTGCTCTCTTCCTATATGCAGGTGTAATTGTGACATATATCTTGGAGCACAACTCACAGGTGCAATGATGACATTCATACGTCAAACCAGCCAATAGGAGAGACACTGCTTCTCCTTCCTACACTTAGGGAAAAGAAAAAAAAAAACCCTGGGTCTCCTCGCTAAGATCATGACTCTCTCACATATTACAGAAAGCCCTCAGGTGGTAAAGAGTCTCATCACAGGGCCCAGGACACAGGTGAAATTTGTTTCTCATATGTGTACCCTGCACTCTCCTGACCATTATGGTTTTCACCCTCACATATAAACAGAACCCAGTGGTGAGGCCCTGAATTTCACACATGAACGCAGTTTATATTTGGAATTGCGTCTCCCATATGTAATCATCTGTCCAGAGTTGGAATGGGAACTTCGTTATAAACCCAGCGCTCAGAAAGTTGATGATTCTCTTAACTGGACCCCGCCAATTGTAAAGAAGTTGACTCATATATAGGCTTAAGTCCACAGGTTTGATCATGAGTCCATATCAGTATGAAAATCTCAGAACCAAGTGAGACTGTCATGCTTAACATATAAAGCCCTCAGGTGCAACACAGAAAGTCCTAATAGGGCTCAGCACACAGTAATATAATGGCATTGGGATGCACACCCAGCCACCATTAAAGATTGTCGTTCTTTCACATGATCATATTTCACTTTTGAGGCTCTGAATCCCACACCCGAAGGCAGTTTCACAAGTTGAAAAATTGACTTTCGTATGTGAGAGTCACGGATGTGTTGATGACTCTCAGATCATGAGTCAGCACACCTGGGAAGCGGCGATTTCAATTAGGAGACAAAGTCTGTAAGAGAAAATGGGGCTGCCATGCACAAATTTAGCCCACTATTGAGATGGTGACTTCCGTACTTAGATCAAACATACAGAAGGTGTTCACTCTCATGCCTAAAACTAGAATATGTGCGGGATTAATCCCATATCTGGACCTTCCTGCAGGTGTCTTTGTGACAAACATACACATTTGTCCAGCACCTGAGTGATTAGACTCTTCTGTTTAAGCCCAGCTCACAAATAAAATTGGGACATATCATTGGACCTAGAACGTAGGTGATGTCGCTCTATTCTCTTGCCTTGGTCCTGCCCACAGGGAGCATTGTAACATATCACTGAACTTAACACCTAGGAGATTGGGGGCTCCTGCCTGAACTCTGCCCAGAGGGAGCATTGTAACATATCACTGAACTTAACACGTAGGAGATTGGGGGCTCCTGCCTGAACTCTGTCCACAGGGAGCATTGTTACATATCACTGAACTTAACACCTAGGAGATTGGGGGCTCCTGCCTGAACTCTGCCCACAGGGAGCATTGTAACATATCACTGAACTTAACACCTAGGAGATTAGAGGCTGCTGCCCGAACTCTGTCCACAGTGAGCCTTGTAGCATATTTCTGCTTCCAACACCAAATGACGTGACTCTCCTTTCTGCCTGCACCTTGCCCACAGGAAAGATTCTGACATATCACTGGGCCTAGTAATCAGTAATCAGGTGATGTGTCTCTCCTGCCATGGCCTTGCCCACAGGGAGTGTGGTGACATATCACTGAGCCCAATATTCACGTGCCCAATATTTGACTCTGCTGCATATACTCTGATTTCAGGAGGGGATTGTTGTAACATATCCCCGGTGAGCACACAAGTGATGGGACTCCTCTCCTAGCCTCTGACCTCAGAAAACGTTGTTACATATCCCTGGCCCAGCCTTAGGTATGTGACTCTCCTACTTTGTTCCTGCCATCCGGGAAGATATTGACAGATCTCTGGCCAAGCATCCAGGTGATGTGACACTCCCGCTCACGCCCTACCCACAGGAGAGATTGAAACATATATCTTGGACAGCTCACAGGTGTAATGACTCTCATACCTCAAACATGCCACTAAGAGAAAAGCTGTTTTTCATAGTGAGGCTTTGGAAAACGGGTAGGTCCTAAGTCTTCCCTTTGTATGAAGTTCTTAAAGGAGTACCACTCTCTCTTATATTATATAAAGCCCTTAAATGGTACAAAGAGTGTTACCACAGGGATATGTTGCATAACCTAGGAGAGGGGCCCAGCTGTATTTCACAATTACCCCAGGGGGCAAGGCACAGGCATGAGAAGGGAGTCACATCACATATGTGCTGGCCTAAGGAATATGTCATCATCCCCACTGTGGACAGGTCCCAGTAAGAACAGGAGAGTCACATCATTCTAATAATGGTCTCAGAGATACGTCACAATGACTCCCTTGCACAGAAACCAGGTATAAGTGTCATATCACCTGTGGGCTAGGGCCAGAGATGTCACTCTTACTCCTGTGGGCATATCTCAGGCTGGAGAGGAGAATCACAACACCTAAGCACTGGACCAAGAAATACGTCACAGTCTTTCTCATGGTCAAAGCCCAGGTAAGAGAATGAAGCCAGATCAAATAGTTCATGGGCTCAGAGATATGTCACTATGCTCCCTGTGGGCAGGGTTCAGTAGGACACTCACACTACATTGGTGCTGGTTCAGCAATATGTCCCAAAGCCTTCTGAGGGCAGAGCCAAGACAAAAGAGGAAAATCAATTTGGTGTTTTACCCATCGATAAGTCACAATCTCCCCCGTGGGCAGAACCTGAAAAAAGGGAAGAGTCACATTAGCTAAATGCTGCGCCTGGTGATAAGTCACAATTCACCCTGTAGGCAGAGACTAGTCAGAAGATAGAGTCACATCATCTGGCGGCTGGCGCAGGGATATGCCACCATGCCCTGCTCAGGAAAGACAGTCACATAACCTGAATATCAGGTTCAGTGGTATGTCCCAATGCCTCCTGTGAGCATTCCAAGGCAGGAGAGGAGACTCACATTACCTGTGTGCAAGACCCAGTGATATGTCACGCGGAGGAGTACCACTGTCATGCATATTGTGTAAACTATGGTAGAGAAATTGTCACCACAGGGCTCAGCACACTGGTGAGATTATGCTTCTCAGATGCACACTCCACCAAGGTTCAGGATGGTCTCTATCACATGTGGAGAGAGCCCACTCTTGAGATACTGAATTCCACATGCAGACACAGTCCACAATTGGGATTGTGACTTTCATATGTGAACACTCAGCCACAGGTGGGATGGTGACTTATTTTTAAACACAGCTCATAGGCAGTTAAGAATTCTTATTTGGACCCTGCCAATTAGAAAGATGTTGACTGTCATACCAGGGCTTAAAGCTAAAGTACAAGGAGGGGTCTGTGCCTGCTTAACGTTTCAGAGAGGATTGTTACATTCATGCATACTCTATAGAGGCTTCATGTGGTGAAGAAAGTGTCCTGACAGGGCCCAGAACAAAGGTGAGATTGTGACACTCACATGCTCACTGAGCCAAGACTAAAAATTGTCATATTTTCACATGAACACAGCCCACTGTTGAGGTTCCAAATCTCACACCGGGAGACAGTTGAAAGTTGAACAACTGACTCTCATAAGTGGATAGGATCCAGGTTTGATTTAGTGACTCTAAAACCAACATTCAGTAAACACGTGAGGCTGACTCCATTAAGGGGCCACAGTCCTCAGGAAAGACTGAAGCTGCCATGCACAGATCCAGTGCACCACTGAGACTGTGACTTGTACACTTAGATCCAACACACAGAATGTGTTTGCTCTCACACCTTGATATGGGACATGTGCAGGATTGTCAGTCTCAACCCTGGACTTTCCTGGAGGAGTAACTGTGAAATATATCTCAGTCCAGCTCCTGAGTGACTTGAGTCTTCTGCCTAGCCCAGCCCATAGATAAAATTGTGACATTATTGAACCCAGCACCTATGACCCTCCTCTTCTGCCCGGTTCCTCTCAAAAAGAAAGATTGTGACAAATCACTGCGACAAGCACCCACATGATGTGACTCTCCTCTTTTGCCTGGGCCCTGCATATTTCGGATGTTGTGACATACTGCTGGGCATAATACCTAGGGAATTGATGGCTGCTGCCTGAGCCCTGTTCACAGGGGGCCTTGTGACATCTCTCTGCATTCATCACCTAGAAAAAGTGCCTGCACCCTGCCTACTAAGAAGATTGTAACTGATCACTTGTCCTAGCAACCAAGTGATGTGAGTCTCCTCTCCTGCCTTGGTGCTGCTCGCACGGGACATTTTAACATATACTTGGTGCTGCACCCATGTTTTATAATTTTTCTGCCAGGGCCCTACCAAATATGCTATATTGCTGGGTCCAACGACCAGGTTATGCACCTCTCCTGCCTGGGTTCTGCTTACAGGGGACATTGTGTCACATCTCTGCACCCATCACTCAGGTGATGCGACTTGCTTCTACTGACAGATTCCTGCTCAAGTGGGGGTTATGACATATCAATAGGGGCAACAGCTAGCTGATATAACTATTCTCTTCTGCCTAGGTTCTTCCTGCAGTGGAAATTGTGACATATCATTAGGCTTAACACCAAAGTGACATTAGTTTTTTGCTTTGGTTCTTCCCTCAGAAGACATTGTAACATATTGCTGGGCTCAGAAGACCTTGTAACATATTGCGGGGCTCAGCACGGAAACGATGTGAGTTTCCTGTCTGGACCCTGCATACAGGAGCCACTGTGACATATCTCTTGACTCATCAGCTATTTGAGGTGACTCTCCTCTGTTCCCTCGGCTTTGCCTATAGGAAAGCATCAGCCTGGGCTCCAGAGTCAGCCACCCATCCGTGCACAGACAAGGAGAGGTCTCATTAAGCTTCAGCGCAGTGTGGGACCCTAGCTTTTTTCGTAACGATTTGTTCGACATGAGGCCCACTCACAAGGGCGCTTCGTGACTGGACTCAAGGAAAATGAAAAGGTCAACTTGTTTTTGAGATTGTCTGTTGTTTTGCAATAACTATTTCTCAGAAACTGTGCTGGATGAATTCCACAAGGGGTTCACACAACCTGTTCCAGGACTGAGTGACCATTGTTTCTGTCCATGTTCATTGAGTTCAAATTTAATATTTAACTTTTCCTTCTCATTCAGGCTCTATTTGACACTGAATCATAGGAAAATATTTTTACAGATATACGGGGAAGGCACAACTGGTATAGATTACAGATAAAGCAGAGGAGAATTAAAGGCACAATTAATAGGAACCACACCCACCATGGCCAACGCCAATGTCAGTTTGACAGCCAGTCCATGATGGGGTCCTGACGGTTAGATTCTACCTGTTTTACTTGTCCTTGCATGTCTTGGGCAAGGAGAGTAATACTGTGAGAATCGTCAGGGATACACACACAACATTCTGTATGCAGCAAGGTTCGAAGTCCTCCTTGGGCTGCTGTAAGCATACTAATGTCATTCGATTTTGCAACACAACAGTACGCAGCTGAGCAAATGCTTCTGATAACAACAGAAGTGCAGTGCTGCTATCTTAGGAGCTTTTCTACATGTAGACTTCAGATTTGAATTTGATGCTGAAGCAGGATTGTAACGGGGCAAGCGAGAATACTGTGATAGGCTCCACCCCCAGGGAGTCTGGCACGTTCATAACCAGCTATCTTTGTAAACATCTAGATTACTGGGGAGGGGAATATTATCCCGGATGGTGAATGGAATTAATGGCACACCCGTGTGAATCTCCCCATCCAATATGGGGGCAGGTGCAGCCACTCATAAGGTCTGCATACCCAGAGGGCACCCCAGGGGACAACAATGGTTATAATATAATTATAGTGTATTAAGATGTTATTAAAGTGGCAAAGGAAGTCCAGGTTGGATTGCAAGTGTCATTGTTTTGGCCCCATTGGTAGTGACAGAGCCATTCAGAAATATTGGCAAGGACAATTCTCCAAGGTAGTCCATTTCCTGCGGCCTCTGGCAATTTGATGCATAGCCAGCATTGACTGCAGTTGGCTTCTGTTGCAGTGGTTGCTGCCCAGCTGATGAACTCATACTCGGCCTCAGACATGATGAGCCAGGTACTGATTACTAGCAGACAGGTTATTCTCTGTAACAACAAAAATGAGGCGGAACATGATATTGTTTTTCATTTTTAGGAAATTGTACTACCCCTTTATTTTCTGCTCTCATAGCTACAAGGTCACCAGCCTTAGGAGAGGGATCTGGTGGACGCTGTATCCAGAATTTGGCTCCAGGATTTAAGCTACCTATACCAGTGGATCTGAATGCCCAGTTCCGTATGTAGCCTCTGTTGGGGCAGAGATTTCCTCAGGGATTAATTGTTAACAAGGTACCAGGTACCACTGACAATTGAGCCACCCGAATCTGCAGTCTTGTAACAAAAAAATCTGGCGTGATATTGTATAAAGAGAACTTTAACTCTTCCCGATAATCATTATCAATTATACCACCATAAATTATAATTTATGGTGGTATAAATATCTTTGCCAGGTATAAATATCTTTGCCAGGTATAAATATAAATATATAAATTATAAATAAATTTATAAATATAAGTATAAAGGTATAAATATCTTTGCCAGGCTTAAACGTGTTGTAATACATTCACCCACATTCAAGTTTGCATTTATGCTGGAAATTTTGGCCTGTTGATCTGCCTGCTGTTTAGTCTGTCAAGAGAAAGCAGAGATACATGAGCATCAATATGGAAAACAGCAATAATAGTAGTGTGCATCAGGATTCAGGTATCTTCCTAGTGTTGTTTACTCCAACACTCTTTATTCGTAATTCACCATTTGTTTCACTGCCATTCAGGCAACTAGGTAGTAAGCCCATATTCTGCTGACTAACAGTCGGTATACAAGCAACAAATCCCTCTGGCCTCCCCCTGAATAGCTCGGAGGATGGCTTCTAGTTCAGCCAGCTGGCTGCTCACACCCCTCCCTTCATCAGAAATGCCTATGTTTTTAACAGGACTATAAGCCACAGCCTCCCAGCATCGAGTCCCATCAATGTATTTGGTGGAACCATCAGTAACCAAGTGTGTTTCTGATCCTCTGGGCTTAGTTCTTTAAAGGATTTGCCCCATTGGACAGGGGAGGTTTCCTTCCCTATCTGCAGGACTTGCTCAGTGGTTTCCTGAGCTAGCAAGTTTTGCACATCCTCATTTAAAAATAATATCCGTTTTGGTTACGACTTAGCCTGGTCTTGTGTGTACCATTTCTATTTACTTTCTTGAGTGTACCCTATCCAACGAGGTTTGAGGGAACTCGTGACCCAAGTCATAATAGGAATTTGGGGCCTCATAAAAACATCATGATTAAAACAAAGGTGTTCTGTTTCCTGTAAAGCCCAGTAGCAGGCCAACAGCTGCTTCTCAAAGAGAATATAAGCTTTGCCATCCTCTGGAAGCTTCTGGGTCTAAAACTCCAAAGGTATCTTCTTTCCATCTTGCTTCTACCTAAGGCTCCAATTAGCATGTTGATCTAGGACAGTTACTTGCAGTTCTGCCGACCCATCCTATAAGGCCATAGGTCCAGGGCCAGTTGCTCTGCTTGTTTTGCTTGTTGAGAAGTCAGGCTGTCTTTCTCTCTCCAGTGAAATTCATAGTGTTTTCTAGTGACTGCATGCAGAGGTTGTAATATGTTACCCAAGTGGGGAATATGATGTCTCCAGAATCCAAACAAGCCAATAAAATTTTGGACCTCCTTTTCAGTGGTAGGGCTGCAAATTCTAGTATTTTAGCCTTAGGCTTTGGTAAAATGGGCTGTTTCCCTGCATTCCATAGGATGCCATGGAGTTTTACAGTTTGTGCAGTCCATTGAATTTTACTAGAGTTAACTTCCCATCCTTGAGATAGGATTTGGGCTTTTACCCTCTCCAAGCCCTGAAAACTGACTAGTTCTTCAGTTTTACCCTCACTGGGCCACTCGGGCAGCTGCTTTTTCAGCAATAGGCTGACAGCTTTGAGCCTGATCAGTCAAGACATAGGCCTGGCATGGGGCCAGGACCAGTCTGGAAGTCACATTAAAATTTTCCTTTTCCAGCTTACATTTCTCTTGTAGCAACAAGTCCCTATATTGACACTTTAACTTATAAGAAGTAAGCAAGCACCATCAATGCTGAGAAATTCCCTCAGCATCCCAATCACCAACTGGGATTCCCTACAGCACATCAAGCACAGCGAATCATTCCAAATGCACTAATATAGATTCCCAATTTTCACAAAGGCCAGGTCCCTTGAACCAGTCAATGGCCAAGAGGAAGAACTGGAGGAGTTTCCATCCGAATACACGGGAAGTTCCTGAGCTCCCTGTCTGGTTCCTGCTGCCAAAAAAATTGCACCCTTTCGCTTTTGAATCCTGTTCGTGTCGCCAAAAATGTACTGTGCGGGAAACACGCAAGGGGAGAAGAAAACACACACACACACACACAATAGCTTTAGGGGTAAACAAACTTTATCCCAATTAAATGGCAATGCAGATATAATAAGCAAATATATGAGCAAGTTGCAATGGGACGGGGAGAAGGGAAAAGAGATATATATATATTTACACCCACGAGACTATGGAGGATTCACCGCCAGACTGGGAAGCAACAGCCTGGGCTCCAGATTGGCCACTCGTCCGTGCACAGATGAGGAGGGATCTCATGAAGCTTTGGCACAGTCTGGAAACCTACTTCTTTTTGTAATGACTTATTTGGCTTGAAGTTCAGTCAGGAGGGCCCTTCACGACTGGGATCAAGGAACACAAAAAGGTCAACTTGTTTTTTGATTGTCTATTGTTTTTCAATAACTAACATATAAGAATAAATTGAAATAGAGATTTATCTGAAACAGAGCTGGATGAAGGCTTCAAGGGGCTCACACAACCTGTTCCGGGACTTGGTGACAATTGTTTGAGTCCATGTTCAATTAAGTTGAAATTAAATATTTAACTTTTACTCCACAAAGTGTCAAAAGTAATTCCTTCAAATGCAGGAAATTATGTAGCCAGTCACAAACAAAACTTCTCAAACAAAAGTCATAAATTGAGTAGAGAGATAAAAAATAAAATAAAATCTAACTACATCTGTCTACAGGAGACTCAATTTATTGATTTATTTATTTATTTTAGAGACAGGGTACTGCTTTGTTTCCCAGGCTGGTCTCAAACTTCTGGGCTCAAGTGAACCTCCCACCTCAATCTCCTAAAATGCTTGGATGACAGATATGAACCATCATACTATACAGTAACACAAGCAGACTAAAAGTGGCAACATGCATCAAAACAATGTTATGCAAATCATAATCAAATGAAGACAAAGTCACAATTATATTATGCAAAATACTTTTTAAATAACTGTCTTTGTTTATAAAATATACTCTAAGTTAAAACTGTCAAAGAAAACAAAGGACAAAATAATGAAAGGTTTTATTCACTGGAAACCTAGGACAAATATATACATTTATATAATTGTGTGTATTTATCTAATTATGTATACACACACATATATATGCAACTCACATGAGGATTTTAAAATAAATCAATAATATTTTTTCAGAACATAAAAAACTGCAATATACTGAGAACAATATTTTAATACACCAGTTCTGCAATTAATAATAAAGCCAGATAGAATATTAAAAAGAAAACAGAGGACATGAAAATACTGTAAAGCAGTTAGATGTAACAGATGCATAGAGACCACTGTACACAACAACAAAACTCACAGTCTTGTCAAAAGCTCATAAAACATTGTCCTAAAAATAAATATTAGGCAAAAAAAAAATTTTAACGGAATTAAAAAAAAAGATGAATGTTACAGAAAACCCTTCAAAAAATCAATCAACCCAGGAGCTGATTTTTTGGAAAGATTAACAAAACAGGTAGACCCCTAGTAAGACTAATAAAGAAGAAAAGAGAGAGGAATCAAATAGACGCAATAAAAAGGACAAAGGGGATATCAACACCAAACCCGCAGAAATACAAACTACCATCAGCGAATACTATAAATACCTCTACGGAAATAAACTGGAAAACCTAGAAGAAATTGATAAATTCCTGGAATCATACACACCCTCAAGACTAAACGAGGAAGAAGTTGAATGTCTGAATAGACCAATAGCAGGTTCTGAAATTGAGGCAATAATTAATAGTTACCAACCAAAAAAATTCCAGGACCAGACGAATTCACAACAGAATTCTACCAGACATACAAAGAGGAACTGGCACCATCTCTTCCAAAACTATTTGAATCAATAGAAAAAGAGGGAATCTTCCCTAACTCATTTTATGAGGCCAGCATCATCCTGATAACAAAGCCTGGCAGAGGCACAACAAAAAAAAAATCCCTGATGAACATCGATGCAAACATCCTCGATAAAATGCTGGCAAACCAAATCCAGCAGCAGATCAAAAAGCTTATCTATCACTATCAAGTTGGCTTCATCCCTGGGATGCAAGGATGGTTCAACATACACAAATCAATAAACATAATTCATCACATAAACAGAACCGACGACAAAAATCTCATGACTATCTCAATAGATGCAGAAAAGGCCTTCAACAAAACTCAACAGCCTTTCATGATAAAAACTGTAAATAAACTAGGTATTGATGGAACATATCTGAAAATAATAAGAGCTATTTATGACAAACCCACAGCCAATATCATGCAGAATGGGTATAACCTGCACCATTCCCTTTGAAAACCAGCACAAGACAACGATGCCCTCTCTCACCACTCCCACTCAACGTAGTATTGGAAATTCTGGCCAGAGCCATCAGACAAAAGAAACAAACAAAGGATATTTGATTAGGAAAAAGAGGAAGCCACATTGTCTCTGTTTGCAGATGACAGGATTGTATATTTAGAAAACCCCATTGTCTCAGCCCAAAATCTCCTTAAGCTGATAAACAACTTCAACAAAGTCTCAGGATACAAAATAATGTGCAAAAATCACAAGTATTTCTATACACCAATAACAGACAAACAGAGAGCCGAATCATGAGTGAACTCCCACTCAACAATTGCTACAAAGAGAATAAAATACCTAGGAATCCAACTTACAAGGGTTGTGAAGGATCTCTTCAAGGAGAACAACAAACCACTGCTCGATGAAATAAAAGTGGACACAAACAAATGGAAGAACACTCCATGCTCCTGGAAAAGAAGAATCAATATCATGAAAATGGCCATACAGCCCAAGATAACTTATAGATTCAATGCTATCCCCATAAAGCTACCATTGACTTTCTTCACAGAATTGGAAAAAACTACTTTGAATTTCATATGTTACTAAAAAACAGTCTGCATAGGCAAGAAAATCCTAAGCAAAAAGAGAAAAGCTGGAGGTATCATGCTACCTGACTTCAATCTATACTACAGGTCTACAGTAACCAAAACAGCATGGCACTGGTACCAAAACAGATATATAGACCAATGGAAAAAAAACAGAGACCTCAGAAATACCACCACACATCTACAACGATTGGATCTTTGACAAATGTGACAAAAACAAGCAATGGGGAAAGGATTCCGTATGTAATAAATGTTGCTGGAAAAAATGGCGAGCCGTATGCAGAAAACTGAAGTGGGATTTCTTCCTTACACCCTATACAAAAATTGACTCAAGATGGATTAAAGACTTAAATGTAAGACCTAAAACCATAAAAACCTAAAAGAAAACCTAAGCAATACCATTCAGGACTTAGGCATGGGCAAAGACTTCATGACTAAAACACCAAAAACAATGACAACAAAAGCCAAGATAGACAAATGAAATCTAATTAAACTTAAAAGCTTCTACACAGCAAACAAAACTATCATGAGAGTGAACATGCAACCTAGAGAATGGGAGAAAAATTTTGCAATCTACCCATCTGACAAAGGACTCACATCCAGAATCTACAAAGAACTTAAACAAATTTACAAGAAAAAAACGAGCAATCCCATCAAGAAGTGGGCAAAGGATAAGAACAGACATCTCTCAAAAAAAGACATTTACGTTACCAACAGACATGAAAAATTGCTCATCGTCACTGGTAATGAGAGAAATGCAAATGAAAATCACAATGAGATACCATCTCAGGCCAGTTAGAATGAGGATCATTAAAATGTCAGGAAAAGGAAAGAACAGATGCTGGAGAGGGTGTGGAAAAATAAAAACGCTTTTACACAGTGGGTGGGAGTGTAAATTAGTTCAACCACTGTGGAAGACAGTGTGGCAATTCCTCAAGTATCTACAACCAGAAATGCCATTTGACCCAGCAATCCCATTACTGGGTATACATCCAAAGGATTATAAATCATGCTACTATAAAGACACATGCACAAGTATGTTTATTGTAGCACTGTTCACAAGAGCAAAGTCTTGGAACCAACTCAAATGTCCATCAATGATAGACTGGATTAAGAAATTGTGGCACATATACACCATGGAATACTATGCAGCCTTATAAAAGGATGAGTTCATGTCATTTACAGGGACATGGATGAAGCTGGAAACCATCATTCTCAGCAAATTATCACAAGGCCAGAAAAACAAACACTGCATGTTTTCACTCATAGGTGGGAGTTGAACAATGAGAACACATGGACACAGGGCAGGGAACATCAAATGCTAGTGCCTGTTTGGGGGTGGGGGGCTATGAAAGGGATAGAATTAGGAGAAACACTTAATGTAAATGATGAGTTGATGGGTGCAGCAAACCAACATGGCACATGTATACCTAAGTAACAAACCTGTACGTTCTGCACATGTACCCTAGAACTTAAATTATAATAGAAATTAAAGTGACAGACTATAATTTCTCACCAAAATGGATGAAAACTAGAAATCAATAACAGAAGAAAATTCATAAAATTCACAAATACCTGAAAATTAAACAATTTAGTCTTCAACATGCTTTTGTTCAAGAGTTAGAAAATTTAATATTTTCAACGTGTTTATAACGCCCAAATTGAGCTACAGATTTAATACAATTCCTATGAAATTCTTAATATTATTTTTGACAGAAACAGAGAATGTGACTCCCCAGAGTATACGGAATTTCAGGGGACCACATAAAAAGAATTGGAAGCATACAATTCCTTATTTCAAAACATGTTAGAAATTTACAGTAATCAAAATCGTTTGTTACTGGCAAAAAGACAGACAACTAGACTAATAAAAAAATCTTTGCCAATTCTGCAGACAGTGCCTGCATCATCCTGCAGACTGACAACGATCTTTTTGCTGCTGATGACTTTAAAGTGTAAGACAGAGCAGACCATATTCCTGTTTGTGGAGAGGGACATTACTGATAACACCAGTGTCACTCAGCCTCTGCTGGAGACAGAGATGGAGGCCCTCAAGGAAGAGCTGCTCTTCATGAAGAACCATGAGGAGGAAGTTAAAGGTCTAAAATCCCTGATTTCCAGCTTTTGATTGACCATGGATGTAGATGTCCCCAAGTCTCAGGACCTTGGCAAGATCATGGCAGGCATCCGGGCCCAATATGACGAGATGGCTGAGAACAACTGAGAGGAGCTGGACAAGTACTGGTGCCAGCAGACTGAGGAGAGCACCATAGTAGTCAACAAGCAGTCCGCTGAGATCGGAGCTGCTGAGAGGATGCTCAGGGAGCTGAGATCTACAGTCCAGTCCTTGGATATAGACCTGGACTCAGTGACATATCTGAAGGCCAGCTTGGAGAGCAGCCTGAGGGAGGTAGATGCAGATGGAGCAGCTTAACACGATCCTGCTGCACCTGGAGTCAGAGCTGGCCCAAACACGGGAAGAGGGACACCAGGCCCAAGAGCATGAGGACCTGTGGAACATCAAGGTCGAGCTGGAGGCTGAGATTGCCACCTACCGCTGCCTGCTAGAAGATGGGGAGGACTTGAATCTCCTCGATGTTCTGGACAGCAGTAAATACCTTCAAGCCATCCAAAAGAAAAGCCCTCGCCGGATAGTGGACGGCAAAGTGGTGTCTGAGACCAACAACACAGATGTTTTGTGGTGCTGAGCCAGCAGAAGCAAGGTCTCTTTGGGGAGCAGGAGGCCAGTAAAAAGTTCAGAGGTCAAAAAAAATTACCTTCAAATCACAGAAGTGTTTTCTTCACACAAAAGTAATATAGATTCATTAATACATAGAAGTGTAAATTAGGACAATTTCCACAACTACTCACCAAGAGAGGATTAAAAAAATAATTGACCACCAAGTAATAAAACAAATACACAAGCCATAAAGTATGAGTAATGTTTATACAGGCAAATGAACAGAGAATTATATCAGCAATAGGCACAGTCGATTCATATTTGACTTATTTTCTACACTCCTTGAAACTGTACACAGTTGAATATAATCATACAAAATTATAATATATAGGCAGAATCTAAAAACTCAATTAAATGACGTAAGGCAGCCTTTCTAACAAGGAAATAAAAGAATATAAAATATTAGAAAATAAAATTAAATAAACATTAACTTGTGAAATACCGAATAAACAAATCCTACAACTGAAGAAGACCCTTTCTAGATAACTAGCATGTTCAACAATAACTGGGCACCGTAAAGAGCAGATTTTGAATTATTAGCATATGGTTAGAGTAACAAAATTGCACAATTATACATTATAATCTCCCATAAAGAGCATTTAGAAGAAAATTTTAATAAAGATTTCAACGATACTAGAGACACTTTTTATTATGTTCTTAATATATTACTCCTCTTTTTATACAAATGGAAAGGCTATAATTTATTTTTTTATTTAATTTTTTGAGACGGAGTCTCGCTCTGTCACCCAGGCTGGAGTGTAGTGGCGAGACTTCGGCTCACTGCAACCTCCACCTCCCGGGTTCACGCCATTCTCCTGCCTCAGCCTCCCGAGTACCTAGGACTACAGGTGCCCACCACCACACCCGGATAATTTTTTTGTATTTTTAGTAGAGATGGGGTTTCACTGTGTTAGCCAGGAAGGTCTTGATCTTCTGACCTCCTGATCCACCCGCCTCAGCCTCCCAACGTGCTGGAATTACAGGCTTGAGCCACCGCGCCTGGCTGGCTATATTTTTTGTATTTTTAGTAGAGAAGGCATTTCACCATGTTGGCCAGGCTGGTCTTGAACTCCTGACCTCGTGATCCACCCATCTCAATCTCTTAAACTGCTGGGATTACAAGCATGAGCCACCGCACTGGCCTATAATTTATTTTTTTAAAAGCAAAGAAAAACCTTACATTTTTAAACACGGGAACAACATGAATATTGTAAAATGTGCTGTGGAACACTACAATATAATAAGCAATTAGAAATAAATTATACTATCATTCAGATAAATGATGAGGAAAGTAAATGGAAACACTAATGATAAATTTTTCTATGCCGTGAACTTAGACACAAACTAAATCTTTTCTTAATGTGATGTGCACACTATCAAATTAACTTTTTATATAACACATAAATTCAAGTGTGCTATTCTGAAACCCCTGAAGCTAAAATTATACGCTGATTTAACATACATAAAAACAAGGCAGGGAAAACGTACAGATCACAGTCCCAGTAAGCTTTATATAAGATTAATTAATAAAATAACTCATAAAGAAATAATGTAACAATTAAGAATTTGTTCTATTCCTGTCAAGTTTCTAAGTTTTTCTACGGCATTAACGTCTTTAAAAATTCTTTGAGATGAGTAGATACAATAAACTATTTCACACGTGAGATGTTTGCCATAGAGAGTTTACATTTCTAAGTTGGTTTCTACTAAGGAAAAGAAAACTTTTTGACCTACATTACCAGAGATGAAAAAAAGAATAAAGTGAAATAGAAGATTCAACTTTATCATATGTACTTAAGTGCTTTGAGCTCTGATAAATTTTTTTTCCGGTTTTTTTGGCAGGATCACATTTGAAATCATAGGACTGAAAATTATGAAGAAGAAACATTTGTCCTAGGTGTTTCTGAAATATGTGAACCAAACCCCAATGTCTGCACTTTTACTCTCACAAACTTCTGACATGAGGCACAGATTTTTACAAAACAGCTTAACATAGAAGTCTCGCAAAATGTGCAGGTTTCCCCAGATCCCAAAACAATAGAAAAGCACTCAGACCACAAGGCCTTCAAGGGAATAACAGAAAGAAGAGGAGAACTTTGGCTCTCACTGTGAATGCCCTGGAATGTTAGTGGAGGAGCAGGAGAAGCCTTAGAAGATTTAAGACCATAATAAGCACAGGGTAGGAAATTTCCTGCTGTGGCAGCAAAAGAAGTAAATCTAGAATTTTCCAGAACCAATTTCCTTGAAGCAGAACTTCCAACACCACATTTTTAAGGTTTTCTCCTTGGCCTTTGCACCTCTTATCTTTGTTATTTGTTCATTCTTGCCTATTGGGATGATGCCTATTATTCTCTCTCTTTTTATATTCCAAAGGTATTTCCTTTACTGTAGAATGGGGCATCCAAGGGAGACTACAGCCATGAGTTCTTAGTTTCTGTTTCTGTTTAAGCCAGTAAGGCCCTTTCCTCATCCCCCTTTGCCGCTTATCACTAGAGACAGAACCTAAAAACCATTGCTGCAGGCTGCTAAAAACCTAAAACAAAACAGAGCCATAACAAAAACAAAACAAGGCAGGTTGGAAAAGCTTGCTGTACAAGGCAACCAGGTCTGGCTTATATTCACCACATCCCTTCTTCTTTCCCAGAACAGCAATTGAGCTCAAGAGAAAACGTCCAACTTTTAGTATCTTCCTCAGTATAGAATGAGAACAGTGGAACATGTGTTCAAAGGTTTGGCTTTTTAGGCTACTGCTGATGGCTAGATTCTGTCTCCCCCAACAGGGAGTGCTAAAGGAAATGGCAGAGTAATGAGAATGACAATTTATGACTGGTGAGAAGAGAAGTTTCGTGCTTATCATAGCCTCAGAGAAACAAACACTGCAATCAACTGCGGAAGCAAAGGGCTACAGTGTCTGGAAAACAATGGGAAAAATATCTTTACCTTAAAAATACACACACAAAGCCAGAGAAGATACATTGAAGACCTGTTAATGAAACACCAGGATGTACAGCCTCACTGATTGTTGTATTATCTTGTAGTAAGAACATTAGTACATACTACATTACACAGTTGTTTTATAAATTTCTGAATCTCATCAAAAGATTGCAGGGCATACAGAAAAGGATGAAAACATGTTCCAATTGAAGAAATAAAATAAACCTACAAATATTGACCTTTAAAAATCTTTGTTGACTTTTAAAGGTCAAAATTTGTAGGTTTACTCTTTGTTGTTGTTGTTGTTTTCACATTATATAATTTAAAAAATCAAAATAATTATCAAAGCTCCTTAATGACATGGACACTCCTCCGGTCCGCAGGGCCCCGGCAAGGGAGGAGACTCGACACCATGTGGGACACCCTGTGGACCCCAACCCACGCCCAAGGCTCAGAGCAGGAGCAGGGACCTGGCTGCACCAGGCCGAAGCCGCCTCCACCCCCAGCGGTCGCGGACTCCAGGAGCTCCAGACCTGGGGTCGTGGTGAGATTCGTTGATTGACTGATCGGTGGTGGCTGAGTTGCAAGCAAATGGGTTTCATCACCTTAAATGGTTTTGAACCAATGAAGTTATATTCCCTTAAAAAGAAGGACAGCCCATCGTGTGAACTATAGAGTTTGTGAATAAATTTATATTGGGTTCTTAGTGGCATCATGCACACAGACTCCTGCGAGTTCCCCTAAGGTCTTAGAGGACTGCTTTGCCTTTTGATCTGAGAGTTGCAAAGTTCTGTAAAGAATGGCCCTTGTGGATAAGCGCTAAGTCAAGAGACAGCGACTGGACAGAATTGTGAAGGAATTCGCCGCCAGATCATGAAAGACCCCCTAAGTCCCGATCACTGGCGGCATTGCTGGTCGGCTGTGACTGCACTGTGGACATGCCCATGCAGAAGGACCTGGCCACCGTGGCCTTCTGTGATGCAGTGCACACAGGAGATCGACGAGAAAGTTCTAAACGGAGCCGTGGGCGCCATGATGTGCCACACCATCACCTCAACAGGGAGGATCTGGCAAATTTCAATGCTTTGAGAGTGATCGTGCAGGTTGGCAGTGGCTATGACAACGTGTACCTCAAGGCTGCTGGTGAGCTAGGAATTGCTACGTGAAACATCCCGTCCGCAGCTGTGGAAGAGACAGCCGACTCCACCATCTGCCACATCCTCAACATGTACCGGAGGAACACATGGCTTTTCCAGGCACTGTGGGAAGGCAAGCGAGTCCAGCGCGTGGAGCAGACCTGCGAGGTGGCCTCGGGAGTGGCCCGCGTTCGTGGGAAGACGCTGGGCCTCATCGGCTAGGGTCGCACGCAGCAGGCTTTTGCAGTTCCAGCCACAGCCTTTGGATTCAGCGTCATATTTTATTACCTCTACTTGCAGGATGGGATCCAGCAGTCCCTGGGAGTGCAGAGGGTCTACACACAGCAGGATTTGCTGTATCAGAGCCACTGCGTCTCCTTGCCCTGCAGTCTCAGCGAACATAAACACCACCTCATCAATGACTTTACCATAAAGCAGATGAGGCAGGGAACATTCATTGTGAACACAGCCCGTGGTGGCCTGGTGGATGAGAAAGCCTTAGCACAGGTCCTCAAGGAGGGCAGGATACGAGGGGCAGTCCTCGACCTGAATGAGTCGCAGCCCTTTAGCTTTGCTCAGGTCCGTTGAAAGATGCCCCCAGTCTCATCTGCACTCCTCAAGCTGCCTGGCTACAGCGAGCAGGTGTCACTGGAGATGACTGAGACAGCTGCCACCGAGATCCGCCGAGCCATCACAGGTCGCATCCCAGGAAGCTTAAGAAACTGTGTCAACAAGGAATTCTTTGTCACATCTGTGCTTTGGTGGGAAATAGACCAGCAAGCAATATATCCAGGCATCGTGGGCGTGGCTCCAGGAGGACTTCCTGCATCCATAGAAGGGATCTTCCCTGGAGACATCCCGGTGACTCACAACCTCCCGACAGTGACACATCCTTCCCAAGCGCCCTCTCCCAACCAGCCCTCAAACACGGGGACAATCGAGAGCACGCCAACTAGAAATAACAGACAATGCCGGAAGGTAATCATTCAGATACACCTGGAAACAAGAGAGTGAAAAATAGATAAACTAAGAGAAAAAGAATCTGATGCTCTTTTTAGCTGATTCTGGACGTATGCATCATTGATATTGCAGTGTTAAAACTACAAGAGCTAGAAAACTGAAGATGTTGTTTGCTTACGTAAGCTCTGAAAGACTAGGGTGTGATTTATTAACGACCAACTTCCGTTATTGTGTGTTAGGTTTTTCATCTGTGCGTCAAATCACAAAGAATAAACAGAACTTTCTCCTTTATCAGTCCCTTGGGCACAGAAGGTCCGGAACACCCTGCTCAGAATGTTGCATCAAGGATTCAAACATCAAAATAAAAACCATGAAGAGGAAATCCCCATCCTGTGACTTGAGTCCCTTCAGCCTGCAGGGACTCATTACACCTGTTTGCTAATACGAAGATCACATTACTAGAAAATGTGGAGTAAACTGTTTGCCTGTGGTAGACACCTGCAAGCACAGGATTGAAGACAGTACTGCCTCCTGTACAGAGAAGCATCTGTCACATCTGAACTGCATACTGAGTGGGCAAGTTGGTTGTAAGTTCAGTAAAAGCCTCCGATAATGCAAAAAAAAAAAAAAATATTGAGTTTCACAAGCTCTTTGTAATCAAGTATATTTTCTCAGTTTCAGATCCACTGCTATTTTATTGAGTGGAAAGTCTTGCACTAAAAGGGTTCAAGGAAAATAAGATTGCATTTCCTTATGTCACAGGAAACACTTTTAATGGTAACTTGTCAGATGGTCTATGAACAAACCCACTTTTTTAAACACTGATATAGTCTTCTTTTCTTCACGTTGTGTTTTATACAAGAACACTTCAGATGTATTGGATGTGACTGATTTTAACAAATTCTATTAGATTTGCATCAATTAGTTACATGTTCTATTCATAGGCTTTTGTGAATCATTGTCTTTTTGTTTAAAAAGATGGCCTATTTTGATCCTTTGATTAGGTACATTCCCGTTTTTGTAAGAAAAGAAAAATTTTTTAAATGGTCCCAAATAGAAAAATAATGGCTATCAGAAGTACTTTTTGTTTTAATGTAGTGCGAGTTACCGTTACTGTAGTTGTTTATTGTAAAGATGGACATTTAGCATTCAGTGCAGTTTTCAATAAAATGTAATTAGAAAAGACTGCTTAATGAACAGAAACAGAACATAGACAACAAAAGAATATTAGAAGAAGTGATACATAAAGAAAATGAGATATCAATAAAAAGATTTTTAAAAATCAACAGGAATTGTGAATCTGAAGAACATAATAACTTATTAAAAATTTAATCAACAGTCACAAAAGCAGACTAATAAAGGAGAAAAAATTACACAATTGATGACATTGTAGTTATAAATATTGAGTGCTGAAAACAAATTTTTTAACAGAATAGAGAAAAAAGTATGGGACGTACTGCACACCATCAAGTGGACCATTATATTTGTAAAGGTGTCTTACAAAAACAATATAGGACAAAAGTAATAAAGAGGTTGTTTTTAAAAAGTAGTTGAGAAATCCCCAGATGACAAGGTAATTGAACAAGAGGAAATGCTTCCAAACAAAAACCTTCAACTGGAATAATATCACTTCAGAAATAAAAAAACCAAGCCTTTCCAAAATAAATAAAAGTTGAGTGTGTTACTAACCACTAGAACAGTCCTAAAGGAAATGTAAAAGAAAGTCCCTCACTTCCAAGAATGAAATTATGCTGCACAGCATTATAAAAGCACATGAAAATAGAAAGTGCTATATTAAAGATAAATATATAAACAGGTGAAGAAATCTCTACTGTCATAATGATGGTGCACAAAACTTTCAAAATATTGCTATGGAACTTAAAAAATGAAGAACAAATCTGCATAAATGTGTGTTCATAGACAACAAATAAAGATAATATGTGATATTAATAACACAGTGGGGGTATGAAGAGGTACAACTTTGTATTCAGTTGAAATATAGTTGTTATATACTGTCATAACTTTAAGATGATTTATGAAGTCTTTATTTCTCAAGATGATTACCAAAAAATCCTGTAGAATGTATGCAAAAGCAAATGGGAAAGAAATTGAATCATGTCACTATAAAATCAACAAACAAAAATAAATCAGTAGGAGAAAAAGTGATAAATAACACATCTACAAGAAACACAGAAGACAATTACAAATAATAAAGTAACTTCATTAACTCCATTAATTACTTCAAATGTAAAAAGTTAAATACCTTAAAGAAAATTAATAAATAATTTAATGGATTAAGAACAAAGAAGATCCAGCAATGTACTCTCTACAAGAGTCACTTCAGCTCTAAGGACTCAAATAAGTTGAAAGTAACAGTATAAAGAAAATATATTTTATGCAAAGAACGGCTACAATTGGAGGGTCATGATCATAATTATATTAAACAAAATATATTTTAAATTAAAAATTTGAACAAGGGACAGATTGGTATTATGTTTTTGTTTTTCTTTTTGTTTTTGGAGACAGAGTCTCATTCCGTCACCAGGCTGGAGTACAGTGGCACGATCACGGCTCACTGCAACCTCCGCTTCCCCGGTTCAAGCGATTCTCCTACCTCAGCTTCCTGAGTAGCTGAGACTACAGGCACGCGCCACCACACCCAGCTAATTTTTGTACTTTTTAGTAGAGATGGGGTTTCACCTTGTTGGCCAGGATGGTCTCTATCTCTGGACCTCATGATTCACCCTCCTAGGCCTCTCAAAGTGCTGGGACTACAGGCATGAGCCACTGCGCCCGGCGGAGACAGATTGGTATTATGTAATGGTGAGATGGATTAACTTTCAAGGAATCTATAACAATAATTTATAAATCATATATATATAATTTGAAATATCTGCAAAAATATATCTTTGGGATTTTGACAAAAATTGCATTAAATTTTTATATTACTATAAATAGCACTGACATCCTTCTTTCTCTTTTTTTTTTTTTTGGAGACAGGGTTTCTGTCTCCCAGGCTGGAGGGCACTGGCACGATCTCGCGATAGGCTCACTTCAACCTCCTCCTCCCAGGTTCAACTGATTCTCGTCTTTCAAATATGTAAAACAAATATTGACAGAAGTCAAGCAAGAAATACATAGCAACACAACAATCAAGACTCCACTTTCAATAATGACTAGAATAGTCAGATGTAATATCAGTAAGAAAGACAAACCTGAACATGATAGACCTAACCAGCATTTACAGAACTCTCCAATTGAAAGGTGCAAAATCTGCAATATTCTCAATCACACATGGTACATTCTGTTAGGATACATGTCTTATTAAATTTAAGAAAACTGAAGTCATACAATATAAATGAAACTAGAATTCAAAAGCAAGAAAATGTGGCAAATACGTAAATAACAATAAATTAAGCAAAATCTTTCATATAGTCTTGCTCAAGTGTCAGGTGATTTAATATTCTTAAGATGTCAGGGCCGGCACGAGGCTCATGCCTGTAATCCCAGGACTTTGGGAGGCCAAAGTAGGTGGATCACTTGAGATCAGAAGTTTGAGACTACCCTGGTGAATATGGCAAAACCCTATCTCTACTAAAAATACAAAAGTTAGCTAGACATGATGGTACATGAGTGTAATCCAAGCTACTCTGGTGGCTGAGACTGGAGAATTGCTTGAACCTGGGAAGCGGAGCCTGCAGTGAGCACACCTCACACCACTGCCCTTCAGCCTGAGTGACTCACTAAAACTTCATCTCCAAAAAAAATATATATATTGTCAGTACTACTCATGATGATATAAAAATGCAATGTAATTTTTGTCAAAATCACAATGGTATGTTTTTTTGCAGAATTTTTGTGTATAATTCTAAAGGTTGCTTAGGAAATTGACTAGCCAAACACCCTTTAAAAAGAACAAAGGGGTATTACATTTTCTGATTTAAAATCATGATATGAAGCTACAAAAATAAAAACAATATGGTATTGCCACAAAAACAGACACATAGATGATGAAACAGAATAGAGATCCCAGAAGTAAACCCTTGCATCCATGATAAAATAATCTTCCATAAGCTTTCCACGACCACACAATAGAAAAATAAGAATCTCTTTAACAAAGAATTTTCCACATTGAATATTTACAGAGAAAAAAATAGGGTTGGACGCTTCCTTTGTATCATCTATAAAAAGAAAAGTTTTTTTAGTGGATTCAATACTTAAACATAAAAACTAATAAAATTCTTAGAAGTAAACATAGGGGAAAAGTTTATGACATAAGTCTTAAAACGCTTTCCTTAAGTTTGACATCAAATTCATAAGCAACAAGGAAAAGAACAACGACAAAAAATAGGGACTACATTAAGCTTCAACTATTCTACACATCAAATAAAACATTTAGTGACATACAAATGTCATCTAATAAGCGGGTGAAATCTAGGCATGGTGGCTCATGCCTGTAATTCTAGAACTTTAGGAGGCCAAGGCAGAACAATCACTTGAGTCCAAAAGTTTGAGACTAGCCGTGAAAACATAGCAAGATCCTGTCTTTTATAGGGTTATATATGTGCATACATACATACATACAAACAACAAAAAAGAGTAAAAATATTTTCTAATCACATTTTTGGTAGGTGTTAATTTTCAAATTATATAAATTCCTACAACTCAACAACAAAGAAAGTTAATAACTTGATTTGGAATGGTAAATGTTTGAAATGACTTTCTCCAAAGAAGACATAGTAATGACTAGGCATTTAAAAGGATACTCGACATCTCTCTTCTAGAAAAATGCAAAGAAAAGTCACAATAATCTATCACCACAAACCTATTTTTAAAATAGTATGAAAGCTCTTTAAAAAAATTAAAATGAGATTATTACATAATCCAGCAAACCCCCTTCTGGCTATGTATTTAAAATATACAACACATGATCTGGAAGGGATATTTGCACACCCAAATTTATTGCAGCATTTTTAACACAAGCCAAAAGGCAGAAACAACCCAGATGTCCCTTGACCAATGAACAGATTAATAACAAGTGGCACACACACAAAGTGGAATATTATTCAGTCTTTAAAAAGTCACATTATATGATAATTATTGAGAATATCATGTTAACTAAAATAGGCCAGGAACAAAGTGACAGTGTATGATTCCATTCATAATCAGGTATCTTAAGTAGACAAACTCATAGGAAAAAAAGTTAGAATGGTGTTTGTCAAGGGCTGAAGAGAAGGTAAAATGGGCAGTTGTCTTAAAAGGCATTTAATTTTAGTTTTGCAAGACATAGAAGTTCTACAGGTCTTTTGCATAACTATGTGAATGTACTTAACACTAAAGAAATATACATTTAAAAAGAATTAAGATGATAAATTTTACATTATGTCTTTTTACCACAATCACAATTTTTAAAAGAAAAAATATGGAGTTATAAAACTTTCCAAAAATTAAATTTGGTTCACAAAAGATTTTCTCTCACACAAA
Organism: Pongo abelii; assembly: GCF_028885655.2. Lineage (NCBI taxonomy): Eukaryota > Metazoa > Chordata > Mammalia > Primates > Hominidae > Pongo > Pongo abelii. Next base: position 1,492,161 of record NC_072002.2, read on the forward strand.
GGAAGTATAGATTTATAATTAAACACATTGTGAAATTAAGACTATTTCAATGACTATTCATCCACACAAGATAAGACAATCACTGAAAATCAGCCAAAAAATATGGAAGATAAGCCATGAGCAAAGTTGGGGACATATTTATATAGACAAACATACACATATATAATTTAATTTTGAAAACATATGACCGGTTTATATTTTAACTAAATCCAACATTAGTTTCCTGAGTGAAATTTGGTTTTCAATTTGGGCAAATGAAGACGTTTTTGGGGTTAAATGGATTCTTTCTTCTCCGTTTCTTGGTATGGACCTGTGCTGGGGATTGGTCAGCTGTTCAAGTGAGATGTACTCAGTTTTGGTCTGTGCCAGGATTAAACCTACGATATTTCACATTTCATATATAAACCCCGATGAAGTGTTTCTAGGAGATGCCTGCCCCATAACCTTTGTTTTGCCAAATGTTTACTATGAGTTTCACCACCATCTTCTTGAACTGGTATTGTAACTAAAACTCTTCAGGAAATTCTACTTAAAACTAAAATCACATATGTCTCAAGAAACTCCTTTCTGATTTGAAATGCCTCTGTCATGTATTCTCTGCAATCAGCATCCTCTTTCAAAGAAAGTAGAAAGGACAGATGAGGAAACTGATAGTGTTACTGCACGGGAGACAAAGGTGAGGATACACATGGCAGATGAAAACATGGAAGTTATTTCTACAGCACTATCTTGTAAGAGTCTGACTGCTATGCTCCCTTGTGTATCAAATTATGTACCTTTTACGTATTGCAAGAGAAGAAAGTGCGCTGTTTACCTTGACACTGAGAGCCAATTTGGAATCTCTGTCGTGATTGCTTAGGACTGAGGATTTAATGTGCTATTTTGTGGAAATCCTAGAAGCAGAAATGGGTTTACCTTGACATTGAGAGCCAATTTGGAATCTCTGTTGTGATTGCTTAGGACTGAGGATTTAATGTGCTATTTTGTGGAAATCTTAGAAGCAGAAATGGGTTTACCTTGACATTGAGAGCCAATTTGGAATCTCTGTCGTGATTGCTTAGGACTGAGGATTTAATGTGCTATTTTGTGGAAATCTTAGAAGCAGAAATGGGATTTAATGATCTCAACTATCATCCATCTGAAATATCTAACGCGATTTTAAATAAAATGGCCTGCTGCCTCCACTGTTCCCTTTTTAAACCAGGAGCTGCCGTTGCTTTTAACATTTAGAAGTTGAATCTATGAATAGTTTGTACTATTAAAATATTTTTAAAAATCCACATTGACTTGAAGTGTACAGGCAGAGTTGGAAATTATAACACCCAAAATTATAATACATACGTAAAACCCAAAATAAAATCAACTGCTGCCCTGGAACCTATTCTAAATAATCGAGACAGTAATATGGAATTGTAAAGAAAAATGAGAAAAATATTTATTCATAAAATCTTGCATGCAAATTTTTTTTTCTTTTTTTGAGACAGAGTCTCGCTCTGTCACTCAGGCTGAAGTGCAGTGGTGAGATGTCGGCTCATTTCAACCTCCGCCTCCTGAGTTCAAACCATTCTCCTGCCTCAGCCTTCAATGAGATTACAAGCACCTGCCGCCACACCAGGCTACCCTGCATGTAAATTTGCTATATCATTTATAAACATATTTTTACATAACTGAAATATTCTACTGTGACGGTGCATTCATGAAGTTCGGGTGTCTTGAATCATTGGCAAGTCGTGTATGACAGTAACATTCTACAGAAAATGCACTGTAACCATTCATAAAAGGCTCCAATAAGAGAATTTTAATGCATAAGAATTGAAAAGACACCATAAATAACTTCCATTATATTTTTAATATACTGATGTTATTCTTCCACAAAGTAAAAAGGCTGGGTAAGTTGTGGTCGCGCACACCTGTAATTCCAGCACTTTGGGAGGTGGAGGCAGCAGATTGCTTAAGTGCAAGAGTTCACAACATGTCTGGGCAGCATAGGGAGACCCTGTCTCTACAAATAATAATACTAACAAACAGCCAAGTGTGCTAATACACATTTGTGGTCCCAGCTACTCAGGAGGCTGAGGCAGGAGAATTGCCTGAGCCTGAGTGGCCAAGGCTAGAGGCAGCTGTGATTCTGCATCGCATTCTACCCTAGGTGACACAGTGAGACCCTGTTTAAAAAAAAAACAAAACAACTAACAATTAGCCAGGAGTAATGCCATGCACCTGTACTCCCAGCTACTTCAGAAGCTGAAGTTAGAAAATCATTTGACCCTAAGAGTTTGAGTCTGCAATGAGCCATAATTCAGCTACCGAACTCCAGTCTGGGTGACAGAGCAAGGCCTTGTCATAGATAGATAGATAGATAGACAGACAGATAGATAGATAGATAGAATACAGCTGGAGAAAGAGTAAATTTTTAAAAATGCAGTATGATGTAATATTTAAAATAAACTTTATGTGCATCACTTAGAAATTTATAGAACAGGCCGGGCGCGGTGGCTCACGCCTGTAATCCCAGCACTCTGGGAAGACGAAGTGGGCAGATCAGGGGGCTGGATATGCAGACCAAGACCATCCTGTCTAACACAGTGAAACCCTGTCTCTACTGAAAATACAAAAAATTAGCCGGGCGTGGTGGCGGGCACCTCTAGTCCCAGCTACTCTGGAGGCTGAGGCAGGAGAATGGCGTGAAACCGGGAGGCAGAGCTTGCAGTGAGCTGAGATCTTGCCACTTCACTCCAGCCTGTGTGAGAGAGAGAGACTCTGTCTCAAAAAAAAAAAAAAAAAAGAAAGAAAGAAATTTATACAACTTAGCCAGAAGAATAAAAAACAACCTCTTAACAGTTTTTTCAAATAAAAAAAGTGAGTTTGAAGAGAAGGGAATAAAGGGGACTTTCAGTTTATTACGTTTTTATTTTTTGAGACAGGGTCTCACTTTGTTGCCCGCATGGAAGCGCAGTGGTGTGATTACAGCTTACTGCAAACTTGGCCTCCCAGGCTCAAACAATCCTCGCACCTCAGCCTCCCTAGAAGCTGGGAATACAGGTGTACATCACCACAACTGGTTAATTTTTGTTGTTTTGTACAAGAGGGTTTTACCATGTTGCCCACACTGGTCTTGAGCTTCTGGGCTCAAGCAATTCATCTGCCTTGGGCTTCCAAAGTGCTGGGATTGAGCCAGTAGGCCAACCAAGGTTTTTGTTTTGTTTTTGAGATGGAGTCTCACTCTGTTGCCCAGGCTAGAGTGCAGTGGCACGATCTTGGCTCACTTCACCATTCTTCTCCTGGGTTCAAGTGACTCTCCTGCCTCAGCCTCATGGGTAGCTGGGATTACAGACACCCGCCACCGATACCAGCTAATTTTTGTATTTTTTAGTAGAGACGGGGTTCCACCATGTCAGCTAGCCTGGTCTCAAATTCCTGACCTCATGATCCACCCACCTCGGCCTCACAAAGTGCTGAGATTACAGGCATGAGTCACTGCTCCCGGCCACCAGCAGAGACTTTTAGTTTATAAAGATATTAATGATGTGTTCTTTTCTTTTTACAGTATGTATTGCATTTATAATTGGAGATACAAAAAAAGGCGACCGTCACTGTTTGACAGCAAGGCAGTAATATTATCTTCATCAATATTTGCACCTCATTCGTAGGAACCTGTAAGAGAAAGCCCAGACAAAACTTTAAGGCAAAGAAATTACACTTGTAAAAAGTGAGAGGACTATTTTTTTATAATAACCAATATTCCAGGTGAGGACTGGTCAGGATCTACCACTGCTCCATCTTACTTGATAACTCTCACACCTGCCAGGGTAAGAAGGAGCAGAGAGAAGGACAAATGCCAGTGAGTTTTCTCTCCCACTAAGGACCTGTTTGTCATGTTTCCTACCATCAAGTAGAAGATGTACTAAAACTAAAACATGTACCCTTGCAGATGCTAGCAGAGAGGCACAAAATAGAAAAGGAGGTAAGCCCACACACTGTGGAAGCAGAGATTCAACTTAAGGTTCAAAATGCACCAGAAAGTTGTGTAAAGTTAATAAAATTACCAAAATCTTGGAACATTAGTTTCCTCACCTGTAAAATGGGGATCATGTGCCTACTTCATAAGTTGTTTTGACAGTTAAATTCACAAAGATATTTAATAGAGCCTGCTATGGCAAGTGTTCACATTAACAAAGTAGTATCAAACTTCAAAATGTGGGAAAGGTATTTTGAATAATGTCAAGGAGGCCAAGGACAACATGCCCAGCTTCATAATCAATCCCAGCCACATTGCACTGAGGAGATCTACAGGTAACTATTCTTCTTCAACAAATCCCCTTAGATAGGAAGAGTGTGGAGTCTGACAACATGATACAAATGTGACCAGTGTACAGTGACTTAGGTAGTGGGGGATGGAATCTGTACATATTCTCTGAATTGCAGTTACAAAGTGAGTTCCCAGGAAACAAATGGAATAGAAAAGGCAACACGAAAGATACTACCATTAAAGGGGTGAGCATAGCAGGTTCACAACCACAAATCTAAGCAGGAGACTCAAATCACAAGAAGCACCTAGATCTGTGAGCAGCAGCTGTGGTGGCATCAGTTTCAACTTTCTGAGACCACCGCTGTGGGCAGTGTCTTTGCAGGCACATACTTAGCAGCAGTGCATCTGAACACAGATCTCAAGGCTCTTCTCTTCATTATTAAGATGATAGATGATGGATACTCTCATGTTACAACATCCCCACTAACGCTGTGGACAAGTGAATTCAGAAACCTCCACCTAAATACACAGTGAAGAGTAGGATGAGAATACTGCAGGATAGGTTAGGAATGCAGGCATTCGACCCCATACAGTCTATTTAAAATAAGACAAGGGCCCTAGTATTGTGCCGTGGTCTCCCTATATACAGTTCTTTATTTTTCCAATTTCATAAAGGCCATACGGTTTTTCTTCCTTTCTTTACAAATGTACTGATGAACCCATGTGTAATTAATCCTGAAGGGGTTAATTCCTCATAAAGTACAGTAACGTGATTCAATTGCTATGATGAAGTTTTTCAGGTTTTTTAAATAGTGTCCCATACTCATTAATCACAAGTGAAAATTATAAGAACATGTAATTTGAACAAAGTATTCTTTTCACATAGAGTAATACACAGGTTTGTACAGATTAGATGCATCATGAAAGTTGGTAACATCTGGGAACAAAAGGAACCTTCCTGAGGACATAAGGAACTTAGGGACGTCAATTATTAAGAGGCTACCTGCAAGTGGAACTTCTGGGCTTTCATTGTCTGGACAGAAAAATTTAACGGATAAGCCCCAGCATATTAAGGTACATCCCCAACGGCTCTGGGGGATCAACTTTCCATCCAAAGCAGAGATGTAAAACATGAATGACTTCAAATGCTGCCCAAGTGCTCTGCACCATGAAAGTCATCCCCGCAAAGCTGGAGCACCACCTGTTCCCGAGGGATCAGGTCACCAACTGTGTTTTTGAGACACTCGTCAGTCAGGACTCAGTTGAGGTGGGGCTGGTGATTTCAACTGTAAAATATCTAAACCATCATCTTTAGGTAGATTCTTATGCCTGGGAATTGTGGTTTTCTCCTCTGCTGTTAGCAGATCCTGGGTAAACCAATAAATACCCTCTCTCATGAGTCAACTTCTATATCACAAGAAAGGAGCTGTAGAGGGTGACATTTTCAAGGAGGAGCCACAGCCCGCATCGCCCCCTTAAAGCTCTGAAGTTGCGCAGGGGTGGGCCACGCAGCAGGTGGATGTCTCAGTTCCCATACAATTTAGCATAGCAGGCGGCTCCCTGGGCTGGAAGAGGCGCGATGCTCTGGAAACCCCCCTCGGGTGTGTATGTGAGAGGACACTGACATGCGCAGCGGGCTGTGCAGTGAGGACCAAATCCCTCCGATTTGAGAAAGGGAGGTGCACTTCGCAGCGTCACATCGTCCTCACCGCCCAGCCTAGACCTGCCCCTAAAGTCCTTCTCTGGACTGCCTTGGCGGGGGGGTGGCACAGAATCAGCGTGTGGCATCGCTTAAGAAAGGATGAGGTCCACACCGCCCTGTCCCTCCCTCCAGGGCTGCGCACCACTGGGGAGGACAGACAGTGCATGCAGGGATTGTAGTTCGCAGGTCGGCGACCAATGGGCTGGAAACCGTTAAGACACCATAACTCCCTAGCTAGGGACGCGCCTCCCTATCTTTCGCTTCCATACTACACACCACCCTCAAACCCAGCGCATGCTGGGATTGTAGTCCGTTAGCCCCGCGACCAATGGGCTGGAAGTACTTAAAGGACTATGACTCCCAGGATGCCTTGCGAGGTACCCGCCGTCCCGAGTCTTCCTCTACGGCTGCGCACCGCCCCCAAGCCCAAAGCATGCTGGGATTGTAGTCAGGTAGCCCTGAGACCAATGGACTGGAAACTGTTAAGAGACCATAACTCCCAGCACGCCTGGCTAAGGACGCACCTCCCTATCCTTCCCTCCAGTGCTACACACCGTCTCGAAGCCCGGTGCCTGCTGGGATTGTAGTCCGCAGGCCAGGGGCCAATCGCTGGAAACCGTTAAGAGACCATAACTCCCAGCATGCCTGGCAAGGGACGCGCTTCTCTATCCTTCCCTCCAGCGTTACACACTATCCCAATCCCGGTGCATGCCGGGATTGTAGTTCGGTATCCTTGCGATCAACGTGCTGGAAACCGTTTAAGGACTATGACTCCCAGGATGCCTTGCGAGGCACCCACCATGTTGACCCTTCCTCCAGGGCAGGGCACCGCCCCTAAGCCCAGAACATACTGGGATTATAGTCCGACTGCCGCGACCAAAATGCTGGGAGTGGATCTGAGACTACTGTTCCAACACTACGGGGAAAATTTCACCTCCTCCTCTGCCCCTCCATGTTTCCAGTGCAATTCCGCCCTGCTGAGGGGAGCCTATCTGTTCCCAAGCTTCTCCTGCCTGCGAGGAGACAGCGTGGCCAGGGCAGGTGGTCTCACTTGTAATTGTGACACAGTTTCCCCACGTGCCAGTTGCACGACTATTTGTGCCTGAAGTTTGATTTCTCTCTGACAAGACACAGCCCGGGAGCCTCCGACAGCCTGCCCAGCATTGCCATAACGCTTGCTCTCGGGGAGCTGGGCGCGCCCAGACCTTTGCAGGGCCCCTCCCTCAGCCCCGACCCTTCTCCTCGCCCCTCCCCTACCACGCCCCTTTGGACATGCTGGAAAGTCATCTACCTTTAATAACAGTCATCTTTGCAAAAAAAAAAAAAAGAAAAAACTCTGAGAACAACTTATCTTCCATTCTATTTACTATTTATTTCCATAGTATCCATATATAGTAGCAATTAGAAATCACAGCAAGTCAAGCAAAAGCCCTGCGTTGCCTGTTTCATAAACCACGATATGGACTTGCTGTGGTTTTGTTTGTATTTTGTTTTGTATTTATTGACCTTTCCGATATAAATATTTAGGTATTTGAACAGTTTTTGGAAGTATTCCGCTATTAGTTGTTGATTTACTTTTGTTCCCTATTTAATTTCTTTTGTTTCTCCCGTCTCCTCAGATTCAGTCATTCCACAGATCTCGAGAGCTCTGTTCATTTCCTTTAAACTTTTTGTACTTTTTTTTTTCCTGACTGGATAAGTTCTATTGCTGTGTCTTCTATTTTAAATTTCTGGATAAACTCAAAGGATTTTTTTCATTTCCTTATCTATTAGTTTTATATATATATATATAAGTTCATTTCTCTGCTGAAGTTCCACATCTGTTTGTTTATGAAGAGAATATTTTCTTTTTTCCCCATGAACATATTCATAAAAACTGCCTTCAAATTCTTGTCTGCTGATTGCAACATCCTGGGATAGCTTCTACTGCCTGCTTTTGATATGGTGTATGCATTACATTTTCACGTATCTTTGCATGTCTTATGAATTTTAAAATTGTGTACTAGAAACTATAAATGATAATTATAGAATAGAAACTCTGGATTTTGTTGTTTTACCTTGAAGACTTTTGTTTTATAAACAGGATTCACTGGGATCGTGTCAAACCAATGCTTATCTCCCCTACAGTGGGCATAGCTGAAATCTTCATTCAGTTGTTAAACACACATATCAAATATGTATTATGCATAGGCGTTTTTCTATAATAATATATTTTATCCAAGTTTCATCATTGTTATTTATGAGAGTTCAACAAGCTACTCCACAGGTAGTGGAAGTCAGAATCTCAGTTTTATTTGATTGTAGTATTTTATATAAATGAAATTATGTAGTATGTATACTTGTACATCTATTTTATTTCTTTCCTTTTCTGTCTTCTTTCTTTCTTTCCTTTTCTGTCTTCTTTCTTTCCTTCTTTCTTTCTCTCTTCTTTTTTCTTTCTTTCTTTTCCCAGGTTGGTGTGCAGTAGCATGATCTCACTGCAACCTCTGCCTACCAGGCTTAAGATATCCTTCCACTTCAGCCTTTTGAGTCACTGGGACCATAGCCCAGTGACCGCCATGCCCGGCTAATTGTTTTGTATTTTTGGTAGAGACAGAGTTTCACCATGTTGCCCAAGCTGGCATGTCTACTTTCTTTTATGCAACATTACATTTGTGATATTCACCCACCAGTTGCAAATAGCTATAGTCTGTTCATTTTAGAAAGTAGTTTTTACATTTTAGTAAAATATAAAAATACATAAAATTAACCATTTTAGTATTTTTTAGTGTGCAGTTTAAAGAAATTAAACACATTCACATTGTTTTGCAACCATTTTCCACGTTCGTAAGGAACTTTTTTTCGATCTTTTAAATCTGAAATTCTGTACCCAGTAAACAACACTCCCCTCCCATTGCCCTTTGTGTAGTCCCTGGGAACTACTCTTCTACTTTGTGTTTCTATGAACTTAACTGCTCTAAATATCCCATATGAGTGGAAACATACAATATAGCAAAAAAATCATGAGGAAGAATAATATATACTATATAACTTATGTTTATCCATTTAAAGAAAAATGCTAGCAGAGATCACGTCATGGTGATTATAGAGAGAGGTAGGTAACAGTGAAAAGGGGATTGGGTTAATTAAATTTACGACGTGATGCCTCAAGTCCCAGAGCAGTGAGCTTTCTGCTCCAGTCGCAGGGCTGGTCAATGGTGTGGCTGGGACACTATTCGAGCTGCCTAACTTCCAGAGCCCATGCTTAGTACAAACTTCAATGAGCCAGGAAAGCAATTACAACAACAGGCACTTAATGGCTCTGAGATTTTATCACAGCCTGTTCTTCATGGATGGCAGCTTCAGAGAAGAGTGACAGCTGTGAGGTTCCAGAAGCCACACCTCAGGTCCCCAAGTTCCTCCCCAGCAGCTGGAGACCAGGTGCAACAGGACCTGATGCCGGCCAGGGAACCATGGCCACAGGCTGTGTGAGGCTGGCGGCAAGAAAGGCTCCCCTCCTACCCTCTGCTCATCTGCTAGGTCTTTGCCTTTTATTCTGATTGTGCTGCTCCAGGCTTGGAACCAAGCCAGAAATTCCTCTAGAGTCTGAAGTTGATGATTTTTTCCAGCTATCTGGAACCCCTGCATCTCCTGGAGGACTTTAATCTTCTGGAGACAGAGGGAAACACAGAATGCTGACAGGGCCTGGGTGAAAGACTTTGTAGGGGCCTTATAAAAGAAGAAGGGAGCAGGGCTGGTCTCTGGAGTGTTTCTTTTAAGGGGCTGTCACCTCTCCTCCAATAACATGCAGCCCTAACTTGTTCTCAGAGTTGAATGTAAATGGCACTTCCTCTAGGAACTTGTCGTCAACTCCACTCCCCTGACTGCACCCTGCATTAGGATAGGTCTCCTCCTTCTCTGTGTATTACTCCCTTTCAATAAATCTTAGATGCGGAAGACGGGACCAGGGAATGTCCTGCCCAGGCTGATTTCTGATTTCCACCTCTACCCTCCCGCAAAGTGAGGACTTCAGCTACTGCTCACCTTTCTGTTTTTCTGGGTTTTGATCACAGTTCTCTGGAAGACAGAAAGCCAAAGACCATCAGAAAGGTCCGCTGGTCCATGAGTAGTCCCCATTTCCAGCGCTTCCCAAGCTTCACCACCACCAGAGCCGCCAGGGCCAGGGAATGTGCACAAAAGAGGCATTGCAGATCGGCAGCTTCACCACTCAGGGAGCGGGGCTGATGGCTGCTGTGGAGCCTCCGTCACTCATGAGTAAAATATCCTGTTTACGGGGTGGGGAGGGCCGTGAGGCCCTCGCAAGACATTTTGGCAAGAACTAAGATCTAGGAGCTCAGTTCAAGACTCTCTTTTCCCAGGCATCAGGATCCTGGTCTCTGACCTGTCTGCTCCAGGCTCACTCACATCCACACACTTCTTCGTGGCAATGTCCAGCATCACCAGGTCAGTGAGGAATGTCCCCGGAGAGGGCACGACAACTGCACCATCAGAGTGGTAGTGGTGAGGAGCACCTGCTCTCAGGTGCCCACCCAAGTCCTGTCCCCTGAAATCTTATAAACCCCTGCCTCCTGGCCCCCTCTACCTAGGTTACCCACTTGGAGTAGCTGAGAACCCTCAGCTGCCTTTTCCCAATTCTCTATGTCTTCCCATTAGCTGGCCTCTATAGCCACCAACCTCACCGTAATTACATCCTTGGTGGGATTTTAACAAGCCACAAGGTCATGCGGTCCCTGGCTCCACCTGTTTTAAAAGCCCAATGGAGCCCAGCTCTCCCAGGCCTTGCTCTGGTCTGTCTAATGAAGGTGTTTTAGGCAGTGCAGCCACAGGAGGAAAGGGCTGGAGTAGAAAGGCCCTCTGCTTTTTTGATTCGGAGGTCTCCAGCTGGGAGAAATAAGCTCTGTTCTCTGAAACCCTCCTTCCCCACCACAGGCACATTCACCTTTTGCTGTCACAGCCTCATCTGGGCTCTCTGGGGCTCCACTACAGGGTAGACAACTTGTAGGTCTCCACCTGCTAGGATGAGGGACAAAGTCAATGAATATATGCTTCTTTCAGTTACGCCTCAGCCACACTAACCTTGGACATGGATAAGTGGCCTGAATCAGCTTGTCCAATGCTCTGACCACCTCCAGTGAGCTCTGACTCTAGACTCACTCTCAGGTCCAACACTCCTTGGATGTGTCATTTTGGGCATGCAGTTGGGTTTCCCTGAGCTGTTTCCTCAACTGGAAAGTGTGGTGGGAACTAACTACCTCACAAGGCCTCTTAACACCTCGGTTTCATGTGGCTGTCATGATTGCTGTCACCATCATCCCTCTCAGGATGAGCCAGACACAAGCACCCTCAGATTCTCTTTCTCCCTGAGCCCCATCATCGCGTTGTGTGGCCTGTCCAACAGGCTCATCATTCCTACATTTTCCACATAAGAAAACAGATGCCCAAAGGGGCAATGACATGCCAAGGACCCCACAAGAGAGGCCAACTCCTCCCTCAGCCTGGAGGGACTGTCCCAGCTGTCTTCACTCAACACCTCAGCATCACCACTGACCAACATTCCATCCTCTAAACTCTATGAGTGACAATATTTCCAGCCAGGCCCTGTGGCGGTGGACGTGTTTCTGAGAATTGGGAATCTAATGTGGAGGAAAAGTTAAATATTTAATATGAACTCAATTGAACATGGGCACAAACAATGGTCACCAAGTCCTGGAACAGTTTGCATGAGCCCCTTGAGGTGTTCATCCAGCGCTGTTTCAGAGAAATCTTTCAATCCATTCCTATACATTAATGATTGAAAAAACAACAGACAATTGCAAAAACAAGTTGACCTTTTGTGTTCCTTGAGCCCAGTTGTGAAGGGCACCTTTAACTGCGCCTCATGCCAAACAACTCATTACAAAAAGAGTTAGGGTCCCAGACTGTGCCGAAGTTTCATGAGCCCTCTCTTCATCTGTACATGGACACGTGGCCGATTCTGGATCCCAGGTTGTTGCTTCCCAGTCTGGTAATGAGTCCTCCATAGTCTGGTGAGTGTAAATATACATATATATGTATATTTATATACAAATATATTTATATACATATATGTATATTTATATACATATGTACATATATATATTTTCTTTCTCTCCTTCCTATTGCAATTTGCTTATTATATTATTTGCTTTTCATGTCTGTATTGCCATACACTTGGGATAAAGGCTCTTTATCCTTAAAACTATTGTAGGTGCCTTTTCTTTTCCCCTCGTGCATTTCCCTCACAGGAGACCAGGTGATGGAATCTCGAAGTGACCTCACTTCCTTAGTTACAGACTCAAAGAAAGTTTAGAACACTGGTAACCTGGAGCCCTCGTTCTAGAGACAGCCTTGTATTTACTAAGGAGACTCTGAAGGCAGCAAGATGTTCTCCTGCTATATCTTGAACTTCTGAGGCTCTCATCTCAGGAAGGCTTGAACTGAGAGCCTTTTTTTATGATGGAGGCATTGCTCATTCCTCACCGCTGGCTCTTCTGGCCATATGGAAGGGGTTACCTTAGATAACAAAAGGCCACCCATGGCAGGCCTACCCAGGCCAGGCCTCACCTTTGATATCATCTCGGCAGCCACACACCCCTCCTCATCACCATGTCTTGTGGGAAAGAAAGAGATAATGGGTCCTTTCTTGACAGGAGCAGACTTCCAGGTATTGGGAGGCTAAAAGCCTGTCAAATTTATACCGCAGGTTACTGATGGCAGGAGGGGAACATGAGTGCTGGGGGTCACCTTTGTCTGTTCAGACGTTTATTCTAAGGCTTCAAGCTGTCATATTGTTTTCTCCCTGGCTGGAGGTCTACACAAATGCGCCTATGTGCCTGATCCGGGGAGTAGATTTTCTAACTGGAATTTCCCCTGTGGGGAAAGCCAGGATGCCATTGATGCCGCTTGGCCAGTCTTCCAGGCACTCTCTTTGCAGAACTCTATGCAGGAGATCCCTGAGGAGCTGTTTGATGAGTGCAACTACTCCATCTCATTGAACAAAAGGCAGGCGCACCATGCCGACAACCATGGCCCGTGCTGGTCTGGAGGCAAGTTGGGCACAGAGAGCTCTCCAAATGGAAAAGACCAGGGAAGCCCAGGACCCTGACCCAAATGTGAGGATTCCCCAGAAACTGTTTTAGGGCTTTCTCAATTAAGGACCCACAGTTCCTTCCCAGAGGAATCTGGCCTCCATTAGTCCATAATGGCAACTTAGATGCACAGTCACCGGTCATAAGTTTGCAGGAATGTCGAAAGAAACACTTTGGTGTTGTTTTTACTTTACATTAGGTTGTGAGTATCTTTTCATGTTGCTATTATTTTTATTGTTATATCTACCCACCCCAGATATTTCCTGTAGCAGGCAGCTTTGCTGCCTTGCCAGACCTTGTCTAAGTCTTATAATTTCACAGTCTTACTAGAGAGAGGTTTTACCCAAAAAGTGGGAGTTATGCAAAAGGGTCTTAGTTGACTCTGTACATGTGTCTCACAGGGCCCACCTCTATATCTCCATCAGGACAGGAGCTGTGCCCTCATATGTCTTCATAAGATTCCATAAGTGGGGCCTTTCCCTCAGTAATTTAGCCTTTTAATACTGGTGGAGCCTGACATAATAAATTCTATTTCCATTTCAGCCACGCTACTGGGAATACATTTTTTTTCTTTTTTTGAGACGGAGTCTCGCTCTGTCACCCAGGTTGGAGTGCAGTGGCGCAGTCTCGGCTCACTGCACTCTGCCTCCTGGGTTCACGCCATTCTCCTGCTTCAGCCTCCTGAGTAGCTGGGACTACAGGCGCCTGTCACCATGCCCGGCTAATTTTGTGTGTGTGTGCGTGTTTATTTTTTAGTAGAGACAGAGTTTCACCGTGTTGCTAGGATGGTCTCGATCTCCTGACCTCGTGATCCACTCGCCTCGGCCTCCCAAATTGCTGGGATTACAGGTGTAAGCCACCGTGCCCGGCCGCTACACGGAACATCTTATCTGTGTCCTAATACGCTGTAATGGTTTGCTATGACTTCCATAATACAGTACCACAGGCTGAAGTTCTTTAACAACAGAAATTGAATTTCTCACAATTCTGGAAGTTAGAAATCCAACCTCAAGCTACTGGCTGGGTGGTTTCTCTGAGGTCTCCATCTTTGGCTTGTAGATGATCATCTTCTATCTCTGTGTTCACAAGATCTTCTCTTGTGCTTTTCCATCCTTCCCGTCTCTTCTAATAAGGGCTCCAGTCATCTGGAATTAGGATGCCCCCCAATTGATTCACTTAAACTTACCTACATTTGCAGAGGCTATATGTTCAAATATAGTCATGTTCTGAGGCACTAGGTGTTAGGACATGAACATATAATTTTTAAGAAGGGAATCTAGTTCACAACATTTATTAATCCCTTGTAGATTATAGTCTACCAAGAAAATGATTACTCAGTGAAAGAGTAGGAAAGTGTAAAGTTTTAATAGGTAAAGCTGGAATATATTCCGAAAGGGTTGTGAAAGGTATACTGCAAATAGTAATTTCTGAATTTATCTGCTTTTATGTATCCAGACCCCCTTGGATGTTAACATTCTTTTAATTTTTTTGTCAATCTGCTATCTATGTGGCAAAAAATTATTTTTTCTATTTCAGTTTTTCAACTGATATATTTGAGTTACCTTTCAGTTGGTTTATACCTATTTGGGTTTTCTGTTTCCTCAGTTAACCTGCTCAATTCCTTGGCCCTCTGAGGGGTTTTTCTCACCTTGGAGTCCCTGAGCACTGAAACTTTTGCCAGGTGTGGGGTTGCTGTAGTTGTTTCTCAAGACTCCTTTTAAGGTTTCAAAAGACCCAGTTAAGTTGCTTTAAGTCAAAAGAGTTGTCTTAGGGTATCTTGTCCTGTGCCCTGTCTCTAAAATAGAAAGAAAGTGAGGCTTCCCCATGCCCTTTCCTCCATGTCAGGGACAGACATAGAGCCTCAGGTAGCTTAAAGGGAATTTCATGCAACCCTCACTGTGGAAGATTCTCATTCTTATTTGTGTTTTTCTGAGCAGCCATTTGACATCACAAAGCCTTGTTTTCTCATTTGTAGACTGAGAATTTTTTTGAGAATTCTCTCGGATAATGCTCTTCATAAAGATTATTAATACAAGTGGGTGCTGTTGTCTTATGGCTGATATGATATCGTGAAGGCCTTGAATGTATTCATGGATTAATTAATCTCTACCTCCACATTAAATTTGATATCAGAGGCCTAAAACCTTTTTCACCATAAACACCCATGTCTTCCACATGCCCAAGTCTCTGAAGGATGGAGATTTCCTGGTCTGAGCTCCACATCCCAGGCCTCTGGTGTTTGATGGTGTTGCCATGAAAGGTCTTGTCCCCTCCCCAGGAGGAAATGAGCTTATTCTGAACCTAGAGGTGTGAATGATGCCAATGTGCCAAACCAGGCACAACAGAGAAGCTGATGAAGTCCCTGACAGCAGCCTTCCAGGGTCAAACTCTCTTCTTCTTTATCATTTTTCTCAACTTCTACCAGGACTTCCTCACCACTGTATAGTTCCTGGACCAGCTGTCTAGTAGTAGAGCATATGTCTTCTCCAAGGCACAGTGGTGACTCTGCCAGCTACTAACTGTGTCTTAGGATACCAGTGCATCTTTATCAGCCTCAATTTGCATCTCTATAGAGACTTGCAAAATGAACCTCTGTTCTGTATGAGAGACGTGCAAGGGGAGAAGAAAACACACACAAAAAAACCTTTAAGGGTAAACAAGCTTTATCTCACGTAAATGGCAGTGCAGCTATAATAAGCAAATTGCAATGGGAAGGGGAGAAGGGAAACATATATACATATTTACGTTCACCAGACTGCAGAGGATTCATTACCAGACCGGGAAGCAATAGCCTCGACTCCAGAGTAGGTCACCCGTCCGTGTACAGACAAGAAGAGGTCTTATGAACTTTCGGCGTGGCCTACGGCCCTAGCTCTTTTTGTAATGAGTTGTTTGGCATGAGGCCCAGTCACGAGGGCTCTTCACAACTGGGCTCAAGGAACATGAAAAAGTTAACTTGTTTTTGCAATTGTCTGTTGTTTTTCAGTAACTAACATATAGGAATAGATTGAAATAGATATTTCTCCAAAACAGTCCTGGACGAATGCTTCAAGGGGCTCATGTAACCTGTTCTAGGACTTAGTGACCATTGCTTTTGCCCATGTTCAATTGAGTTGAAATTTAATATTCAACTTTCCCCTACAACCTTATATGGTTTTTGTGGGAAATGAATGGCATAAAACATGAAAAGTGTATCCCTAATGCTTGGTTTTGTGGAAAGGCTGCTGGGGCATCCTCTGATTGTTCTTATTTATTACTTTTTTCTCTTTTTTCTCTTCTTTCACCCCAGAAGGTCTTTCATGTCACAATCACTCATGTCCCTCTACCGTTGGAAATGCATATAGAAAACAAACCTGTTCTTACATTTGTAAAGGGCACTTGAGCTTCCTGTTAGCTGGACTTTGTCTTTGAAACATAGAGATCCTGTGAGAAAGGGGCACCAGGCACACTCAGACATAGCTAAATAGGTTGTATTTAGGGTTTATTTATTCATCACATATATAAAACGCACTTTTCCAGACACTTGGCATAATTCAGGGAAGACAGCAGATGACAGTTCCTGGGCTACAATTTACTTTAGGGAGTCAGACACTCAGAGTGGACATCATAAACAGGTCATGTTCACAGAACTTGAGATCTGATGTTCTCATGCTCTCCTCTAGGAATGGATGCACCTCTCAGCTTCTAATCAGAACGACAGACCCAGGATCACGCATAACATTTAAATAGATGAAGAAATCTTTTTCCCAAAGAGTAACATCACCTTATGATAAAAACTCTCAAAAAATTAGGTGTGAAATAAATTCATTCAAAGCATTAAAGGCCAAGTATTACAAATGAATAGCTAGGCGGGAAGATCTGCCATAAGGCAAGGGCATCCGCTTCCCTAGATACATATCCAGGGACACAGAGAATGAGCAGATCCAGGGTTGTTCTTCACCTGGGATCCTCTTCAGGTCGGTTTCAAGAGGACAGGACTGGGGTTCTGCATCCACCTCTGTGGAGAGCTGGAAGTAAAATGAGCTATGCTCCACCTCAGCCTAATGTAGACAATGGCTACAGAAAAGACTGTTTTCTTCCTCATAACTAGGGGTGCTCGAAGTGGTTAACCTCGATTGTTTCACATATTCATAAGTGTCGGCCATCCTTGGTTCTTCATTGGTGAATTAAGACCCTTTGCTCTGAGACTCTGCAAAAATGCTTTTACTCCCTGGAGGCCCTTCAAATCAGAGAGAGGCATGGCCACTCCAGAGGCATTTTGGGTAGATAAAGATGGGATAGAGCTAAATGTGCCAGAGCACTGGACACTGAATCTGAAGTCACGGGAAAATGCCAGTTCCTGTTGGGTTTTTGAGCTCCTCATTTGAAAGTCGTATTAAATAATTTCCCTGGATAAGGGGAGGGTGCCTCATGAGTAGATAGCACACCACAAATGGTGGAGGAAAAGACAGGGCAATGGAGGATTCCAAGGTCACTCATTGTTCTTGGAGCCTTCACATTCTGCTAATTTGTCCCCTGGAACTCTAAACAGTCAGTGTCTTGAGGACACAAAACAATGGTACATGATTTGTTCCATAATGTTCCTGCCTGGGGCCGCAGTCTTAGTGATGGCCTTGAGGTGGTTACAGCCTGCTGTGTTTCTGGTGCCTATTGAGCTTTGCTGGAGCAGCTGGAGCAAGTAAGAGTCACACACCTCGTGTTATTATCAACGATTTCCACAATGCCCACTTAGCCAATCTTTATTCCCTTGCACTCACCCTTTGCCGGCTACCTTGGTGGGCCCAACATGTGGCACAGAAAATGGTTACATCATGCCTGCATGCCCCTCCGAGGACAGAACAGTCTGAAGACAGCTCGACAAAGGCACTAAAGCAAGTATATATAAAAGAAAAGAGTAAGGACTATTATATAAAGTAGAATGTTGAGAAGAAGAGCTGCAAAGTCATTGCATAGGGGGACCCAGAGGCCTCACTGAGGTGATCTTTAATCCATGATGAGAATGACAACAGGGAGGCATCTCTGCACAAGAATGTGTCAGTGAGAAGCCACTCTTGGTGAAGAGTCTTACAGGTGTGAGTTTGGCACAGATTAGAAAGGGACCAATTTGGTACAGACAGCCTGAGGAAGAGGTAAGCAGAGGCATGGAGAATCCTGGGGCTTGGGAGATGAGGCTACATATCTGCTCCTTTCTGACAACATTGCCCTAAAACTTAGCATATTTCAATAGTATATACTATCTCACAATTTGTGTCGACCAGAATCTGGACACAGTTTAGTTTGCTGCCTCTGCCTTCAGGTCTCTTATGAGATTGGGGCTGTGGTCCCAACTGAAGGTGGACCAGGAAAGCATCAGTCTTTAAGCTCATGCTTGTGAAAATTGGCAGGGTTAAGTGTAGACTGAGAGCATGACTTTACTTCTGTCTACTGGCCTGAGCACTCCCTCAGTTCTTTGTTATGTGCGTCTGCACATAGAGCATCTCATAGCATTGGAGCTTGCTTCGTGCGTTTGAGGAATACAATTGAGAGATAGAGTTAGGCAAACAGGTTCACACAAAAAGAGACAGAAAGAAAGGGAAAGACTGAGGAAGCAAACAGGAAAAACCCAGTAGGAGGAATAATGACAGCTTTAAAAAAAAATCTTGAGAGTTACAATAATTTGTATTAAAATTGTAACCCCCAGTGTAATGCTATAGGGAGATAGGTTGTAATTAACTCCTGAGGTTGGGGCCGTCATGATTGAGATTACTGGCTTTACACAAGAAAACCCAGAGTGATGTCTGTCTCCTTCTACCAAATGAGAATAAAATTTGATGTGTGCAGTCAGAAATTCAGAAGAGTCATCACCAGAGCTCAACCATGCTGATACCCTGATCTCAAATTTCCAACCTCTAGAAGTGTGAGAAATTAAATCCTGTTGTCTACAAGCAGTCTAGTTCATGGTTCTTTGGTATAGCAGCCTGAACTAATACAAAAGTCATACACTATTCTGTATTCCATTCGACAGAAGCTGAATTTGTGCCTCCAAACTGTTAAAAAAAAAAAGACTTTAAAAATTGGATATTTAGAATGAAAGATAAGAAACAGCTTGTTGAAACACTTAAATTTTCTCTGCTTATAAGATTTTAAAAAGTTTGCTGAAATAGGCTGGAATCAGTATGTCCAACTGAAGTCCATGGAGAATGAGTTTGCTGATGTTAGAGCCCAAATTTCCAATGCATGTTTTGTACTAACTCTCCCTGAATATTCATGTAACCTGTGAGGAAGCAAGAGGAGATGACTGTGCATGTCTCATGACTTTCCATATTACTACTTTCCTTCCAGCAATCCCCTCCTAATCCAGAGCTCACTTCTTAAGCATTTTTTAATCAACACCTTAAAGCCTGTATAAGAAAATCGATTTGAGCTGGGCTCCTATCTCCTGTTGGCCAACTTACAACAAGATGCCATTTTTCTCAAAACCCAAGTGCCATACTACTGGCATCAAGCAGTAGGCCATTTTTTCAATAACAATCTGAGTCACTAACCACCTAGTGCTGGGAAACTTTGTGAAGGCTTTCCCCAACACAGGTGAGATAAGGCAAATGGATATAATTCTGTACATAATAAGAAGGCCCTAGAAAGTTTAATGCCTGTATTAGTCCATTCTCATACTGCATTGATGGAATATCCGAGACAGGGTAATTTATGAAGAAAAGAGGTTTAATTGACTCACAGTTCCACAAGATTGGGTGGGGGAGGCTCAGAAAACTTCCAGTTATGGTGACCCACAAGTGAAGTGAGTGAGAGCAGGGGATATACCAGGTACTTATGAAACCATCAGATCTCGTGAGAACTCACTAACTATCTCAAGAAAAGCATGAGGAAAACCCGTCACCATAATACAGTCAAATCCCCTCAGGTTTCACCCTTAACAGCATGGGGTCATAATACAAAATGAGGTTTGGGTGGGGACACACAGCTAAACCACATCAATGCCAGAGGATGATATCTACATTTAATTTCAACCTCGTTTTGCAGCAGAATGAAACTGAAACCCAGTGGAGAAGTGAGTGTCTCAAGATCACACTGCTAGACCCCGGGCCTACTTGAATTGTGGCCCATGCTACCTCCATCCTATTATCCTAATGCTTCCATCTCTAAGTGTGCGCATTATTTACAGGTGAAACCACACCACTATTTTTACGTTTTATCTTATATACACCTGATACATTCCCTAGGAAGTAGATAACATTATCCCCACTGTGCACGCTAGGAGGCCGGGGAAGCCTCAAATACACAGTGACTTTTATCGGGTCCCAGAGATGGTAAGAAAAACAAGGTTACGTTCCAGCTGTCGCTTATATCCTGGAACCCAGGCTGCATTTAGGTCTTTCCAGGGAATTAAGGGGAAGTTGTGTTTGCATAATTGTGTACAAATAAAGAGTTGACATGGAAGAGGAGACTGAGCAATTAGTAGCATAGTGGGGCCTTTGGGTAGGTCCTATAGAAAGAAAGGGCCCAGTGGATGGAACCTTGAAGAGTTTAACACACTTTCCTGGTGACAGAACCCCACAGCAGTTAAGAAACCAGGAACACACATTCTTGACACAGCTCTGTATCCACCTCTGTTGATGAGAGATGCTCAAGAGATTGAGATGTCCTTTCATTGTGCCCTGACATTTCTGAGTTCTAGCCTTACAAAGGCTCAATGTAAAAGTCTTATCTGATAACACAGATATCAACTCAGCCCTCATCCCTGATACCCCTGGCCATTGGCCGGGTGCACCTACAGATAACACAGGGCAGCCCAGGACAGGTCCATTCAGGCCAGACCTCTCTCATCATCTCATCTGGGCAGCCCCATGCCACTTCTTAGTACCAAGAGTTGCAGGATAGAGAAAAGGGAGGGCACTCTCCTTGGGCACAAGCAGATTGTCAGGAGTTGGAACTCTTGTGTGTCTGTTATGTTCATATTCAGCCCATAGCTGGCAGAATAAAAAGAAGAGAATTGGGGACTGAGTCTGTGTACTCAGATGTGAATAGCAAGACTCTAACCTGTTCTTTGGTTACCTTCCTTGCTGGAGACTTATTTATTTATTTATACTTTAAGTTCTGGGATACATGTGCAGAATGTGCAGGTTTGTTACATAGGTTTACATTGCCATGGTGGTTTGCTGCACCTATCAAACTGTCAGCTAGGCTTTAAGCCCCACATATATTAGGTACTTGTCCTAATGCTCCCTTTCACCTTGCCTTCCACCCCCCTGACAGGCCCCGATGTGTGATGTTCCCCTCCCTGTGTCCACGTGTTTTCATTGTTCAACTTTCACTTATGAGTGAGAACATATGGTGTTTGGTTTTCTGTTCCTATGTTAGTGTGCTGAGAATGATGGCTTCCAGCTTCTTCCATATCCCTGCAATCTGAGGTCTCTATTCTGTTCCATCGGTCTATATATCTGTTTTGGTACCAGTATGATTTCCTCTCTTCCTATTTGCATACCCTTTATTTATTTCTCTTCCCTGAATACCCTGGCCAGAACTTCAAATACTGTGTTGAATAGGAGTGCTGAGAGAGGGCATCCTTGTCTTGTGCTGGTTTTTAAAGGGAAAGCTTCCAGCATTTGCCTCGTAAATATGATATTGGCTAGGGGTTTGTCATAAACAGCTCTCATTATTTTGAGATTTCTTGCATCAATATGTAGTTTCTTTAGAGGTTTTAACATAAAGGGATATTAAATTTTATCAAAGGCCTTTTCTGCCTCTGTTGAGACAATCCTGTGGTTTCTGTCATTGGTTCTGTTTACGTGATGGATTACATTTATTGATTTGCATAGGTTGAACTAGCCTTGAATCCCAGGGATGAAGCCGACATGATCCTGGTGGATAATATTTTCGATGTGCTGCTTGATTCGGTGTGCCAGTATTTTATTGAGGATTTTTCCATCGATTTTCTTCAGGGATATTGGCCTGAAAATTGTGTTTTGGTTGTGTCTTTGCCAGATTTTAGTATCAGAATGATGCTGACCTCATAAAATGAATTAGGGAGGAGTCCCTCCTTTGCAATTGCTTGGAATAGTTTAAGAAGGAATGGTACCAGCTGCTATTTACACTTCTGCTAGAATTCGGCTGTGAATCCATCTGGTTCAAAGTGTTTTTTTATTGGTAGGCTATTAATTACTGCCTCAATTTCAGAACTTGTCATTGGTCTATTCAGGGATTCAACTTCTTCCTGGTTTAGTCTTGGGAAAGTGTATGTGTCCAGAAATTTATCCACTTCTTGTATATTTTCTAATTTATTTGTGTAGAGGTGTTTATAGTAGTCTCTCATGGTAGTTTTTATTTCTGTGGAATCAGTGGTGATATCCCATTTATCATTTTTTAATGTGTCTATTTCATCCTTTCCTCTTTTCTTCTTTATTAGTCTAGCTAGTGGTCCATCTATTTTGTTAATCTTTTCAAAAAACCAGCTTCTGGAGTCATTGATTTTGAACAGTTTTTCGTGTCTCTATCTCCTTCAGTTCTGCTCTGATATTAGTTGTTTCTTTTCTTCAGCTAGTTTTTGAATTTGTTTCCTCTTGATTCTCTAGTTATTTTAATTATGATGTTAGGGTGTTGATTTTAGATCATTCCAGCTTTCTGTTGTGGGCATTTAGTGCTAGCATATACCCTCTTAAAACTCCTTTAGCTCTGTCCCAGAGATTCTGGTATATTATCCCTTTGTTCACATTGGTTTCATAAAACTTAAATTCTACCTTAATTTTGTCATTTACTCAGCAGTCATTCAGGAGCAGGTTGTTCAATTTCCTAGTATTTATGTGGTTTTGAGTGAGTTTCTTAATCCTGAGTTCTGATTTGATTGCACTGTGTTCTGAGATACAGTTTGTTATGATTTCCGTTCTTCTGCATTTGTTAAGGAGTGTTTTACTTCCAATTATGTGGTCAATTTTAGAATATCTGCTATGTGGCACGGAGAAGAATGTATATTCTGTTTCTCTGGGGTGGAGAGTTCTGTAGTTGTCTATTAGGTCCGCTTGGTCCAGAGCTGATTTCAAATCCTGAATATCCTTGTTAGTTTTCTGTCTCACTGATCTGTCTATTATTGGCAGTGTGGTGTTAAAGCCACCTAGTATTATTGTGTGGGAGTCTAAGTGTCTTTATAGGTCTCTAAGAACTTGATTTATGAATCTCGGTGCTCCTCTATTGGGTAGGTATATATTTAGGATAGTTAGCTCTTCTTGTTGCATTGATCCCTTTACCTTTATGTAATGCCCTTCTTTGTCTTTTTTTCATTTTGGTTTAAAGTCTGTTTTATAAGAAACTAGGATTGAAACCTTGCTTTTTTTTTTTTTTTTTTTTTGCTCTTTTTGCTTTCCATTGGCCATTTCTCCTTCCCTTTATTTTGAGCCTATGTATGTCTTTGCATGTGAGATGGTTCTCCTGAATATAGCACACCAAAAGTTGTAGACTGTTTAACCAATTTGCCAGTCTGTGTCTCTTAATTGAGGCATTTAGCCCATTTACATTTACGGTTAATATTGTTATGTGTGAATTTGATCCTGTCATCATGATGCTAGCTGGTTATTTTGCACATTCGTTGATGCAGTTTTTTCATACTATCTATCGGTCTTTATATTTTGTTCTGTTTTTGCAGTGGTGTACCAGATTTTCCTTTCCATATTTAGTGCTTCCTTCAGCAGCTTTTGTAAGGCATGCCTGGTGGTGACATAATCCGTCAGCATTTGCTTGTCTGTGAAGGATTTTATTTCTCCTTTGCTTTTGAAGATTAGTTTGGCTGGATATGAAATTCTGGGTTGAAAATTCTTTTATTTAAGAATGTTGAATATTGGCCCCCACTCTCTTCTGGCTTGTAGGGTTTCTGCAGAGAGATCTGCTGTTAGTCTGATGGGCCTCCATTTGTAGGTAACCTGACCTCTCTCTCTGTCTGTCCTTAACATCATTTCCTTGATTTCAACCTTGGAGAGTCTGGCGATTATGTCTCTTGGAGTTGCTCTTCTCGAGGAGTATCTTAGTGATGTTCTCTGTATTTCCTGAATTTGAAAGTTGGCCTGTCTTGCTAGGTTGATGAAGTTCTCCTGGATAATATCCTGAAGTTTGTTTTCTAGCTTGGTTCCATTCTCCCCATCAATTTGAGGTATACCAATCAATAGTAGGTTTGGTCTTTTCACATATTCCCATATATCTTAAAGGCGTTATTTAGTTCCATCAGGCCATTTATGTTTCTCTCTAAGCTGGTTATTCTAGTTAGCAGTTCCTGTAACCTTTTATCAAGATTCTTAGCTTGTTTGCATTGGGTTAGAACATGCTTCTTTAGCTCAGAGGAGTTCGTTACTACCCACCTTCTGAAGCCTACTTCTGTCAATTCTTCAATCTCATTCTCCATCCAGTTTTGTGCCATTGCTGGAGAGGTGTTGTGATCATTTGGAGGAGCAGAGGCATACTGGTTTCCGGAATTTTTGGCATTTTTGTGCTCGTTTTTCCTCATCTTCATGGATTTATCTACCTTCAATCTTTGAGGCTGATGACCTTTGGATGGGGGTTTTTTGGGGGTGGGTCCTTTCTGTTGGTGTTGATGTTGCTTTCTGTTTGTTAGTTTTTCTTCTAACAGTAAGGTTCTTCTGCAGGTCCAGTGCAGTTTGCTGGTGTTCCAATCCAGACCCTGTTCTCCTGGGTATCACCAGTGAAGGCTGCAGAACAGCAAAGATTGCTGCCTTCTCCTTCCTCTGGAAGCTTCATCCTAGGAGGAAGCCCGCCCAATGCCAGCTGGAGCTCTTTTGTGAGGTGTCTGTCAACCCCTGTTAGGAGGTTTCTCCCAGTCAGGAGTCACGGGGAACTCACTTGAGAAGACAGTCTGTCTCTTAGCAGAGCTGGTGCACTGTGCTGGCAGAATCCCTCTAGTCAAGATCAGCTGCTCTCTTCAGAGCCGACAGGTAGGAATGATGAAATCCACTGAAGCCGCACCCACAGGCGCCCTGGAGGTTTTGTGTGTAAGTCTCTGACTAGGGCTGTTACCTTTCCTTCAAATATGCCCTGCCCAGTGAGGAGGAGTCTAAAGAAGCAGTCTGCCACAGCCACTTAGCTGCACCCAACCCAGACCTCCCAGCCTCCTTGGCACTGTCAGGGGAAAACTGTCTACTAAAGCCTCAGTAATGGTGGACTCCACTCCCCCACACCGAGTTCAATTGTCCCAGGTCAACTTCAGACTGCCGTGCTGGCAGCGAGAATTTCAGAATGAGGAACGCATTAGCTGTTTGTGATTTTCATGTCTGTTGCAGGGATTTGATCCATTGCTAGTGCTGGATTTGGAGTCTGAAAAAACAGATTTATCTTACTGAACTCACTTGAAGATGTACTCTGCTGTTTAGTTAAATTGCGGCAGGAGAAAATGTCTCTTTGCAGATCTATTTTTATCTCACTTGCTTTTAGAGACGAGATTGTCTCTGGCACAGTAATTCAACTTAATCTATGTCAAAAACATAAATAGCTTGAAAATACTAAAAAAAAAATTATGAATAGTGGAATGCATTCTATGTGTTTTCAAATTACTTCTATGATATAAAATAAATAACATAATGTTTTGCCTTGGATTTCTAAACTCAGCCCTCAGCCATTTTCCCAAACTATTTTTTTTTTTTTTTTTTTTTGAGGCAGAGTCTTGCTCTGTCGCCCAGGCTGGAGTGCAGTGGTGTGATCTTGGCTCACTGCAAGCCCCACGTTCCGTATTCACGCCATTCTCCTGCCTCAGCCTCCCAAGTAGCTGGGAGTACAGGCACCCGCCACCACGCCCAACTAATTTTTTGTATTTTTAGTAGAGACGGGGTTTCACTGTGTTAGCCAGGGTGGTCTTGATCTCCTGACCTCATGATTCACCCGTCCCAGCCTCCCAAAGTGCTGGGATTACAGGAGTGAACCACCGTGCACTGCCCCATTTTCCCAAACTATTAAAAGACTTTGCAAGGTGGTTCAGAAGCATTTTTCAGAGGAGATTATTCCTAATGGTAAAGGATAATAACAGATGGATAAAAATCTCAAATAAATTATGCCTCTATTTGCAGAAGTGTCACTCTCCAGAGTCTTCAAGATCCAGAGAAGTTCCATGAGGTAGTGTAGTTTATGGACATTTAGCAGATTTGGTCCTGACTGCCGTCTCAGCCTCTTAATAGCTGTGCAGCTATAGACAATTTACTGGACTTAGAACAGTTATATAAACCTGGGCTGCAAGAAAACGCGTAACACTGATTGCAAGAATGGCAACCACTTCTCATTCCTCTCTGATCTGGGGCCTCTGCAATGTACACTTGCGGCTGCTTCCATGGAGGGAAAGATTTTCTTTTCCCAAGTCTCGGATCTGGCTGGCCTTATTTGCTCTGCCTCTTTCATACTTTTTGTTCTAATAAAATAATTGACATGTTTAGCGTCTCATCCCAGCCTTTATCTTGTTAAAATTATATCTTATAAAATGTCATCTCTCTTTACTATATTTGGTTATATTCATTCTATTCAATATTCAGGTTTACTAATCCTTTTATCACTGTTTAATTTAGTGGTTAACCTATACATTGTCTTTTTTTATTCTTTACATTCTACCGGGCTGTGATTCAAATGTGCTATTTTAATATGGAAAATGGTGGCCTAGTTTTTCTTCAGAAATGTGTTTTTATTTCCATGTGTTCTTCAGTTTTTAACTTGGTTCCAATATTTGGGAAATATCACATTTGAGATGTCTGTAGTCATGTTATTTCTGTGCTTCTTCCATTTTCCCTTGGAGGAAGGTGGACAGCACACAGACTTGACATCCTTGTGATCAATCAGTATCAGAAGGGACCACTTTTTTTCAGTTTGATTACTTCTCTGGCTTATTCTCTTGATTTACTTTACCTTTCATCAAGTGCTTACATATTTTTAAACTGTATTCAACATTTTTATGGTTCCTGTAACTTCTTGAGAACTTTTACTTGTCTACACTAAAATATTTAAAAATATGTAGCCTTTTCTTCTGAAAGCACAAATATCCACTGTGTACACATGAATAGAATATTTCATAGGCATTGGACAACATACAACCGCATCCTATGAGATATTCCGTTTCTTCATTCAAAACATCTCTCTCAAATATGTAGTAATAGTGACTTGTAAAGGGTAGTTCTTTTAATACTTAAAATTTTGTTTTATGTGCCTTTTTCAAAATATATACTTAACTACAGTGAACAGAACTGACCTAGATACAAAGAGAACTACTGTTTTTGTAAAACATTAAGTTGATAGAATGACTTATCTTATTTCAAGTCTTTTGACTATAGTCACTGTGCTTCCTTTGAGTATGTCCTTGACCTCACAAAAATAATTTGTGGAATCTTCTGTTTATTTTATAAATCAATTTAAAGGAACAAAATTTGTGTATGGCTAAATATTACTTGTTGAGTACAATTTAGAATTTCTACTGTCATTTTAGTGTCCTAGAAGATATGACCTGTTGAATTTCTGCTCTCATAAAGTGAATGATATTGCTAGGCCTAAAGCCTTGCCATTTATTTTCCCCCTCTGTCATACAGTGTGTATCTTTGCTTCACTGCTGAAAAATTTTATTAATTTTTCTCTCTTGCTAGTAGTCAAACTTTCTAATAAAGTTATTTATCATTCCTTGTGTTTATTTAGTTACTGTATGTTAAACATTTGATTTCTGATGGTCTTAATGTCATTTAATATAATTGCAAATATTTCAATTTGTCATTATTAACAAATTTCTGTATTATATGTTTTAGACTCTTAGCTATTAAGTATATGTGGGTAAATGACTTAGAATAGTTTCTAAAACATTGTAGGGGAGACTAAGTACTAATCACCCTGATTCATTAAACTTTTCTTCGTTATACTATTCTTTATTTACTAAGTTATTTTGTAATGTTATTTAAATTTATTCTTTTCTTTTCTAAATATTTGTGAAAAAGAGGGGGTAGGCTAATGTGCCATTTTGATAAAACTTCATGTCAAATGGTATGCTTCATTGTTTTCTTTTAGATGTAATAGCTTTTTTGACTCAGGCAATACATGCAAGTATGAAGTATAAAAATTATAGTCTCAATCTTTAAGCAGAGGAAAAACTTAGGTATTTATTGATTGTCACAAAGCTACATTATCCCGCACAATACATAAAACTTTCACAAATCTACATTATCCCACATAACAGGCATGCCAGCTGCCTAGATTTGGAAATATGGATTGTTACAAATTAGAAGTAAATAACTTGATAAGCCCAATTTAACAAATGAAGCTCAAGAAGTGGAAGATATGAGACCTATAATAAAAGAGTAAATTATTTTAAAAATCTTACCACAAAGAAAAATCAGAGTCAAATATTTTAACTGTTAAATTATACAAAACATTTAATAAAAATACCAATCCTTTACAAATACACACCATACATAGATAAGAGATAAACAAACCGTAATTACTTTATAAGGCCAATATTACTATACCAAAGCCAGACAAACCCATCATGTGTTAGGAATAATATGGATACTTACGGCTGATAAATAAAGACACATAATTCTCAAAAAGTACTAGTAAATTAAATACAGAAACACATAAAAGTAATTATACTCCATGGCCAAGTACAATCTTTTTACAAATGAAATGGCTTAATATCTAAAAACCAAAAATTTAATACACAACATTGATAAACTGAAGAACATAAAATGATCCTTTCAATAGACACAGAAAAGCTTGTGATACAAACAACACTGATTCATTATGAAATCCTTAAATACTAGGAAGAAAAAACTTACTAGAACTATTAAAAAGGATTCACAAAAATTTCCCACTAATATTACACTTGCTAATGAAACACTAGGCGCTTTGCCTCACAGTCTGGGAAACAGATAAGCATGGCTACTTTTGCTACTCTACTAAATTGAACTAAAGGTGTTAGGCAGAGAAATTATATAATAAAAACAGATAAAACAATTCTAAATTTATAAAATAAACTCTTTTATTGTAAATGGCATCAACTTATATGCAAGAATTTTTAAAGAGTTTACAAAAATCAACTGGAACTAATAAATGAGTTCAGCTAGGCACAAGATACAAGATAAATGCACAATATTAAATTGCACTTTTCTACACTAACTAGGAGCAATCTGTAAATAAAATTAGAAAAAATAATTCTACTCATTAGTTCAATGTGTAGTGGCTTAAAATTCCAAATATGCATTATGTCATATTTTCTGTTGGCCACAAATACTGACACAGCTTAGTTGAATGGGTCTGCCACAATGTCCTCATGTGTCCAGAATTGGTGCGTTCTTGGTCTCACTGACCTCAAGAATGAAGCCACGGACCCTCATGGTGAGTGTTACAGTTCTTAAAGGCAGAGTGCCTGGAGTTTGTTCCTTCTGATGTTCGGATGTGTTTGAAGTTTCTTCCTTCTGGTGGTTTCGTGGTCTTGCTGGCTCAGGAGTGAAGCTGCAGACATTTGTGGTGAGTGTTACAGCTCATAAAGGCAGTGTGGACACAAAGAGTGAGCAGCAGCAGGATTTATTGCACAGAGCAAAAGAACAAAGCTTCCACAGTGTGGAAGGCGACCCAAGAGGGTTGCCACTGCTGGCTCAGGCAGACTGCTTTTATTCTCTTATCTAGCCCCACCCACATACTGCTGACTAGTCCATTTTACAGAGAGCCAATTGGTCTGTTTTACAGAGAGCTGATTGGTCCATTTTGGCAGGGTGCTGATTGGCGCATTTACAATCCCTGAGCTAGACATAAAAGTTCACCATGTCCCCACTAGATTAGCTAGATACAGAGTGTCAATTGGTGTATTTACAAACCCTGAGCTAGGCACAGGGTGCTGATTGGTGTGTTTACAAACCTTGAGCTAGATACAGTGTGTCGATTGGTGTATTTACAATCCCTTAGCTAGACATAAAGGTTCTCCAAGTCCCCACCAGACTCAGGAGCCCAGCTGGCTTCACCCAGTGGATCCCGCACCAGGGCCGCAGGTGGAGCTGCCTGCCAGTCACACACTGTGTGCCCACACTCCTCAGCACTTGGGTTGTCGATGGGACTGGGCTCCATGGAGCAGGGGGTGGAGTTCGTCGGGGAGGCTGGGGTGCACAGAAGCCCATTAAGGGGGGGGGAGGCTCAGGCATTGCGGGCTGCAGGTCCCGAGCCCTGCCTGGTGGGGAGGCAGCTAAGGCCCGGTGAGAAGTCGAGCACAGCAGCTGCTGGCCCAAGTGCTAAGCCCCTCACTGCCTGGGGATGGCCAGGCCAGCTGGCCGCTCTGAGTGGGGGCCTGCCGAGCCCACACCTACCCGGAACTCGCGCTGGCCCGCAAGCACCGAGCGAAGCCCCAGTTCCCGCCCGCGCATCTCCCTCCACATCTCCCCGCAAGCTGAGGGAGCCGGCTCCGGCCTTGGCCAGCCCAGAAAGGGGCGCCCACAGTGCAGCCGTGGGCTGAAGGGCTCCTCGAGGACAGCCAGAGTGGGCGTCAAGGCCAAGGAGGCGCCAAGAGTGAGCGAGGGCTGTGAGGGCTGCAAGCATGCTGTCACCTCTCACTCAAGAGACTGAAGTTGTGTCTCAACTGAAGCTTGACTGGGAAGGATGCACTTCTGAGCTCAATCTGGTTAGTTGTGGCATTATTGTTAGGTCTGAGGTCTTAGTTTCTTTCTGCCTTTGGTCAGGGCACTCTCTCCATTCTCTGTCACACAAGCCTGTAAAAAGGAAAGTTCAAAACATTGAAGCTCGCTTCTCCAGAGCAAAGTATGCGACAGAGAGAGAGAAAGACAGGAAAAAGGGAAGGAAACAATAACACAAGAGAGAGAAAGTAAGAGGCAAGTGACAATCTTTTCATAATTAAATATTGGAAGTGACATTCCCTATTTTCAAATGTATTCTACTGACATGAAGTGAGTCACTAACCACTTACTGTTTACACATGGGTATGTAGAGTTGGAAATAAAAATTATTATGAACCATCATGAAGGCTGTTCACTACTTATGCCAAGGTGAGACATATGGGCCTGATTCCAAATAAAATGAGAAGGTATTACAATGTGTGTTGTGGTTATTGTTGTTGTTCTGGCCAAAGAATAACAACATCTAAATTTTATTCAATTTCAATGTTTTCATGGTGGATTTTGAAAAATAAATTCAAGAGGGGATATGACTTTCTTAAGATTCAAGTTATAAAACCCAGGCATGTTTGAGAGGTATTCAATCTATGTCCCATCCCTTGTAGTTTCTTTCTCTAAGTTTACACAGTAGCTGTGTTTAATATCAACCCCCAAGAGTCATGGGTATCATTTTGTACACATCTTATGAGATCCCTTGGAGCTGGATGCCACCATAATCCCCACTGTGCAAGATGTGAGACTATGGAGCCCCAGAGAGGCACAATGACATACTTGGGATCATAGAATTCATACATTAAACATAAAGACCTTAACTCAGCTTGTATCCTCAAACCCGTGGCTCTGGCTGCATTCCATTTCCTCAGGGACTGGTGCAGGAGGTGCTGTATTTGCATAATTGTGCTCAAGTAATCAGATGACTTGGGAGAGAATGGTGAGCAGTCAGCAGTGCAGAAAAGCCTCTGAGTAGGTCTTATTGAAGTAAGGTAGGTCTTATTGAAAGAAGAATGATACCTTCAAGAAGTGACCTCATTTCTTTGGTGAAAGCCCCAACAGTACTAAGGACTCTGGTAACCAAAAACTCACATTCTAAAGACAGTCCACTATACAGCTCTGTTAGGCAGAATCTCTCAAGAGAGAAAGATGTTCTGCTGTATAACAACTTTCTGAGGCTCTTTCTTGTGAGGTTCTGTTCCTCACAAGTGACACCTTCTGGTTATGTCTTCACACGGCAGAAGGGGCAAGAATATTCCTTTCAACCTCCTTCACATGGGCACTATTATTTTTTCGTTAGCATGCAGCCCTCCTGAGTTAATAACTTTCTCGAAGGTCCCATAACTAATAGTATCACACTGAATACACAAGTGGATTAAATTTTTAAATATGAATGTGAAGAGTGAAGAACACAAATATCCAGACCACAGCAAAAATTAATAAGCAATAACAATTGCACTGGAGAGTTCTATTAATACTTGGGATGTGGCAATTTGATGTTTCTATCACAAAGGTTAAAAAATGGTTTATCCTTGACCGGGCATGATGGCTCAAGCCTGTAATCCCAGCACTTAGGGAAGTCAAGGAGGTTGGATCACAAGGTCAGGAGATCGGGACCGTCCTGCCTAGTAAGGTGAAATCACGTCCCTACTAAAAATACAAAAAATTTGCCAGGTGTGGTGGCGGGCAGCTGTAGTCCCAGCTACTCGGGAGGCTGAGCAAGGAAAAAGGTATGATCCCAGGAGGTGGAGCTTGCAGTGAGCTGAGATCACACCACAGCACTCCAGCCTGGGCGACAGAGCAAGACTCCATCAAAAAAAAAAAAAAAATTAAAACGCATAACAAAATTAAGGTCTAATTAAAGGTAAATATACATAGCAAAAAAAAAAAATCAAGCTCTGATAAGGTTAATTATAACAGATTGTGCCAGAATTTTGAGATTTCTGGGGATGGAGAGAGCCCAAGAGTTTCCTTCTATAACAATTTCTGTGAAGTTTCTTACATTCTTACTCCATTTGAACGTGGATAAATAGGTTTTCTCTGTTTTATTATTGAAGAAATTCATGAGAAAGAAGGCCTATTTATGCATGATTCTTAAACAATTATTGAGTCAGTGGTGTCTGCTGAGGAAAGGCACAGAATCTCACACCCACAGAAGCATGATGTTCTGTCAGATAGGAGACTTCTTCCAGAGCCAGATCTTCATCTTTCAAATGGAATTAGAGGTTTCCACAGGCATACATTACTCTGAAGCCCTATCAGAGGCTTAGCACTGAGAATTTGACCAAAGAAGGTGACTAATAAACATGTGACCTGGTACTCTGATCTACAGTGATTCTACCTTCTCGAAAAGCTCTTCCCTGGCTCTGGAATCTTTTCTGGATTCATCTACCAGAAACAAATACACTGAAAGACTGAGAAGAAGCTTTTATTCTCACTGTGAGTCTTGCCCTGCCTCACCATCTTCTCTAGAAGTGGAATATTCTAACTATTTCTGAGAGACTTCATCTCAGGTATTTTTCTCTGACATCATAATTGAGAAGAGAAACGAGCAAGAGTCAGACAATCTTGAAGGCTTGTCTAGGGTTCTTATGTGATCTATGTCTCTGATTTATGTCAATATTGACAAATATAGATTCATTTCTAGATGGTAGAAAAACAGAAGGAGGAGCCTCTGCTCACAGAGAAAATAAAAGATGAACTCAATGTTTTGTAGATCCAGCTTAATCTAAACCATGGGGCATTTAATCTTTTTAGAAAAAACAAAGCAATAGGGTTTCTTGTTTTTGTTTTTGCTTTTGTGTTTTTTTTTTCCCCTGAAGCAACTTAACTGTGGCCTCAGACACCTGGGCACTGAGAACGCATGCTCCTCACTAGAATGTCATTACTACATTGCAGAGAAATGGGATAATTCCAAAGGATTCTTTTTTTTTTTTTTGAGATGGAGTCTTCCTCTGTCATCCAAGATGGAGTGCAGTGGCATGATCTCAGCTCACAGCAACCTTGGCCTCTCAGGTTGAAGCAATTCTCCTGCCTCAGCCTCCCAAGTAGCTGGGACTACAGGCATGTGCCACCACGACTGGCTAATTTTTGTATCTTTAG
Source organism: Pongo abelii (assembly GCF_028885655.2). Taxonomy (NCBI): domain Eukaryota; kingdom Metazoa; phylum Chordata; class Mammalia; order Primates; family Hominidae; genus Pongo; species Pongo abelii. The sequence goes on from NC_072002.2 coordinate 1,525,935, forward strand.
TACCGACTGGGTTCCACCATGTTGGCCATATGGTCTCTATCTCCTGACCTCATTATCCACCGGCCTTGGTCACCCAAAGTGCTGGGATTACAGGTTTGAACCCGCGTGCCTAGCCCAGAGGATTCTTAAGGGTGATATGAGGGATGAAATGGAAAAAATAAACCTAGTCTTTGCCCTTCCATCTGGTCTAACTAATCCTACTCTTATCCTATCCCAAAATTATTGCCAGACTCTTTTCTGGAGTGTGCCAGGGGTAACTCTGAAAGAAAAAAGGTTATTCATGCCTATCCATTTCCCATAGCTCCTGAGGTCTAAGTCGAAAGTTCCCTCCCCAGGTTTCAGGTTGTTGCTCCCCTTCTACATCCTCAGAATTAATATGATCCATTCCAATACTTATAATTGTACCTTTATCTGATTCCCTCCTATTTTATTGTAGACATTTTATGTAGTAGAGTCAGTTGTAATAGAGGGAAGAATGTTTATATACAACATAATCAGAAATAAATTGGAGTTCCATAACCCCGTTTTTGGCCGGACTGCTACTCAGAAATCATACAAACCAGGTTGCCTGGAGGTTGCAGTTAGGAAAAAACACATCTTGCCCAGGAATGTCAGTGTGGAACCTCAAATTTGGAAAATAGATTCCTATAGCCGCAATCATTTTGCAAGTCTTCTGCAGAGTTAAAAGAACACCAGTATCTAACAGAAACTCTTGAGCTTGCAGAATAACAGACAAGAGAAAAAAAAAAACTCAACTTGCCAAAACACTGAAACTTCCTCTACTTATGAAATAAACAAACTGGCTTAAATTGGTGGAATCAATATGGCCAAATGGTGTTTCGGCAGAATGACCTTGCTGAGGTCATAGCCTGAATTTTCACTACGTGTTTCATCACAACTCCCCTTCAGATTGCACATGAGATCCATGAGGAGGCAACAAGAGATCAGTCCTCTTGCCTGAGAACTTTCCACTTTCCCTTTCCTTCCACTAATCACAGACTAATCTCAGAATTCACCCCATAAGTCCTTTTAAATAACATTATTACCATAAAGCCAACACAGAGAGACAGATTTGAGCTTGAGAGTCACGTTTCAATATAAAATTGCTTTCTCTTAAAAACCTGGTGCCATAGTACTGGCTTCTAGCACTTCAAGAAGTGAGCTCCTTTTACTCAATAACAATGTTATCTATATCTTAGAGGCAGTCAACGGGAGATAATCTCTTCTGGGACCAAAGAAGGTGACTAATAAACCATTTAATCAACACATTAGCTAACCAAGAGCTGTGGACCCAGATGAGGAAAATAAGTTAAAATGAGACTATTGGCACATCTTAATAGATTTGGTGATAAAAGCAAAAAAAAAAAAAAAAAAGAGAGAGAGAGAGAATTTAAGTGGTCTCAAATACCTAAAAGATGACATGGATTAGCTTCAAATAACACATAATGTGGCTGGAGTCAGCTGATCTTTATGCTGAAGGTGTCAACACTAGTGACCAATACTTCAAGTAATGGGTCAAAAGTCTAAGGCAGTTATTCTGCCGGAAATGGTCTGGTACTTCCCCAATCATGGGACACGTAGATCAACTTTCACCAAGAACCACCAACCTGGCATGCAGCGATGACCTCTGCAGTAGACATGGATTTAGGCTTGATAGTGGTTCACCTTTTTGGAGACATAGCCCTAATTGTGAACTTCTAAATGAATGGCCTGACAGTTTGATCAGCAGCTAAGATAAATTTCAGTTTGCAAACCCAAAGAAGATGTTCTTAATTAGACAGTTAATCATTTTCAATGTGGAAGCCTAAACACGTAGAATGTGGCAATAACACAGAACTCTCAGTTCTGACAGTTGAGTGAAGTAATCACTCCTGAATCAGGTTCTTCATTGACTGACAATGAGATCAAACATCTACACCAGCCCAGTGAACACCAGGAGGTGTCATCTTCCCTGGCCCATTAGTGAACCAGGAACAGATATTTAGAAAATATTCAGTAAATTGGAGTCCCACAGAGTCAGAAAATTTGCTTGAGATAGTGTAGGGTGGCATAAAATTTCTACCAAATATGAATTTTAATTTTTACTTTAGTGCTGTTTGTATTTTAGTCTAATTTCCTTCTAGAATATGTTATTTCTAATTACCAAGTGGCCTCCTGAGGTGTTTCATAGAGTTCAAATCGACCCATCTCAAAACAGAAAGATCAAGCTAACGACATCCCACAGGGGTCAGAATTCAGTTACACAGCTCTGTAGCAAGCTCATTGTTGACTTACAAAGTAGTGTAACCAATAGCAATGTCATGGTGGCCATAACTCCAACATCCCAAAAAGCACCTCAAGATAGAGGCTGACTTCATTTATCAGAGGATTCAAATGGCAAAATCAAGCTTTACTAGATTACTGGATTACTGGAAGAAGTGAGCAATGTGAATCTGTAATATAGTTTCACTAAACTTTAATAGGACAGCAAGACTTTAGATATTTTAGCCCTCTCAAAATATGAATCTTCTGATCCTTTCATCTGGAATCTGTATGTGTGCCATAAAGTCCTAACTCTGCTTTTGCCTATACTTTCTGCTCATGCAGAGATTAAAAGACAAACGGGTGGGAGCTTAGGGTTTTAGTGTTTTTCCTGAGAATCTGTCTAGCCTAGAGCATCCCCATTTTTTTCTAGATTCCAAGGAGTACTATCACAATCCTAATTCTCAGTGTCTTGTTACCGAGTATTTCCTCCTACGATTGTCAGCATGACTAACTTTTGACCCCACTGATAGTATTTGCCTCTGGTGAACTGGGAAGTTCATTTTCATTAAATGCTTCAATAAGCACTAAGCTATTAATTTAAGATTTCTTTGTTTTTTATAAAGTAATTCTGCTGTTTCCCTCAGAGCTCAATTTTCACTAAGTCTCATAAATTTTATTATGTTTTGTCTAAATTTCTATTTATCTTAAAATATTTTCTGACACTATTTGCAAATTTTTTTTCATTAATTATTTAGGAGTGTGTCATTTAATGTACACGTTTGCATTTCCCAATTTTATTGCTTTTTTGGTCTCTAATTTTCTCCTTTGTGATTAGAAAACATTCATTTCATTATTTTGATCTTTCAATTTTATTGATGTTTGTTTTATGATGCGGCATATTCTCCATTCTAGAGAATGTTCTATGTGCATTTGGGAAGAATATATATTCTGATTTGGGGTGAAGAGTTCTGCATATGTCTCTAGTTTTATTTGGTTTATGTTATTCATGTCTTCTATTTCCTTGTTTCTCTTATGTCTAGTTCTTCTACCCAATAGTGTAAGTAGGGAAGTAAATCTTGCAATTATTATTGTTGCAACTATTGTTGCAACTATTTCTGCCTTTATTTCTGTCAGTTTAGCTTCATGTATTTCTGTGAACTTTTGTTACATTCATATATGTTAATTTATTTTCCTCATGAATTTATCCTTGTAATTATAATCTATCTTCATCTCTACTAATAGTATTTTTTGTCTTAAAGTATATCCTAATTTTTTAATTTTTGGTTTTTCTGAGTGCATCGTAGGTGTATACATTTATGAAGTATATGGAATATTTTGATACTGGCATACAATGTGTAATAATGACATCGGAGTTAATGGGGTATTCATCAACTCAAGTATTTACTTTTGGATTTCAAATAACCAACTTATACAATTTCTGTTATTTTAAAATGTACACTTAAATTATATTAACTAGAGTCACCTTGTGCTGTCAAATGCTAGAACTGATTCATTCTTTCTAACTACATGTTCGTACCCATTAACCATTCCCACCTCCCCACCTCCCCACCCTCAACCTTCTACTACTTCTCTCAGCCTCTGGTGACCATCATTCTACTCTTTATCTCCATTAATTCTTTTGTTTCCATTTGTAGCTTTAACAAATAAGTGAGAACATGTGAAGTTTGTCTTTCTATACCTGGCTTATTTCACTTAATATAATGACCTTCAGTTTAACCCACTTTGTTACAAATGACAGAATCTCATTCATTTTTATGGCTGAACAATACCACACTTTGTATATGTACCACTTTTTTGTTTATTCATCTGTTGATAAACACCTATGTTACTTTCAAATCTTGGCTATTGTGAATAGTGTTGCAATAAACAGAGGAGTACAGTTATCATTTTTATACACAGATTTTTCTCTCATTTGGATATCTACCTAAAAGTGAAATTGCTGGATTGTACAGTACCTCTATTTTTAGTTTTCTGAGGAACCTTCAAGCTGTTCTCCATAGTGGTTCCACCAACTTACATTCCCTCCAACAGCATATGATGGTTCCCTCTTCTCCACATGCTTGTCAGTATTTGTTATTGCCTTTTAGATAAAACCCACTTTAACTGGGGTGAGGTAATAGCTCATTGTAATTTTGATTTGCATTTCTCTGATGATTCATGGTGTTGATCATCTTTTCATATACCTATTTGCCATTTGTGTGTCTTTATTGCAGTAATGTCTGTTTACATATTTTGCCTATTTTTAAAAATAGGATTATTCGATTTTATTTTCTATAGAGTTATTTGAGCTTCTTCTATGTTTTGTTACAAATCCATTTTCAGATAGGTAGTTTGAAAATATTTTCTTTCATTCCGTGGGTTGTTTATTCACTTTGTTGATTCCTTTCTGTGCTGTGCAAAATTTTATAACTTGGTGTGATAACAATTTTCCATTTTGCTTTGATTGCCTGTGCTTGTGAGATATTACTCAAGAAATCTTTGTTTAATCCAAGGTTTCTTAGAGTTTCCCCAAAGTTTTCTTTCAGAAGTTTTATAGTGTGCGGTTTTACATTTACATATTTAATCCATTTTGATTTAATTTTTTCATGTGGCAAAAGATAGAGGTCTAGTTTTATTCTTCTGCATATAGATATCCAGATTTACCAGCACTGTTTATTGAAAAGACTGATTTTTTATTCTTAATGTATTTTCTTGGTGCCTATGTAAAAAATGAGTTAACTGTAGATGGATGGTTTTGGTTCTGAGTTCTCTATTCTGCTCCATTTTTCTGTGTGTCTGTTTTTATGCCAGTACTATGCTGTTTTGGTTACTATAGATCGGTAGTATAATTTTATGTAATATATGTAATGTAATAATGTATGTTATGTAATGAGATTCCTCCAGTTTTATTCTTTTTGCTCAGGATAGCTTTGGCTATTCTAGGTCTTTTGTGATTTACAGAAATTTAAGACTTTTTTAGAGCTGTTCTATCTATTTGTGTGAGGAATGTCAATGGTATTTTTACAGAAATTTCATTGAATCTGTAGCATGGACATTTTAATATTGATTCTTCCAATCCATAAACACAGAACACTGACTAATAAAATCTGCAAATGGGTAGTTTGACTTCCTCTTTTCTTATTTGAATGCCTTTTATTATTTTCTCTTGTCTGGTTACTTTGGCCAGGACTTTCAATACTATGTTGAACAGGGATGGTAAGGGATGGCATCTTTGTCTTGTGCCAGTTTCCAAGGAAAACGCTTCCAGTTTCACCCATTCAGTATAATGTTAACTGTGGGTTTGTCATAGACAGCTTTTATTATTTCAAGGCATGTTTCCTCAATACCTAGTATATGGAGAGTTTTAACATAAAGGAGTTTTGAATTTTAATAAAAGCTCTTTCTGCATCTATTAGGATAATCATGAGGTTTTTGTCTTTAGTTCTGTTTGTATTATGGATCACATTTATTAATTTCCATATGTTGAACCAACCTTGCATCCCAGGGAAAAATCTTACTTGATTGTGGTGGATAGGCTTTTTGATGTGCTGCTGCATTTTGTTTGCCAGTATTTTATGGAGAATTTTTGCATCAATGTTCATCAAAGGTATGAAATTTTTCTTTCTTTTGCTTTTCTTCCAGGTTTTGGTATCAGAAGGCTGCTGGCCTCATAGGATGAGTGAGGAAGAAGATGCTCCTCCTCAAATTTTTGGGAGTTTCAGTAGGAATGGTACCAAATTCTTCTTTGCATATCTGATAGAATTTGGCTGGGAATTCATCTTTTCCTGGGCTTTTTAAAGTTGATAGTCTATTTATTACTGATTCAATTTTGGAGCATGTTATTGGTCTGTTCAGGGATTCAATTTCTTCCTGGTTCAGTCTTGGAAAGATGTACCTGTCCAGGAATTTATCTATTTGTTCTAGGTGTTCTAGTTTTTTTGCATAAATGTGTTCATAATATTCTCTGATGTTTATTTGTATTTCTGAGGAGTCGTTGGTAATATCCCCTTTGTTGTTTCTGATTGTCTTTATTTGGACCTTCTCTCTTTTCCTCTATATTTGTCTAGCTAGTAGTCCACCTTTAAAACAAATCCTACTCCTGGATTCATTAATCTTTTAGTTTTTTGTGTGTGTCCTAATCTCAGTTTATCTCTGATTTTGGTTATTTCTGTCTTCTTCTAGCTTTGGAGTTGGACAGCTCTTCATTCTCTAGATCTTTTATTTGTGATGTTCAGTGGTTAAATTGAGATCTTTATTACTTTTTGTGGTGGGTGTTTAGCACCATCAGTTTTTTTCTCAACACTGATTTAGTTGTGTCTCTGGAATTCTGGTAGGTTGTGTCTTTGTTCTCATTAGTTTCCAATAACTATTTGATTGATGCCTTAATTTCATTATTCACACAAAAGTCGTTCAGGAGTGAGTTATTTAATTTTTATGTAATCATACAGTATTGAGTCTTAGTTTTCTCAACTTTTACCTCCAATTTTATTGTACTCTGGTCTGGGAGAGTGGTTGTCATAATTTGAATTCTTTTATATTTGCTGAGGACAGTTTTATGTCTGATTTTGTGGTTGATTTTAGAGTATGTGCCATGTGGCAATGAGAATGTGTATGTTGATGTTTTTGGTGGAGAGTTCTGAAGAAGTCTATTACATCCATTTGATCCAGCGCTGCATTCAGATCTTGAATATCTTATTAATTTTCTGCCTTAATAATCTATTATTGTAAATAGGTTGTTGAAGTCTCTCACTATAATTTTGTAGGAATCTAAGTCTTTTTGAAGACCTCTAAGAATTTGCTTTATGAATTTGGGTGCTCCTGAGTTGGGTGTGTGTATATTTAAAATGTATATATTTAAATAAGAATACATATATTCTTGTTGAATTTAACCCTTTAGCATTTTGTAATGCCTTTTTTGCCTTTTTAAATCTTTGTTGTTTTAAAGTCTGTTTTGTCTAAAATTAGGGTTGCAACCCATTCTTTCTTCTGTTTTCCATTTTCTTGGTAGATTTTTTATCCCTTCATTTTGAGCCTATGAAAGTCATTGCATGTGAAATGTGTCTTGATGACAGCATATCACTGGTTCTTCATTCTTTATCCAGTTTCCCACTCTATGCCTTTTAATTGGAACATTCAGTCCATTTACATTCATAGTCAGTATGGATATGTGTGCATTTGATGCTGTCATTATAATGGTAGCTGGTTATTATGCAGACTTGTTTGTGTGTCACTTGTCTGTATACTTCAGTGTGTTTTTTTGGTGGCTAATAATTTTTTTTTCACCTAGATTTAGTTCTTCCTTTAGGAGCTCTTGTAAGGCATGTCTTGTAATACTGAATTTCCTCAGCATTTGCCTGTTTAAAAAGAACTTTATTTCTCCTTCACTTACGAAGCTTAGTTTGGCCAAATATGAGATTCTTGACTGGAATTTACTTTCTTCAAGGATGTTAAATATTGGTATTGGTCTCTTCTGGCTTGTAGGATTTCTGCTGAGAGGTGTACTTTTACACTGATGATCTTTCCTTTGTGGTTGACCTCCTTTTCCTCTCTAGCTGTCTTTGACATTTTTTCTTTTATTTCAGGCTTGAAGAATCTGGTAACTATGTGTTTTGGTGATTATTGTATCGTGAAGTATCTTACTATAGTTCTCTGCATTTCCTGAATTTGAATGCTGGCCTCTCTAGCCAGCATTCCCCAGGTTGGGGAAGTTCTCATGAATGATATCCTAAAATATGTTTTTCAAATTGCTTCCATTCTCGCCACCTGTTTCATGAACACCAGTGGGTCATACATTTGGTCTCTTTACATAATCTTACATTTCTCAGAGGCTTGGGGGTTTTTATTATTGTTTTTTATTTTGTGTGAGTGTCTTACTTCACATAAACAGTCTTCAAACTCTGAGATTCTTTCTTAGCTTTGTCTATTCTACCATTAATAGTTGTGAATTTCTTATAAAAAATTTAGTGTGATTTTTTAGCTCTCTCAGGTTAGTTATGCTCTTAATACTGGCTATTTTGTCTGTCAGCTCCTGTAACATTTTATTATGATTCTTAAAGTTTTTCCATTGAGTTCCAAGGTACTTCTGCATTTTAATGATCTTTATTTCTATTCATATTCTGATTCAATTTCTGTAGTTTTAGCCATCTTGGACTGGTTTATAACCTTACTGGGGAGGTAGTGTCACCATTTGGAGGAAAACAGGAACTCTGGCTTTTTGAGTTGTCAGAGTTTTTTTGCTTGTTCTTTCTTATCTTTCTGGGGTGATATTTATTTAATCTTTGAAGGTGTCATCTTTTGGATTTTTCCTTTTATTCTGCTTGATGACATTAAGGGTTTAATTATGTTATAAGGTTGGCTCAGTCAAGTGGTTTTGCATGTATTCATGCAGGTGAAGGTGGCTGCTCAGGGCTGAGGAGAGTATGCTGTTTTGTGTGCTTAGTTGTACTCAAATGGCAGTGTTGGCAAAGGGGAAGTGTGCTGGTGTGGTGGGGCTGGTGGGCTCCTTTTCCCCCAAGTCTCTGTCTGCAATGGTGGTATAGCAGGGGTGGGGGCCTGGAGTACACTCCTACCAATGGCAGTGCCAGGGCAGAATGCATATGCACATGTGCACTGACAGGGCAGGGAAAGCAAGATCCTTCCATGCATGCACACACTCACACACACACACACCAGCATAGTGATGTGTGGGGTGGCAATGGGCCTTGGGGGGAAGCTGCAGTGAGGAAAGGCAGCAGGCAGGCTGAGGCCTTGATGGGGTCACCCTACGGGAGATGTCTACTGGTCAGACATGATCTGCCAGTTCAGGATCTATGCTGCAGGCCCCCGGGCACTCAAGGCTGCACTGCAAGCATGCATGACCAAATTGGGACCACAGGAGAGGCCAGCACACCAATGCATTCTCAGGTCAAAACAGCCCCATCTGATGGGCCACCACCCTGCAGACATTTTGTCCAAAATTTCCCCTAGGGCTAACGTCTCTTATGGAAGCAAGTTAAGTTTATGGGTATGGGCATCCCTGGACATACTTCACTACAGATGTTCCCACTATAAACCCTCTTGGCTCTGCACTGGCTGGCGTGCTGCCCCTATCACTTTTCTAAGCAGCTCTTCCTTTCAACTCATTTTCCAGGGTGGTCAGAGGGTCTCTGCCACTGGGATTCCAGAGGCCAGTCAGGAAAGCAGGTAGCTCCTTGCCAGTTAAACTCACCTGTTTCTCTCAGAGTCACGGGGGGCCAGAAATTCGTTCCACTAAGCTTTAGCCCTGTTCAGGGTTCCCAGCTTCTGAATCTTAAGTTCAGCTTTTGTGTCTTTCTTCCATCCACTATCAGTACCTGCCCTCTTTTGAGAGTGTGCCAGTCATCCTGGTCCCTTGCTGTCAGCTGTTCCACCTTGGTTTGTCTATTCAGCCATCTTGCTAAAATCCACAAAGTCTTATAAATCAATAATAAATAGACAATTGACTACTTGAAAAATGTGCAAAGAACTTGAATTAAAAATTTCTACAGATAAAAAGCAAAATTTGTCATTAAATTTAAACTATATGACATTATTAGTTTAGAGAAATGCAAATCAAAAGCTCAATGAAATACTAGAAGAGTTGTAAAAGGCAATAAAAAAGATTGCCAAAGAAATCAAAAATATGAAAGCCTCACACATTGTATGTGGGAGTGTAAAAAACAACTGCTTTAAAGAACAATTTGGCAATTACTCAAAATGTTATAAATAGTATCACCATATGACTCAGACATTTTACTCTCTGTTATGTACTCAAAAAAAATGAAAACCTATGACTACACAAAGAATCAGATGTAAATGTTCAAAGCAGTTTATTTATAATAGCCCAAAGGGGATAAAACGAAAATATTCATCAAATAATAAGAGAAAAAATAATGTGTGGTGTGTCCATACAATAAAATACTATTTGCCAAACAAAGAAAATGAAGTAATAATACCTCCTATGTCAGGAAAAAACTTCAAAATCACTGAAGTAAGTAAAATAAACCAAACCCAAAAGAGCAGATAGTTTACGATTTCACTTAAAATAACTTTTAATAAAAGGCTTATATATAAAAACAGGCTAATGACTACCTATGACCAGGGTAATGAAATCAATAAGTACAAAAGAGATTAATTACTTTTTCCATAGTGATAAGGTTATTTCAAAATTAGATTGTGCTTATGGTTGTCTGTAAGTATACTTTAAAAACTTGGAATTGTACACTTAAAACATGTGATGGTTTTGTTATAAAATTATATCCCTCTAAAATGTTTCCAAATGAAACATCCCAAAAATAGAATGTACTACTGTTGACTTTTGGAGAACGAAGTCACAGACTCTAAAACCAAACGCATTTATTGTTCTTCTCAATGCATATTAAATAAAGAGGAAAAGACAAAGATAAAATGTTCATGGCAAATAGTTATAAGAAAAAAATTACATTTGTAAAATGTATTAATAGACATATATTACCTAGTTAGATTTACCAGGCCAGAAATGTAAATTAAATAACAGTACATTATTGAAGACCACTCTGAGTCACAGATTATCAGAAACTTGTAATGATTTCATCATAGGGTTAAAATATCCCTTATCAAAAATGACTCAGAGAAAAAATGTTAAATAAAGTGTGTTAGTGGCACCCCTGTCCACAGTTGCAGTTACTTTTAGTGTATCGCCAATTAGAAAGCTGCTCTGTTGTCCCTCATTTGTAACCAATTTCAACACTCAAATCCAACATTGAACTCCTAAATTTATTGATAAAACATGTGAGAAGATGTTTGACTTGTTTTATTGTAAAACATGGCTAATATACAGTGTGTGAAAGTTTCCATAAAATTCTTAAATTATATATTTAAAAGATATTATGAAAATAAAAAATCTTAGAAAACATAGGGAGAATTATAAACTAACATTTATCATACATACCCATCACAAGACTTCAGCAATTCTCATATTTTTGTCTTTTATTTTTAACTATCAACTTCAATTATTCTGGTAATATTTTAAAGTAAGTATATTATGTTGTCAGTTTGTAGAAATTTGAGTACCTATATCTAAGAAATAAAGAGAAAAATAAAAATAGTACTATAAAATCTAATTAAATACAAATATTCTCTAATATCGTACTAAACAGTTTCTTGATTTTTTACGTGGAAAACAGTAGAACTTAGCAACCACCAAGACTTTATGAGAAATAACAATTTAATTCTAATATTTATCCTGGAGACTCAAAGTGACTATAAATAAATATATCTTTAGTTAATAGAGCTTAAAAATAAAATATTAGTAAAAACACATTTTGAAGATGGCTGACACCTTTATTACTAGACATGGGGCATGTCTTGTAAATAATTAGTTTAAAAGTCCATGGAAAAGCGATTTTCAACCAAAAAGTCTATAGAAAACAAAAACTTTTGTTTTTCTGAACTCAGGATGTGAAGCCAGCTTTTAAAGCCCTGATTTTAAAAAGCCCTCAAGACCCTAATCTTGATAAGCAAGTCACCAGCAGGTCTCATTTTCAGCTCTATGCACCAGGTGGCATGTCTAGCAAAATGTCCCCTCTCATGTCAGGCTTTTTCTGTGAACTCAGAATGGCCACTGTCCCTTAGTATGCAGCCGTGCATTGGACCCAATAATGACAATCAATCAGGTCCAGAATTACTCATTATGGTCTTTCCAGAATGTAATTATCTAAGGACGATGCTACCCTTGTAAAATCAAGAAAGTATCAGAATATTTGCCTCATTTTTGTAACATCATACTGTGAGCCATAAAAAAGCAAGAATTTAAAAGGTAAGTGATTATCTGGATCCTAGGGCACAGAAATGCACTTCAAATAGAATAGTTTCACACATGATTTTACATGTGGACTTCCTGTGTGAAAGAAAAGAATGTGGGGGTCAATAGTAGAGAAGCCTGTATGTAGTGGAATTCTAAGGAATCAGAGAGGCCGATGGGGTTCAGGAGGGTATTTACTAATTATTTAGGTGCACTGGTCCAGTCAGATTAACATCCAAAGGAATGAGTCCTGAACAGAGGGTTAAATTACCTTTTAAGCATTTCATGGGTTGGGGGAGATTTGTGCAGGGAGAATCATACTACAGAAGCAAACAACAAAGACAGTTATTAAATTGAGACATGCATTACATTATTTCCTACTTTTCAAGGAAAAACCTGTTTTGTGACTTGAATTTATCTGTCTAGTGACCTTGCAGCTTCACAGATAGGGAAACAGGGTCTTCACAGTACCTGGCAAGGGAGGAGAGATAAGGATCACTAGCCACAGAAAAAGAGGCAGTTAGTTTTTAAAGGACTCCAGCTGTTACTCTTTCTCAACTGGAGTTGGGTTTTCTTACACACAAGTGAGTTTTTGCTTACACACTTTTTAATTTCTTATAATTCCTGTTCCATTCCCCCCATTGATGCTTTTTATAACAGAGGTGTTAATAGAAAGCAGCACTATTTGCCACCTCTTCATGGAGCTGAGCTTTTTCTTCTTCTGGCAGTGGCTGATATCTGGTTAAAGTCATCAACTGTGCAGTAGTGTTTTGGGCTACTATTGCCTCCATAGTTGACTGAATACTCCTAATAAACAGAGACAAAAGGCAAAGGAGGATGAGGCAGATGCCAAGAATAAACAAGAACCTACTAATGAGGGTTTCGAATTTTTCAAATGCTGAGAATCATCCCCCAAACAAGGAATCCGGGGACTACCTGCATCAAGTCTGAAGTGGAACCTGGGTCAACTTGTGCATTCTAGCTGTAATTTTTATTACCATTATTTATTATTATTGATTTCTTGGCTATTATTATTGCTTTCTAGGCAACAGTTAGTTAAATGAAATTTTCTACATATTCCTCCTTCTGAGGATAAGAGGTAATTTAAAGCCAGCCTATTTTGATATATAGCATTTCCTATTTGTATTGCTTGTATTGCCAATAAATCTGGTGCCCTCGGTGTTTCATTGGTTATGATTTCAAGGACTGCCTGCAACTTCATGATGCGGCTGAGGATATGGATTATGGTGCAGTACCCTCATGACCTGTCTTGCACCCAGGTAGCTTGCCCATAGTATGTCATGATTCTTTCAGGAGGCCATTTATTATCTTTTTAGTCTTCTATGTCCACATCTTTTTTGATATTCTTATTACTTTTGTGATTATGATGCTTTTTCTAGTTCTTCTTTTATTTTTATTATAAACTGGATATTCTAAGAATTTCCCTTGCTTTAGAGGAATTAGAAACAAGGATGGCTTGATTGCTTTTAACAGACATGTCCCTGACCATTTTGCTGGCAGTTGCCAATATGCCCATGCTCCACAGATCCAGTGTAGGTCAGAGGGTGCCTTTCAAGCATTTGAAGCCTCTAGCTGATGCCAAGTGTAGCTTAGAGTGGAGAATCGAGAGAAAGTGTTTAGATCTGGTAATTAGGAGTCATTCTGAGCATTTCTCCATAGAGTTTAGTTTTTAGTCTCATGTTAATACTGTTTCCCTAGGCAGGTTGTTTTTCCTACTGCCTCTGTGAAAGCCTTTCCCCATGGGGTGATACAGCACTTTCCAATTATGGAGATTTTTCACAATTAAACACTGGCTGAGGCTGTTGGCTCACTGGCAGGGTTAAGCAAAGTGAAGTTATCTTGTGGCATTAATTCCTTTGCCTCCCATTGCCACTCATTCTCCATATTAGTTTCTTTACATACATAGCATGAAGAAATTTTTAAGCTGCCATCTGTGTTTTCAGCTAGTTGAGCAAATAACTTTTTGGTTGATGGGGGAAGCTCAGGCACTGGCTGATCAAAATGCTTATAGAATAACTTGGTATTGAGGGGTTGGATGCATTTGAGTCCTTATAGTGTTTTTGACAATTGGTAATGGAACTCCAAGACCTGCTCCTTGTCTATCAACTCGTAATAGTGCTGTCTGTCCTGTAGACCAAAAAGGTAGCTCTGGCTTTAAGATGGTAAAATTTAAAGGATTGCATGCCCTTGTCTTACAATCTGGTTTTTAGAATTATGAACATACGTGGCATGGCAGGCATCAAAGAACAAATACGCCCTTTTTAGAAGAGAGGGGCTTCTTTGGTTTGAGCTATAAGCTTTCCTTCTTTTTCTCCCTCTGATTTAATATGTACCTCAAACCAGAATTCACAGGGTAAGAGCCCAGGGTCATAACGTACATATAGCTGATTATTTCCTCAGTCACAGACTGAATAGGTCATCTGGTTGTACGTGCATATTCCTAACTTAGTTCCTGTACATTCATAGTAGGTATGGTACAGTAGAGTTTTAACTGTGGTATTTTTTACCCAGGTAGTGTGTACACAGTGTGGACATCCTTCAGGAGATTTATCCCCTTTTAGTGTAAACGGAAATGGTAACAAGATTGTTGTATGTAATAGAAACATGCTTACAGAACATATGGGCACACAAACCTTCCTCTGGGCATAGACATTTGCAGTATTTGCAGTAATAACATAACAACAGAACAATCAGTATTGACAGAATTATAACTAGGGTTATAAATTGTATTCACATTTACTTATCTGGAGATGGTCCTCTTAGCTTCTGTTGTGTGTACACTAGCGAGCTTCCGGGATGTGACTAGAGCAGAGTTTGCAGGATCCTCAAGCTTCAGCCATGCGTAGACTGACCAGCCTCTGGTGTGGTCAGAGCAGGGCAGTTGTCCTTTTTACCGGTGGTTGAGATTTGCCATAGGGCTATTCGAGTGGGGCAATCTGGGTCTTGTTGTCTAATCCACAGGTTGTCATCAGGTCTCACTACTGCCGCTGGTCTTAGCCGGCTATGGTGAATCCGAGGTGTGACACCTGCAATTTTAACAGCAGTGGAAGTAGACAGGATTACAATATGGGACCTATCCTATATGGGTCCTAGAGTGGTTGAATTCCATTTTTTAACGTAAACGAAGTCCTTAGTTTTGAAAGGGTGATCTGTGTCTGTCAGAGTTATAGGTTTTTTTAAATATACTTAAGCGTGCATCTTTTGCATAGCCATACGTAAAGCCTGCATTTGCCTTCTTAAATTTAGTTTTCCCAGTTTACAGAGATTACCCTTAATCTGACTTTCTTGGGGGGTGGGCAGCTGAACAAAATCTCAGAGGGCGAATACTCAGTTTTTTTGGTGGGGGTGCACCTGACTCGGAAGAGGACCATGGGCAAGACCTGATCTTACTTCAGATGAGCTTTTTGACAAAATTTCTTCAACAGCTGCTTGAGTGTCCAGTTTATGCTCTCCACTTTACCTGAGATCTGCTACCTGTAGGCTGTATGTTATTTCCACTTTATTTTTAATAGTCGACTTAAGTCCTGAACTATTTCAGCCATATATGTTGGTCCATTCTCTGATCTTAGAGTTAGAGGCAGTCCAAATCTGGGAATAATGTCTCTTAATGCCTTGGTCACCTCTAGTGCCTTCTCTGTCCTGGTGGGAAAGGCCTTAAGCTATCCTGAAAAGGTACAAATGAACACCAGCCTGTACTGATAGCCCCAGTCTCAGGGCAATGCAGTGAAGTCCATAAGCAGTTTTTCACAGGGCATGGCTCTTTTTTCCTGCACTAACATGGGCTGAGAAGGACCTTGTCGTGGATCGTTCTGAGAGCCAGTTAAACACAGTTTACAAATGGCTGGACTAATAGCAATGAGCCATGGCACATAAAAATGATGCCTTAATAATGGTTTTTATTTTTTTTTATGTGAGTTCCGTGGTGGAACTGTTTTACAAATCTGGGGGCCACCATTTCAGATATGTCTAGCCTCCCATTGAAGAATTTGTACTATCCTCTTTCAAAGTAGTTCTTATTTTCCTCGGGAAGCCAAGCTCTTTTATTTGGAGTGTAGATTGGGATCTCCGGGAGGGGAATCTCCGAGAGGAGAGGCATAGCTAAGGCCTCTTCTTTAGGTGGAGTTGTCATTGCAGCCTGCATTGCCTCTTTGTCTGCCTTCCTATCTTTTTTAGCCCTTAGTGTTCTTGTTTTTTGCTGCCTCTTGCAGGACGTCACTACCATCAATTTTGGGGGCCACACAGCATTTAAGAGGTGTAGAATTTCTGCCTTGTACTTTATTTCTTTGTTTCCAGCAGCTAAAAGTCTTCTTTTTTTCTTTGCAAATAACCTTATGAACATGCAAAGTGGCAGAAGCATATTTGGAATCTGTATAAATGTTTGTCTTTTGGCCTTTTGCTAGCCAGAGAGCTCTTGTCAGAGCTATTAGTTCTGCTTTCTAATCAGAACGAACCTTCTGTACATGAAGACTGCACCTCTACTATTGAGTCTAAAGTCACCACTGCATACACAGCTTGGCGGGCTCCTTTTAGTATGAAACTGCTTCCATCAGTAAAATATTCAACTTTCAGGTCCCCGAGGGACTGATCTGTCAAATCTCTCTGGCTTGAGAACACTTTATCTACCATGTCCACACAGCAATGAAAGGGGCCTCCTGGCACTGACTCAATGAGGAGTAAGGTACTGGGTTTAGGGTATTCACAGTCTCTAAAGTTAGTTTACTAGCTTCCTGCCCCAGTAGGGCAGTGGCAGCTAGTAGTTTAAAACAAGGAGGCCATCCAAGTGCCACAGAATCTAATTGCCTGGATAAGTATGCCACCAGACGATGCCATGAGCTTATGGCTTGAGTTAGAACCCCTATGGCCTCCCTTTCACTTGTGGACATACGAGAAGAAAAGCTTGGTTAGTTAGATCTGGAGTCCTAAACCTGGGGCCTGAGTCAAGGCTTCTTTGATTCCTTTAAAATCCTTCTCCTCTTTGGCTTCTAGAGGAGGGGCTCCTGCTTTCCTCCTCTTAGTGGCTTGGTATAATGCCTTAACCATGAGCAAGAAATTTGGGATGTAAACACGGCAGAACCTTGTTGCTCTTAGGAACTCTCTTACTTGACACCGGGTGGTTGGAGTAGAAAGTGCACAAACAGCCTGTTTTGTTCAGGACTAAGCCATCTTTCCTCTTGGCTTATATAAAAGCTTAAATATTGGACACTTTTAGAGGAGATTTCAGCTTTTTTCTGACACTTTTTATTCTGCCTTCTACAGCAGGTGCAGTGTTTCTTTGGTTTCTTCTGGGTGTAGTAGCCCTTGGCTGGGGTGTGTGTGTGTGTGTGTGTGTGTGTGTGTGTGTGTGTGTGGTTTTTTGGTTTTGTTTTGTGTTTGTTTTTTTTGTTGTTGTTCTTTTGGGTTTTTTTGTTTGTTTTCTTACCATTGCCCTGATCATTTTCCTTATTTTTTTTTTGACATTTATCCTTCCAGTGTCCTTTCCTTTTGCACCATGCACATTAATCTCTCTCTAGCCTCAGCTGGCTTTCAAACTCCCTTCCAGACTAGCCTTTTTCATGACTACTTTCACGCCTGCATCCAGGCCTCCTTGTAAAGTCAGCTTCTCTTCCCGTAAGGGCTGCTGCTAGTAAATCAGCCTTTCTTAAGCCTGTGATCAGCCTTTTCCTTTGCCTCCTGATCTCGGGATCCTCCTGTCCTCTTAAGAGGCATGAGAATATCTTAGGCACAACCAGACCTGAGACGGCCTGCCTGATTTTCGCTCTCATTTCACTTTCTTGGGTGAGACTCGCAGCATGTATCCATTTGCACTTAACTCCTTAGGGACCGTTACGTTGGTAAAGGGGGTAGATTGGAATGTAAGGAGGAGGGGTCTGTATTCTTTTCTGTGCTTCTTACGAAACCGGTTTTTCTGCCTTTTCTGAGGTCTTTTAATTTGTCTCCATAGCTGCTGGGGCAGCTGATTTTACTTTCACTTTTGGCTGGGAGGTGCTACAAGCCTCTGTGTCTCCTTTTAACTCTGTAGCTGCCAGGGCAGCTGATTTCTTTTGCCGTGAGTTGCAAGCATTCTACAGTAAACTACTAGGCAGGGCTGCATTCATTTAGCCATGAGTCAATCTAAAGACTAGGTCTGAATGTCCTGGCTGTTTTCTGACCCTAGTCACCACCTTAAAACACACGGCCAATTTTTCTATAGTGCCTTTGGCAAGCCATCCGACACTAAAACAGGGCTATTCTAAGTCACACTATGTCCTTAAATTTGAACATTGTTTCATCCTATAGTCACCTCTAAATCTTTTTTAAAATTCTTTATTATGCTTTTCAAAGGAGTCACTTTTGATGCTTTCCCTCTCGTGTCCTCCCTTGCAGGTCACTTTCACTCTGATTTTCACTGTTGGGTCCACCAGACCTGGTCCTATTATGGGAGTTTCAGATGCTGCTTAGCCAGGAACGTGCCTTCCCCTCTCATAGCCTGCTGCAGCTGTAAAGCTGGTACTATCAGCCATATGAAGCATCCTAGGTCTGATTTCCCTCACATTCTCCTCAGAGCACACAGCCAGCACTAATGGATCTGTGCCTCCCCATGTCACTCACCGCATTGGCCTCTCCCAATGTCGCAGGAAGAGCCACAGACGAAACCCCTTGGACACTGAGTTGAAGAAGGAAGGGGTTTATTCAGCTGGGAGCTTCAGCAAGACTTCTTTCCCAAGAGCCAAACTCTCCAAGTGAGCAAATCCTGTCCCTTTTAAAGGCTCAAAACTCTAAGGGGCGTCTGCATGAGAGGGTCATGATCTATTGAGCAAGCAGTGGGTATGCGACTGGGGGCTGTATACACTGGTAATTAGAAAGGAACCGAACAGGACAGGGATCTTCACAGTGCATTTTTTATGCAAATAACCGATTAGGTCAGGGGTTGACCTTTAACTACCAGGCCCAGGGTGTGGCGCTGGGTATCTGCTTGTGGATTTCATTTCTGCCTTCTAGTTTTTACTTCTTCTTTCTTTGGAGGCAGAAATTGGGCATAAGACAATATGAGGGTTGGTCTCCTCCCTTATTTCCCCCCTTTCAGAGTCTCACTCATTTCATTATTGGGAGTTCTCACCTTTTTCCTCACTACCTATGTCTTCCTCCATGACAGATTGATAGTGATTCGTGTAGTACACTTGTGCTGAAGCATTCTGGTGAGCTAGAGTTGTGATGAAACATTGTACCATTTAAATGAGTACAGGCAGTAAGCAAGAGATCAGTAAGTAGGTTCCTATTACTACTATAATTTCCATCATAAGAATTTTAAATCCTTCTAGTGCTGGGAACCCTTTTCAAACATGGCCTCAGGGTCAAATCGTTGCCACACTTGTACAGGCACATGTGCCAGTTTCATCATGTCTTTAACTGTATCTTCGACTACTTGCCCCGATCATCTATGTGCAGGCAGCAATTGGGCCTAATTACAGTCACTAAATTGGGCCAAATTACAGTCACATTTAATTTACTAAAATAACCACACAGCCAGACGGGTTTCCAAACATTGGCAAATGTTTCAGGGAGAAAAAAAATGCCCCACTAGAGAAGCACGGCTGTATCTCTGTGTGTACATACACACGGGGCCAGGCAGTTCTATGCATGATAATCTGCGACTGTAAAAGTGACTATACAACCCTTTACTTTCTGTCACATAACTTACAATTTAAAGTGAGTATCTTTTTCTGTGACTTAGAAATTGACATCTTTTTTTTTAGTTGTGAGCCACTTTTAGCATTTTTCCCTTTGTTGATACATAATAATATTATATATTTGTGGTACATAAGTGATATTTTGATACATGCATGCAATGTACAGTAATCAAATCAGGGTAATTAGAATATCCATCACCTCAAACATGGATATTATTTTCTTTGTGTTTGAAAAATTTCCTTTGTGTTGGAAGAATTTAAAGGCATCTCTTCTACCTATTTTAAAATATATTAAAAATTAGTGCTAACTATAGTTATCCTACTGTGCTGTCAGACACTAGAAATCATTCCTTCTATGATAAAAAGTTTAGGCTTTATCCCATGGGTACTAGGACACCACATGACTACTGGTCATCTGGGAAATTATCTGGATGACTGTGGAACTGTCCAGGCTGAGCCAGGTGGCTGTTACAACAAACAGCAGGGAAGACCCTCCCCGAATGCCCCCTGAGCCAGCTGTCACTAAATGGCAGGAAACCTCCAAACCTAAGGGCCCCAGGAAACAATGACAGTCCCCACTCACATGCAACTTACACTGTGCTCAGTGCCCTCCACATTGAGCCTGACCTAGTTTTACCCGAGGTCTGTGAGGTGGGACAATCAGTATCCCTTTATTTTATAAGGCTCAGTGAAGCTTCGGGCTTAATGTGAGTGAAGAGATCTTGAAAGCTGACTCTGGGATCCCAGCTCCACCACTGGCCAGTCCTGCAAGTGGCGAGAATTGCCTCACCTCCCCTCGATTTGATTTTGTCCTCTGTGAAGTGGGGCGGTGCTGATGACTCAAATATCAGGGATACATGGGAACTGTCAATAAACGGAGGGCTCAGCACAGTGCCTGGAGCCCAGAGTGCAGATGAGGGAGGAGGGTGAGCCATAATTCTGAGGGAAGCCCCAAAATAATTTAGCCCTTCCATCTAGTAGCCGGGTCCCAGTACAGAGTCCTACATCAGTGACAAGGCAAACTGAGACCAGCTTAAGCACAGCCTCTTCCTCAGCAGCAGGGCTGAACTAAGGCACTTGGGGTTTTGGTTCATTTCCTGCAGCTTCAATGTAAAGAATATTGTGAGACATTTACTGGGACCACTGAAAATCAGAAGAAGAAGAGACAGCTCTTCTCCATCTCCCTGAGAGCTCTTCCCCAGAACCCGTTTATCCAGAGAGGAGGGGAAATATTTATTTTTTGTAAATAGTGAATGCTAGAGTTGAATTTTATATTAAAATCTCATTCTACTACAAACTAGGATTTGTGGTTGTGGTTCTTTTTATTTCACTTGTGTAAGCTTAAATGAGATATGGACTCTAACATTTCTCCTTGAATTATGAAATCCTAAAGAGTCAGCAGCATAATGTATGAGGAAGAAGAGAAAAGCAGCCATACTTTCTGGCTGCTGGATAAGACACCCAAGTCCATCTTTCTCAGAGCGTATGTTCATTTTAGTATTAATCCAAAGAAAGAGTGAAGATAGACCATTCGAACTTCCAGAATTAATAATTTGAAAGTATTTTGACGAAGCATAGCAACAGCCTTGGAAATAGAGATTTCTTTAAAAGGCAGTTGCAGAGATCAGGAGGATGGATACCTTTCTAAGATTTTACCAAAAAAAAAAAAAAATCAACTTCTGCTACACTTGCTGAGGTCTCCTTTAAGCAACTATTAGGACATTGTCATTTTTTTCTTCCAACTCTGGAGTTGCATCAGGTCTACGTGGAAAAAAAATTATAAAATAATCAAAATGACAAATGTGAAAAGGAGAAGGCAAGGGAAAGTCTGTTGACAATGGATGCAGGGCAGAAAGGAAGCTGCATTCTCAATCTTCTTCTGGTGTCCTGAGATTGAGCCTTTACCTTAGATGTAAATCCTCCCAGAGTTTTGTCTCTTACCTTAGAATTTCTATTCTTTTTTTAAGTTGGTTTCTTATCTAGAATGAAACAATTGTAATGCCACTTTATGACTACACCTGGGCCTTATTCTGTAAATATTTTTACTAGCTATGAGGTAAAATTCCAGCATTAGAGCAATTCTTTAACCAATTCTTTTTTTTTTTTTTTTGAGACAGAGTCTTGCTGTGTCACCCAGGCTGGAGTGCATTGGTACAATCTTGGCTCACTGTGATATCCACCTGCTGGGTTCAAGAGATTCTTCTGCCTCAGCTTTCTGAGTAGCTGAGATCACAGGCACCCACCTTCATGCCCAGCTAATCTTTGTACTTTTAGTATGTTTGGTAAATTTTGTATTTTTAGTTTCACTGTGTTGGTCAGGCTGGTCTTCAACCCCTGACCTCCAATAATCTGCCCGCCTTGACCTTCCAAAGTGCTGGGATTACAGGTGTGAACCAATTCTTTTTGAGGAATACATTACCTGAAAGTCCTCAAGCCTTTTTGTCAGGCATATCTTGGCCTTTTCTCTCTGGCTGGGGTCCGATGAATCACAGGTGTGCGCTATTTTTCTATATTCCTCACCAGTGATAATCCTTGTACTCTTTATTTCTGATTAAAAGAAATCCAAAATGGAGATAGTTATTTGAGAGATCTCTAAAGACAAACTAGGAGGACATGAGGAGTTGAATTAATACTCATACACACCCAGGTGGAATTTTACTGTTCGAACTGGGAAAATTACAGATGTCCTAAAAGGGCAACGGCATTTGACTTAAATTGTTTATACTGAGCCTGATCACAAACCTCCTGAAGAGACAGCTGTGCTGAATTAAGCCGATGATTGCCTGGATACAGTCTAAGCTGGCAACCAACCATTGCCCATCATAGACTGTGCTAAAATCTTTCACTTGTGTAAACTTGCAGTAAATCTTTATAAGCCCCTCCCTAACCTCATCTGAATGGAACATGATATAGCTTCTTGCTAAATTTCTGTCTCCCAAATAATAATTTATAAAAAATCATGATTAAAATGTCTTTTCTTTTGTTTGTTTTCCACAGGGTTTATTTTAGTCACACGTTATAAAAATGCTTTTCTCAAGAAAGCATAGAGCCCATTCTCTTCTCTGGAGAGAATCACAGCCTTACAAAAGAGCCAACTAAAAATACATACATACATATAAGTAGAAATAATTTAAAACTCAAAATATTAAATATGTTACAAAAGTATATAAGCTATAGAATAAATAGGATGAATAGCAAAGTGGATAAAATCAACTCTGAGTTGAAAGACTGAAAGTTCAGGTGAATGTGTTGAAAATGCTTCAGAAAAAACTGAAGAGATAAATATTTATAAAAATAAAGAGCTGGGCTCCGGGGCTCACACTTGACATTTCAGCTACCCGGGAGGCTGAGGCCACAGGATCAATTAAGACCAGAATTTTGAGAGAAGCCTAAGCAAGGCCCCGTCACTAAAAATGTTTTAAAAATTATTTTGACCTTATGGCATGTACCTGTGGTCTCAACTACTTTGAAGGCTGAGGCAGGAGAATCACTTGAGCTGAGGAACTTGAATTTACAGTGAGCTATAATCATGCCACCGTACTCCAGCATGGAGTGAGGCAAAATCTACTCACAGTAAAATAAAATGAAATAAAATAAATAAAATCTAGTCACATTAAAATGAAGTACAATTATCAAGGACAAAAAAATTGTACAACTTGGCAATAGAAAAAAATAGAGCAATTGGGGGAAAGGAGGTTGAAAGTATAATTTCCTTTTTATTTTCTTAATTGGTCATTACTTAGGCTTTTTCACTTAACTAAAATTTTCTTATACTTTGGTGCTGTTAACCCCAGGGCATTTTTAATTAATTGGTTTAGAGGTAGATACTCATATAAGCTTTCGACTGCAAATTACAAGAGCCAAATTTTAAATAAATGTTGGACCTCTAAATTTTCTAAATTGCAATATTTAAGGAAATAAAAATTATAAAAACACTTTGTAAAACATTTAGTATGTAACTGCTGTTTCTAAAATATGAAAAATCCAATTATGGCAGAGACTGACTCTGCTGTTGAGAATCTCTCCATTATATGACTGCTGCTTGTGGTGCTTAAACCTCAGCAAGAAAGAATATATAAATGTCTGAACATTGCTTTAAACAGACAATGCACATTAAATGTAGAGATACGTGACCAGCTTAGAAAACTGCACTTTTTTGGATACCCCAGGGTCACAGCTCATGAGAACATAGGTCTGGACTGTGAGAAAACAAGCAGTAATTAGTGCAGAGGAGTTGACAGGCCACCAACTGGGCTGAGAAAAAAGAGCTGGTAGATTAATCTCCAAAATATACCACAAAACGTACAATAAACAGATCCCATGGCTTTATACATTAAAAACAAACGATGACAAACAGTGAGGATTGCATTGAATTAAATTAGGAGCAGGTAAAGACTGGTTTATTGTCTTGAAACTGTAGTCCCTCTCCACAGTTCGATCCCATGACCCGGTAATTATTTCCTCCCTTCTGCAGGCCTTGGGCACTGGTCATTTTCTGGCCCCAAAGAGTTCCTTTTTCTAATAAGAGTACTTACTTCATCTCTTCATACACCTCCTTTCCTTGCAAACTGTGCCCCAAAGAAGAAATAGGAAAAACTTTCCTAATGTTTTTCTGCTGCAGGGTTAATGGGCTCAGAGTGATGATAAGAACAGCCAATGAATGTGTGGAGCCAGATAGTGCTTAAACTGTGGACTTTTGTCCAGTAAGTCTAACACAATTGGCAGCTGAGCACTCTTCTCTGAGATCTGAGGATGGACTCACTCAACCTGGAGCTATTACCACGGCTGGTATTCGCACATATGCACCGCCTGTGTTCCTAGAAACTGGCCATCCCAGCCCATCACAGCCAACACCAACACCAGCATGGAATGCTTGGGAATCAAAGATTTTTCTTGTCATTGCTACTGCCATCATCCATTGCTCACTGCTGGCACCTGAGCAAGTCACATGAAGGCCAAATAATTAGTCTTCCTGGACCTGCTAACACTGCTGCCAGCATAACTGCCTTGAGGCCCAAAAACAGGCAAGCTAAGCTCACCACCGCCACCACTAGGATACAATGGCTAAACCTCTGGTGCCCCTATCCCCAGCAAAACTTTACCACAGTCTCTGTTAAAAACGATACCCTAAGCCACTGAGGATGTTACAGACACCACTGATACTCTTTACAGCCAAAGAAATCATATAAAGACAGGCCGGGTATGGTGGTTCCTGCCTGTAATCCCAGCACTTTGGGAGGCCAAGGCCAGTGGCTCGCTTGAGCCCAGGAGTTCGAGACCAGCATGGGGAACATGGCAAAACCCTGACTCTACTAAAAATGCACAAATTTGCTGGGCATAGTGGTAGGCACCTGTAATCCCAGCTGCCTGGGAGGCTGAGGCACAAGAATCACTTGAACTCAGAGGTGGAGGTTACAGTGAGCAGAGATATTGCCACTCCACTCCATCCTGGGCAACAGAGAAAGATTCTATCTTAAAATATATACATATATTAAATCCTGCGCTCTCCTCTCCTCAGTTGCCTTGTCACTGTGTAAGCGTATGTTTTGGAAGGGAGGGATAGGAGGAGGACAGGCCACTAGAGAGTCACGAGAACCGGCTAAAGATCTCACAGCATATTTTATACTCTTGACATGGAGAGACTTCTCTGTTATTCTCATCACATTAAACTCAAGCATTTTCTTTCTTTCTTTTTTTTTTTTTTTTTGAGAAATCACATTGAACTTCCAAAATTATAAAGTTGAAAAGATTTAATAATTGACCATTGGAAACATGAAAGAAGATTAGCTATAAAAATAACTCAGGACAATGTATTTATCATAAACAGATGGTCTTGGTAAAAGAAAGGTTCATGCCCAGCTAGCCCATTCTTCAATATCTGCTAAAAAAGAGAAAAGGAAACTTAAAGACATCATAGACTTAGGAATTTCATCTCACAGTGCCTTAAATTCCCAAATCACATGGGGAAGAGAAGAAGCGGTTGCATATTAGACTAAGTAGTTTTACTGAATGTTGTCTGTTGATTTAAAAATTACACTCTTACCAAGGGCAAATTTAAATACTGAAAGTTATTTCCTAAACATCAAAGAATATTGTCAGTATATAAAAAGATTTTAAAAAACATTGACACCTTAACTAAATCTAACACAAATTTAAAAGAAAAAGTAACTAGAAAATGAAAGAAGCATCTGACAAGCATGCAATGCACCCTCTGTTGTGCCAACAGCTCCTGTTTGTTGAGTCCTCTCCTCTATTCTGCCTCCTCCATCTCCTTGCAGATTCCCATTTTTGCTATTTTATCTCTCTACTCCTTTCTCAGGTCACCATCTCACATTCTTTTTTTGTCTTTTGATGTCCAATCTCACCCACACCACCTTCATTCTCTATTTTATCTTTACAAATGGTTAATTGGGAATAAAGAGGGAAAACACTGCTGGGAAGTTACTTGAATCCTGGTACACACTATCATTATCACCGTTTTCCATGTTGATGCTCATGGGTCTCTGCTTTCTCGACAGACTATTTAATCAGCAGACTGATCAACAGGCCAAAATTTCCACCATAGTTGCACACTTGAATGCGGATGAATGGATTACAATACGTTCAAGTCTTGCAATGAGAGGCATAATGTATCGTGGTATAATTGAGAGTGGTTAACGGGAAGAGTTAAAGGTCATTTATACAATATCACTCCAGATTCTTGTGCTATAAAACCGCAGATGTGGGTTGCTCAATTTTTAGTGGTACCTTGTCAACAATTAAGCTCTGAGGAAGTCTCTGCCCCAATAGAGGCTACATACAGAACTGGGGGATTCAGACCCACTGGTACAGGTAGCTTAAATCCTGGAGCCAAAATATGGGTACAGCGTCCATCACAGCCTACCCCTATGGCTGGTGAACTTGTAGCTATGATAGCAGAAACTGAAGGCATAGTACAATTTCCTCAAGATAAAAAACAAAATTATGTTCCCCTCCGTTTTTGTTATTACAGAGAATAACCTGTTTAGTAATGGTCAGCACCTTTGTCTTTGTGTCTGAGGCCAAGAACAAATTCATCATCTGCGTAGCCACCGCTGCAAAAGAAGCCAACTGTAGTCAATGTTGGCTATGCGTGGAGTTGCTGGAGGCCACCGAAGATGGGCTACCTTGGAGAATCGTCCCTGCACCTTACTGCATACTGAATGTTGTGTGTACATCCCTGACAATTCTCACGCTATGACTGTCCTTGCACAGTCATGGTGGGTGTGGTTGTTATTAACTGTGCTTTTAATTCTCCTGTGCTCACCCTGAATCTGTAATCTGTATCAACTATGCCTTCCCCAAGTATCTGTAAGGGTACTTTCCTACCATTGTGTATTAAATTGAGGCCAAATTTGGAAGAAAAGTTAAATATTAAATTTTAACTCAATCGAACATGGACAAAAACAATGGTCACCAAGTACCAGAACAGGTTCTGTGAGCTTCTTCAGGCGTTCATCCAGCCGTGTTTCAGAGAAATCTCTATTTTAATCTGTTCCTGTATCTTAGTTGTTGAAAAACAACAGACAATCGCCAAAACAAGTTGACATTTTTATGTTTCTTGAGCCCAGTAGTGAAGAGTCCTCGTTCCTCGGCCTTATGCCAAACGACTCATTACAAAAAGAAGTAGGGTCCCAGATGGCACTAGAGCTTTCTGAGACCTCTCTTCATCTGTGAACGGATGAGCGGCCAACTCTGGAGCCCAGGCTATTGCTTACTGGTCTGGTGATGAATCCTCCATAGTCTGGTGAGTGTAGCATCTGACTCTGGAGCCCAGGCTGTTGCTTCTCTGTCTGATGATGCTTCCTCCATACTCTGTAGTCTGCTATGAGTAAAAAATATATATGTATATGTAAAATTATATATAAAATAATTATATAATTACATATAAATATATTTATTTATATAAATAAATAGAAATAAAATGTATATACAATTTTATATATACAACATATACATATCTTTTCCCTTCTCCCCTTCTCATATCAATTTGCTTTTCATATCTGTATTGCCATACAATTGGGAAAAATGCTATTTACCTTTAAAAGTATTGTGTGTGCCTTTTATTCTTCCTCATGCATCTCCCATGCAGAACACATGCCTGACTAATTTTTGTATTTTTAGTAGAGATAGGGTTTAGCCATGTTGGCCAGGCTGGTCTCAAACTCCTGATCTCAGGTGATCCTTCCATCTTGGCATCCCAGAGTGCTGGGATTAGAGGCGTGAAACACCGCACCTAGACAGGCAGAGGCATTTCTATAAAGAAAACATACAAATGGCAAACAGGCGTATAAAAGTTGCTAAACATCATTAAACCTCAGAGAAATGCAAATAGGAACAACAATAAGATATTATCTCACTCCAGTTAAAATGTCTTATATCCAAAACACAGACAATAACAAGTGCTGATGAGGATGTGGAGAAAACTGTAGTGCACTCTTGGTGGGAATGTAAATTAGTATAACCACTATAAAAATGTTTGGATGATCCTCAAAAAACTAAAAATTGAGCCACCACTGCTACAATGTAACACAACAGTCCCAGTGCTGGGCATTGACCCAAAAGAAAGAAAATCAGCTTGTTGCTGCACTGTTTACAATAGCTAAGATTTGAAAGCAAACTGTCTACAAATGAATGAATGTATAAAAAAATTACTACATATATACAATGGAGTAGTATTCAGCCATAAAAATGAGATTCTGTCTTTTACAACAACATGGTTAAAAGTGAGTATGTTAAGTGAAATAAACCAGGCGCAGAAAGATAAACACTGCTTGTTCTCACTTATTCGTGGGATGTAAGAATTAAAACAACTGAATTCACGGACATAGAGAGCAGAAAGATAGTTTTCAGGGGCTAAGAAAGACAGTGGAGGCTGGGGGAAATGTGGGGACTGTTAATGGGTACAAAAAATAGAATAAATATGACCTACGATTTGATAGCACAACAAGATGACTCTGGTCAACAATAATGTAATTGTACATTTTAAACTAGTTAAGAAAGAATAATCAGATTTTAACCCAAAGAATAAATGCTGGAGTGGGTGGGTATCACATTCTCTATGATGTGATTACGTGGCATTGCGAGACCATCAAAACATATCATGAACCCCATAAGTATATACACCTACTATGTACCCACAAAAATCACAATTTAAATGAAGTAAATAAAACTATTTAAAAATAAAATATCATAACATTAACTAGGCCCAGAATTACAAGATTTTAATGAAATAAAAATGGCTATGTAATAATCAATCAAAAAGTGAGAAGAAAGTCACACTTTACTCCCATTTTTGTTTATAATTTATCTGTTTTCTAATTTCAAGTTGTAGAATTTTCTTTTTTTCATTTCTAACTAAATTTTAATGTGACCAGTCTGAAATTATTTTTCTATATTTTTAAATTTTTTCACAATTTTTCTCTAACTTTTAGGTTCTATGTTTATGCCTCTTCTATTTTTGAGAAATGTCTCTTCATATTTTTGCCCATTTTAAAGTTAAATTATGTAATTATTTGTTATTGAGTTTTTTGTTTCTTCTGTATTCTGCTTATCAATCCCTTGTCAGCTGTGTAGTTTGCACGTATTTCCTCTTTTTTTTTTTTTTTTTTGACAGTCTTGCTCTGTCACCCAGCCTGGAGTGCAATGGCGTGATCTCAGCTCACTGCAACCTCTGCCTCCTGGGTTCAAGCGAATCTATGGCCTCAGCCTCCCGAGTAGATGGGATTTCAGGAACCACTCCTGGCTAATTTTTGTGTTTTTAGTAGAGACGGTGTTTCACCATGTTGGCCAGGCTGGTCTAGAAGTTCTGACCTCAGGTGATCCAGCAGCCTCAGCCTCCCAAAACACTGAGATTACAGGTGTGAGCCATCATGCCCGGTCAATATGATATTATTTACACAATGGAATATTAGTCAGCCATAAAAATATATACAGAACTGGTATGTGCTACAACATGGATAAATAATGAAAACATGCTCAATGAGAAAAGCCAAAGAAAAAAGATCACATATTATATTATTATATTTCTATAAAATGACTAGAATAGAAAACTAGAAATAGAAGCCGGGCGCGGTGGCTCACGTCGGTAATCCCAGCACTTTGGGAGGCTGAAGCGGGCAGATCACGACGTCAGGAGATAGAGACCATCCTGGCTAACATGGTGAAACCCCGTCTCTACTAAAAATACAAAAAAATTAGCCCGGCTAATTTTTTGTTTTTGTTGTGTCTCTGCCGGGTTTTGGTATCAAGATCATGCTGTCCTCATAGAATGAGTTGGAGAGGAGACCCTCCTCCTCAATTTTTGGGGATAGTTTCTGTAGGAATTGTACCAGCTCTTCTTTGTACATTTGTTAGAATTTGGTTGTAAATCCATAAAGTCCAGGGCTTTTATTTTTTTGATTGGCAAGCTACTTATTACCTATTTAATATCAGAGCTTTTCATTGGTCCGTTCAGGAAATCTTTGTCTTCCTGGCTTAATCGTGGGAGAGTGTGCATATCTAGGAATGCATCTATTCCTTGAAAGTTTTCTAGTTTGTGTGTATAAAGGTGTTCATGTTCGTACTGACCCCACATCAATAAAAACAACCATTAGAAACCGTAAAGTTTAACACTTATTTTTATGTCTTTATTCTATTTTTACTTAATTTTTGTACTTGGAATGTGATAAAGATTCAACTTTACTGGTTTAAACGTGGACTTGTTTTCCCAGCATTTCTTGTGGAACAAGCTGTCCTTTCCTTTACATAATGGTTAAGGCATCCTTGTCAAAAGACAATCAATAATGTACGCAAGGATTTTTTGGATTATCTATTTTATTTATTTGATCTCTACAATTGTTCTTATGCCACTATCAAG
Organism: Pongo abelii; assembly: GCF_028885655.2. Classification (NCBI taxonomy): domain Eukaryota; kingdom Metazoa; phylum Chordata; class Mammalia; order Primates; family Hominidae; genus Pongo; species Pongo abelii. The sequence goes on from NC_072002.2 coordinate 1,556,521, forward strand.
CTGTTATAATTATTGTAGCTTTGTACGTTTTCAAATTTAAAATTGTGAGCCATCAAATTTTGTTCTTCTTTTCAAGATTATTCTGTACATTCAGAGGATTTTCAAATTCATATGAAGTTTTAAATGAATTATTTTGCTTTTGTAGAATAACTAAAATTATTCTGCTTTTGCAGAAAAATTACAAATTGGGATAACAGTACATCTGTACACTACTTTGGGTAGTAGTATTGTCATCTTAACTTCATTAATTCTTCCGGTTTATGAACGTGGAATTTGTTGCCAGTTATTTAAGTCCTTTTTAGTTTTTTTCATAAACATTCTGATCCTCTATTTTTTATTGTACAAGATATCTACCTCCTTATTAAATTTATTACTAAGAATTATATTATTTTAATGTTGTTGCAACAATTGTTTTCTTAATTTACTGTCAAATTTTTCATTGTTGGTATATGGAAATGCACTTCATGTTTCTGTGTTGTAAAAATAATTATTTCATCTCTCAAATCTAGATTAGCAATTCATTCAGAATAAGTATACTGTATATACTGGTAGTCATTTAACTTTTCTAATAAGCTAACCAATTTCAATGTGTCTAAATATGTAAAAATGTTGAATTGTGTTAGATTTTCACTTACTCTCACCTGTCATTTATCAGTCAGAATTACATTACTGCACACGTAGAGCTTTCATTTCTGGGGCCTGGCACAGTGGCTCATGCCTATATTCCTAACACTTTGTGAGGTCAAGGCAGGCGGACCACCTGAGATCAGGAGTTCGAGACCATCATGGTCAACATGGTAAAACCCCGCCTCTACCAAAAATACAAAAATAAGTTGAGCGTGGTAGTGGAAGCCTGTATTCCCAGCTACGTTGGAGGCTGACACAGGAGAATCACCTGAACAAACCCACAACACAAAACAACCAAAGTTAGTCTTCATGTCCAAAGTCTTCAATGGATTTTTTTCATACAGGATTGCTTAGTGCAACATTTAATGGAAAAGATGCATGCTACTGAGATGTAGTTCTCCAAAAGTCTCTTGTGTTTGTTTTTGTTGTGTCTTACATCACATAACTGTCCTGTTCCAGGCTATTTTTCAAAGATTTTTGTACACAAATAACCTGGAAAAAGGGTAGTAGTTTTTCTCTTCAGGTGATGGCAGATAAATTACTCAATCAATAATGAAGACAATTTTTCTCTGTGAGACAAAGGTTGGACAGGTTTGCATGTAACCTACTTTAAAAAGATTGAGGTTTCTTAGTCTTGAGTCTGCTCAGCTGTGACACTAATCTTCCCCATGTGTAATGTCTATCTGAGCCTTTTGAAATCCCTCTAAAAAATGTAGTATGGACAAGGAGAACTAATACAAATATGAGGCTTTTGCCTCCAGGTAGGCAGTAAATAGTAGGTATTTTTTTCATACTTCTGTGTCTCATGCCTTCTACCAGCATCCATGAAAATGAAAGGTTAATAGGTTGGTTTACAAATAGGATAAAATATTAGATCCTTCACAATAATTTAATTTTGGAGATGAGAATGGGATGCCGAGATAAACACAACTTTCTGAAATGGGAAAAGACACAAATACTTGAAGAGCTTGCAAGGGATATGAGAAGTTCCATAGGACCAACAACAAATTCTCTTAGCCAACTGGTTAGTTTGGTGAAACAAGGGATCAAGACTCTGCTGTCTGCTAATGAGGCTGATCTTTGAGAGGATTATAACAATGAGCCTGAGAGCTTTGCGTGTTCATTTTTCTCTTGCTGGAAAGATCAAGGAGCTCTTAAAGCTAATGCTGAGGCTTGGATGAGTCCAAAACACTAGAAGTTCATGTGGTTCAGCTGTGAGCAGCCAAAAGGCTGCTAAAAGCTACATTAAACAGGTCTTGTAAGTCTCTCCTTTACCCACATGAAGGAGCCCACCCTCTGCACTTCTAACTTTTTCCCTTTGTCTATAGCTAACTTCAGCAACTTTAAATATTAAACTACATAAGATTGGAGATTTGGATGGGGGAACACAAATGTATATAGTTCCGTTGGATATAGGTATCTAATTGACCATTCTGTGTAGTCCCCTAGGGTGCACAGGGAGATATAGGTTTTAGGGTGGCTGGAAGTGCTGACAAACCTATCATTCTACTAAGCCAGTTGCTTCCGGATAATGGAAAGCATGATAAGTCCACTGAGTTCTGTGAAGATGAGCGCACTGCTACACTTTGGCTGTGAAGTGAGTTTCTGGGTCTGAGCAATGCTAAATGGAATATCATGGGGATGGATGAGGGATTCTGTGAGTCCATGGATGGTAGTTTTGGCAGAATTCCACGCAGGGAAAGCAAATTTATATGTATAGTAAGAGCCTACTCCAGTGAGTACAAATTGTTGCCCCCTATATTATAAAAGTTATTCAATGTAATAAATTTACTACCAGGTGCCTGGTGAATCACCCTGGAAATGATGCCATATCAAAGACTCAGTGTAGGTCTGTGCTGCTGTCAAATTAAATATTCAGAATTGACTGTAGTCAGACTGCCCTTTGGGATTCAAAGTTCATGTTTCTTAGCCAGTGCATTGCTTCTATTCTGCTATGTTCACCTTGTTTATAAACCCACTGGGTGATGATGGGGGTTACAGGGAAGTAAGAATGACCCATACTCACAGAACAAGACATTCTGTCCACATCGTTATCAAAATCCTCCTCTGATGCAGGTACCCCTTGGTAGGCATTCATATAGAACAGACACATCTTTATGAAATTTACCCAATGAGAGAGGTTTATCCACAAAATTTTTTCTATTTTTTTTTTGTTTTTGCCATGAATTATGTAATCATGTTCCTTGCATGTCATTGACCATGTAGCCAATTCATGGGCCACAGCAGTGCTGCGGGAGTGGGTATCACAGGATCTCAAACTGGTCTTAAGCAATCCTTGCCTCAACCTCTTAAGTAGCTGAGACTATAGGTGCACCCCACAACGCCTAGCTAATTTTGTTTTATTTTTAGTAGAGATTAGATTTTGCTGTGTTTTCCAGGCTGGTCTCACACTCCCCACGTCAAGCAATTCTCCCAGCTTTGCCTGCAAACTGTTTTGACTAGAGGCATAAACTACCACACTCACCACCTATAATTAGATATTTTAAACAATACTATGTAGTGAAACCTATTACGAAGTTATCTAGGGAAAGAAAGCTCACTATCACGGTGTAAAATTGTATAGATATGACGCGTGCATGTGTATGTATACATACTTGCTTGTGTGCGTAGGTGCGTGTTTTCTGAGAAATGGTAACTTATTGCTACCAGGCTAGGATAGCATTCACGTTCTTCTGATGATATCAAATATTGAAACTCCAGGATTCATAGAACAAGATTCCTAACTGGTTCAAGAGAGGGTGAACGATTGATTAATGGGTATTTTGGAAGAAACAAGTGGCCTAAGGACAAGAATAAGTGTGCAAATCATCTCTGTGAAACACTTTCTTTGGAGCACGCATTTCATGCACTTCATTCTACAGTGACAGATATTGTTACTCTGAGTTTGTGAGAGATTGAACCTAGGGTCTACTGTGAAACTCTGTAGACTGGACTTCTATCTGAGGCAACCCCTGCCTCTACCCGCAACCTGCGCCACACTCCAATGGAGCATTCTTCTCAATGGATAAATGGAAATTCCATATGATCCGATGGGCAGAGAGTGCGACTCTTTTTCTCAGGAGCTCTGGTTGAATAGTTTTGGGGACTTTCTGGGAGAATGCTCTGCACCCAGAAACGTTGTCCAAGGGGAATCATGAGAAAATGGGCGACCCCGTGTGCCTCCGTCCCCTCCCACTTCCTCGCCAACCCCTCCATCAGGCATCCCACGGAGTCCAGGATAACAAGTGTTTTGGTTGTCTTTGGGCGACACCTAGCGGCGACCATTATTGAAAATGTAAGCCGTACAGAACAGAAAAAGCTCTTGTCGCCTGCGCACGGCTCACTCACTGCAACGTTGAAATCTGGGCTTAAGCAATCCTCCTGCCTCAGCTTCCTGAGTAGCTGAGAATATAGGCATGTGCCACAATGCTGGGCAATATTTTTAAGTAGTGGTAATCTGTCTCGATATGTTGTCCAGGTTAGTCTCAAACTCCTGGTCTCTATCCATCCTCCACCCTTTGGTCTCCAAAAGTCCTGGGATTACAGGCATGAGACACTGTTCTCACTCCTATAATTTGATGTTTTAAACAATACCATGTAATGAAATGCATCACGAAGACATTTTGCAAAATAAAGCTCACTATCACGATGTAAATTTGCATACTTTTCATGTGCTCATGTGAGCGCATGTGCGTGCCTGTCTGAATGTTTTCTGAGAACTGATCATCTTTTCCCCAGGGACACTGGTTGAAGAGCTGTGGGGACTGTCTGGGAGGGTGTCCCGAGCACGGAAACGTAATCCAAGAGAGATAAGAACACAGGCGATCCCATGTGCCTCCATCTCCTTCTCCTTCCTCCACAACCCCTCAACCAGGGACCCCACTCATTCCAGGCTGGCATGTCGTTCGGTTGTCATTTGGCGTCACCTAGCGGTCACTGTTATTGAAAATGGAAGCATCACACCAAAACTGGCCGCCTGTGCACAGCCAGGGAAAACTGGTTTCCCTTGGGCCCCACCCTGACCTCTGAGGCACTCCTTCCCTCCCTCCCCCTATGCCTTTTTACATAGGAAACCTCCAACCTGGCTGGGCCTGATTGTTTATTTATTTATTTATTCATTTATTTATTTAGAGAGAGAGACAGTTTCGCTCTAGTAGCCCAGGTTGAAGTGCCATGGCGCCATCTCGGCTCACTGCAACCTCTCCCTCCCAGGTTCAAGTGATTCTCCTACCTCAGCCTTCCCAGTAGCTGGTATTACAGGCGCCCGCCACTACGCTCAGCTAATTTTTGTATCTTTAGTAAGGACTTCATTTCTCCATGTTGGCCAGTCTGGTCTCGAAGTCCTGACCTCAGGTGATCCAAGCACCTCAGCCTCCTAAAGTGCTGGGATTACAGGCGTGAGCCAGGGCGCCTGGCCTATCATTTGCTTTACTTTCTTCCTTTTTTTTTTTTTTTTTTAAATCAGCATGAAGACTTCTACCTGGGTTTTAAAAATTGTGTGATAGAAAAATAAATGTTGGGGCTTCCACATCACTAAAGTAAAGGGAAAAGTCAAGCTGGCAACTGTTTAGGGCCACCCTGCCATTCTATTCAAAGTCACTCCTCTGCTCTTTTCTTTTTTTTTTTTTTTTTTCTGTTTTGAGATGGAGTCTCGCTCAGACGTTCAGGCTGGAGCCCAATGGAGCGATCTCCGCTCACTACAACATCCGCCTCCTGGTCTCAAGCGATAAATGCATATTTGGTTGCCTCCTTTGGAGAGGTTAATTAGAAACTCCAAAGAATGTAACCATTTGTCTCTTAACTACCTGTGACCAGGAAGTCCCCTCCTCGCTTTGAGTTCTCCCACCTTTGCTAAGTTGTCCCGCCTTTGCAGACCGAACCAATGTTCATCTTGCATACGTTGATTGATGTCTCATGTCTTCCTAGAATGTATAAAACGATAATGTTCTCTGATTACCTTAGGCACATGTCCTCAGAACCTCCTGAGGCTGTGTCACGGGTGTGCGTCCTGAACCTTGGTTAAACAAACTTTCTAAATTAACTGAGACCTGTCTGAAGTTTTCAGGGTTCAGAACGGAAAGTGCATTGTAGCGTCACCCTAGGACTCATTATTAACAAAAACTATCCTAAATCTTTGCAGATACAATGAAAGCAGTGGTATGTAAACTGTATGAAACTAAATGGCACTTAGTACAAGTAAAGGAATACATGCTGAGAAAAAAGTCATGAACCGCTCACTTTTCAAAGAAGAAATAATACTATGAATTCTGTGTAATTTCCAGACTCAGCTTGTTTCATAAGCTGTCCCCACCAAACTTGGAAACATTCCAGAGTGAGCTATTGTGCCTCCAGCCTTTGCCCCTCCTCCTTTTTTCCCCTGAACCCTCCCCTCAACCCTTGCCTGCAGTCACATTCTCTGATTCTGCAAAAGCAAATGGGAGCCCTAGAGAGAGTTATCTTTTCTTTTTTCTTTTTTTTTTTTCTCTCTTTTTTGAGATGGAGTCTCGCTTAGATAGCCCAATGGAGCGATCTCGGCTCACTGCAACATCCGCCTCCTGGTTTCAAGCGATTAACCTGCCTCAGCCTACAGAGTAGCTGGGATTACAGGCACCCACTATTATGCCCAGCTAATTTTGGTATTTTCATAGAGACAGGGTTTAACCATGTTGGCCACGCTGGAGTCGAACTCCTGACATCAGGTGATCCGTCGGCCTCAGCCTCTCAATATGCCGGGATTACAGGCGTGAGCCTCTGCGGACAGCGAGTTCTCTTTTCTTTCTGAAGGGCAAGGCAAAGTGGAATGGATTCACCTAAAAGCGAACTGCATGCCCGGGAAAGCATCATGGTTAGACCCATGTGAGACAGGTTAGTTTTACTGCGTGTGTTCCACATGTGTTGTTGTCCATGTGTTGCTACCATAGTAATCCTGCTCAGCATGAGAGGAACCAAAGTTTCAGACATTTGGTGTATGTGCTTGGCTGGGGAGCCAAAGGTGAGCAGCCACCATCTGTGGGATTATGACTGAATGCCTCTAAATCAGAATCCCGCCCAGAAGAGAGGATGCAGCAGCGCCGGCAAGCCTCGGTTGGCCTCAGATAGCTCTTCCCCCGCCTTTCCCACCGGCCGGACGCTCCGCCCCACTGCGCGCCGAGACCTGGCTCCGGTGCCGGGAGCCCCTCGTCCTAAAAAACGGGGTGCAGCTAGGAAGGCCTTTGCTCCCTGGCCCATCACATAACACGTTTATGGGGAATCTGATACTAAACTATTCGTAAACGCCCTGCTTCCGGGTCAGGGTTTCCTATGGAACATGGCAGCTCCCTCACTGCAACCTATTGAAAGTCAGCCCACCACACAAGTGTCTCTAAACCAGTGTGCGGGAAACCCGGCTTTGTGGCGTGTCCTGTGTAATTCAGCCCTGGCCGTCTACCTTCCTTCTTCCCTCCTTTTGCCCGCGGGGACTAAGGTCCCGGGCCTGCTCATGCCCACCAGCCCCCGAGCCCCGGGACAGGCAGTGGCTGTCTCTCGCGAGAGTTCATTGGAGCCCGCCGTGCATTTGGGAGGCGTCGGCCCCACCAGCGGGGTTCCCAAGATACAGCGCCGGGAGTTGCCGAGGTAGGGTTGGCGCCCCTGCTCGATGTTCCACCTCTCTGATTGAGCTTCTTTCCCCCACCCGGCTGGGAATTCCTCCACGGGTTGGGAACGGATTCTTCGAGCTTGGTGCGAATGGCTCAGGCGCGGGTGTCAGAGGTTGTGCCCCTGCAGTCCCTGTCCGAGTAGTGTTCGCGCGTGCCCGTGGGCGGCTGTTGGGGTCACAGTCCCTCTCCCCGCCCCAGGTGCGCTGGGATGAGAGTAGCCAGTCACCACCCTTGTGTCTTCACTGGTCTCCGCTGCCCGGGTCAGCCAGCGGACTGCGCGAGAATGGCTGGCAGATCTGCCGAGTTAGATGGCCTCAAAGCTGGGCCAGTTCTGTGTGATAAGGTTCCAACTGGTTCTGACCGCTTCCGTCCGCGAGCACCTCATTTGGCCTTTAGGGTGGACCCGATCGATTAGATGCTGGCATTTGGCTTGTCGATCAGCCCGCAAGTCGACCGCCTGTGGGAAGCAAGCAACATCCAGTTGACACGGCCGTCAGCTTCTCTGCCTGGAAGACCAGGGACCAGGGCCTAAGGCCCCAATCCTCAGGTCTCGGGTCGCCGTGTCCACCTGATGTCGGCGGCAAGCGTTGGACTTGACCGTCAACTTGGGATTTCTAAAGTAGACCATATAACTTCGGTCAGCAGCAGTACCGCCCACATTCACTTGGTGTCACTTATTCCTTGCGTTGTTTCTTCCTCTCCAATTGTTTCCACAGTACTTTCAGTTGCTCTTCGTTTTGTTTTTCTTTTACTTTTCTTGCTCCTCTTTCTACACACTGAAGTTGCTGTGGTTTTATATTTACCTTTTATTTATTTATATTTTTTGAGGCAGGTTAGAGTGTAAGAATGCAATCTCGGCTCACTGCCGCCTAGACTTTCCAGGGCTCCCTCAGGTGATCTTCCTATCTCAGCCTTCCAAGTGGCTGAGACTACAGGATCACTTAATTCTGTGATGTTGAAGCTGAAGTGAGCCGTGTTCATGCCATTGCCCTCCAGTGTAAGTGTTTCATAAAGTAACAGAAACAGGTTAAAGAAAAAAATTTATTTGAAATTAACTACAATTAATTGTGATGTATATGACCTTTTATATTTTTTCACTCCCACGAGTTTATTATTATTGTTGTTTGTTATTATTTCTTTGTATTATTGTCATTATTGTTATTGTTTTCATTATTTATCTAGTCATTTAGAGATGGAGCCTTGCTCTATCACCCATACTGCAGTGCAGTGGCGCGACTTTGGGTCACTGTAGCTTCAAATTCCTGGGTTCAAGTTCGTAATATAGCGAAACACCCTGTATACTAAAATCTGTCAGTGACACCTTCAGGACCGTTGGTTGTGGCGGCTGCAATTTCGGAGGCTGAGGCGGGCAGTTCGCTAGAGCTAGGGAGTTCAGGACAGCCTGGGCAACAGACTGCAGAGCATTTGCTTGACCAAGGCCCACTGCAGCCTCCACCTCCCGAGCCCAAGCGATGCTCTCACCTCAGGCTCCAAAGGATCTGGGGATACAGGGGCCTGCCATCACGATGCCCGGATTTTTTTCTTGTCTTTTCTTTTTCAGTAGAGACGGGGTCTCACTGTGTTGCCAGGGCTGGTCTCAAACTCCTGGGCTCCAGCAATTCTTCCACGTCCGCCTCCCAAAATGCTGGGATTATAGGTGTGAAACACGATGCCCTGCCTTCTTTTTATTTCCTTCATTTTTTCTCTTTTTTTCTTTCTCTTTCTGTCTTTTATTTGTGTTCTCTCTCTTTTTCTTCCCCCCTTTTTTCTCTCATTTCTCATTCTTTTTTTTTTCTGTTTCTACGTTTTTCGGTTTTCTTTTTCATCTCTCTTCCCTTTACATCTCTGTCTGTCTATATTTTTTTCTTGATCTTCCTTATTTTCTCTCTCTTCTTCATTTCTTTCCATCCCACTGTCTGTCTGTCTTTGTGTAGATACTGGAACAGTCTCCTTATTCTGTATCTCCCTGTGTATCCTAAGCCTCTGTGACTTTCACTTTGGTGTTTTTCCTATTTGTCGCATAAAATGAACTCACTGTTCTTGTATTTCGGTGCTCTGTGAACGCTCGAAGGGTGGGGAAAAAGTGGACCACGAATTTGATTGGTTTCATGACAGACATGGGAGACAAAAGAACATACGATGATTACTTTGCTAAGTGCCCTGTTTATTCTTCCAACTGGACTCATAAAAGTACGGACGCAGTTGGTGGGTTGAGAGAGCTCTGTGTAGTCATGACTCTGAAATTATACCTGACAAGAGCGGTGATGATGAACGGGCGGTATGGAAACCTGCCCTTCTTTGGTATTAGTTGAGCACAGTGAGAAGAGATTCAGAATGGCCTGTATCTCAACCTGATGGTACTGTTTTTCGGCTCTGACCTTTAGGAACGTGTGAAGCCTTCCGGTGCATTCCCGCCACTTCCTTGCAGTTTTCTTTTGATACTTTTCGATTAACTAACGTATTTATTAATTTATTTGAGATGGAGTCTTGTTCTGTTCGTCAGGCCATGGCGCGGTATCGGGTCACTGCAACCTCCGCCTCCCAGGTTCCAGCGATTCTCTTGTCTTAGCCTATCGAGTAGCTGGGATAACAGGTGCGTGCCACCATAACTAGCTAACTTTTGCCTTTTTAGTAAAGACAGGGTTTCACCACGTTGCCCAGGCCGCTCTTGAACTGCAATTTCCAGGAATCCTGTGGCCACGGCCTCCCAAAGTGCTGGGAGGCCCCAGGTCATCAGACTCGAGAAAGAATGTTGGTTGATATAGAAAGGCGTGACACACTGCGCCCTACCCAAATTGCTATGTTTAAAAATAAACCAGTAGGCTGGGTGCAGTGCGTCATTCCTGTCATCACAGCAGTTTTCTAGGTGGAGGTGGGAGGATTACGAGGTCAGGAGTTAAAGACCAGCCTGGCCAACATAGTCAAACCCTGTCTCTACGAAGAATACAAAAATTAGCCAGGTGTGGTGGCACGCACGTCAAGTCCCAGCTACTCGATATGCTGAGGAAGGAGAATCTGTTGAACCTCCCGGGAGGTGGAGGTTGCAGTCAGCCCAGATCATGCCATTGGACTCCAGCTTGGGTGACAGAGTCAGACTCCATCTAAAAAAAAAGTAATTAAAAATAAATGAGTTTCCAAGAAAAAAATAGAGACCCACAGTGACACAAACATACACCTCTCACCTTTTGAGTCAGCAATGACACTACGAATTTGTAAACTCAGTTCATTTCTTGACTGGGGACCATGGATATTTGGGATGCTTCCTCTTGGAACATAATTCTGTCTGACACCATACCCAGCTAACATTTGCCTTTTTAGTAGAGTCAGAATTTTATTTTGTTACCCAGACTGCTCTTGAACTCATGACCTCCAGGTATCTGCCCGTCCAAACTTCCCAAAGTGCTGTGATGAAAGGAGTGAGCCACACGGATTTCAGCCCTCACAATGGTGCACGCTGCCACTTTTCAAAGCTCTACCCTGGGCATTATTGGTATTTGCCCAAGATAGAAACTGTTTCTAAAAAGTAACAATTTGCTCACATAATATTTCCACAAACAATGCCTTGGCCCATGTTTGTTTTAGTGTTTTGTTTTGTTTGTATTGTTTACTTTACTTATCTTTATTCAGGTGAAGTAGATTTTACCAATTTTAGGAAAACGTGTATTTTCCCCAAAACATGTTAGCTGGTGTTTTCTTCTGTCATTAAGTAGCGATTTTC